>NC_135842.1:7420000-7817500 GCF_029677425.1 Wolffia australiana
CCTCCCCAGCCGCGGGCTCGCCCACGGGGCTCGCCGCGTGCACCCCCGCGCCCACCGCCCGGCCCAGCGCGAACCCCCGGTCCTCCAGCCAGACCACCGTCCCCTCCCCCGGACCCTCCTCTTCCTCTTCTTCCTCCTCCTCTTCGGGGGGAGCGGGGTCGAGGGAGAGCGCGCGCTCGGCGCGGCGGGCGATGAGGCGGGAGCCGCGGAGGCCGGCGAGGTCCTCCACGGCGCGGCGGGGGGGCCCGCAGAGGCGGGCCATGGCGCGGAAGGTGGCGAGCAGGGCCTGGAGCGTGCCGAGGTCGCCCCAGTCGGCGTTCCCGACCCGGTTCCAGATCCGGTCCAGGGGCGAGACGCGGACCAGGGCTTGGGCGCGGAGCCAGCGGGCGGCGGCTCGGTAGGGGTCGGCGGCGCGGACGTCGAGGTCCTGGACGGGGCCGCCGAGCTGGACGACGCCGCCGAGCTGGGAGTCGGCGAGGAGGAGGAAGCAGCCGGGCGGGGGCTCGGCGGCGGTCAGCGCGCCGGCGACGAGCTGGCGGAGCGCGAAGAAGAGCGCCTCGCCGAGCGCGGCGGGGGAGGGGCGGTCGGGGCGGCGGTCGTGGCGGATGGCGGGGCGGACCAGGGCGAGCTGGGCGATCTGGCGGGTGGTGTTGAGGAAGACGGCGGTGGCGCAGAGGCCGTGGAGCTGGCCCTTGGCGATGGCCGCCTCGGCCGGGTGCAGGTCCGGGTCGGAGCTGTGGAGACAGGCCACGGAGAAGGGGAGCGGGCCGTGGTCGGGCCAGAAGCGGTCCCACAGGCCCTTCACGCTGGCGTGGAGAAAGTCCTCCATGGCCAGCAGCGCCGTGGCTTGGATCGACTCGGAGGTGGAGGCGTAGGCCGCGCTCGGCATACGGATTAGCTGCTGGAAGTCGGCCCCTTCCACCGCGTAGTCGAAGCTCTGCAGCTCCGAGAGCTCGAACGGCGGCTCCCACGACGGCCCGCTCTCTTCCTCCAGCCAGTCTTGCAGCTCCAGCGTTAGGATTTCGCTGTCCACGAATCGCCGCAGGAAATCTCGGCCGTCCGATGGGCGCCGCCGCCGCCGCCGCCCGTTCGATTCTCGCCCCGGCGATCTACCTGCCCGCCAAGAAAAAAAACGTTAATAGCATTCATTCGCGTGGACTGCTTTTTCATGCCCGGCGAGTTATTTCGTCTTGTTTGTGAATTTCTCGAGGAAAAAAGGCTTGGAACTGCTCAAGACCAAAGATATTTTTACTTGGGATCGGGAAATGATATCCGAAACATGAAAAACTAAGCCGATACGAGAAGCAGCAAAATGAAATCACTTTGGATTCAATGTCGAGTTTTAAAAGCCGATCGAAATGGGGCAGAAATGGAGAGAGCAGATCATAGAGAACAGATCGAAATGGAGAGAGAGTGATGATGATAAAGATCGTAGAACAGATGTGAGGGATTTTGTCCCCTCACCTCATGCAATTTGAATTATCAGGTGCGAACTAGGTGGCAACTGGTTGACTGCCCCTACTCCTTTCCTTCATATGATAAGTCCTATGGAAGAAGAGAGAGTGATGAAGATAGGGAGCATAGAACAGATGCGAGGGATCTTGTTCCCCCACCTCGCACAATTTGAATTACCAGGTGCAAACTAGGTGGCAACTGGTTGACACTAGTTCTCTTTTCCTTCATATGATAAGTCCTATGGAGGACCTTATCAGTCCACTAAATGCTTGATTATTGATTCCTCAAAAAGAGTGTTAGAATGGATTGTTGACTCAGGTGTGACAGATCATATGAGTCAACTTATTTCGAAATTTCTTTACTAGACCCCATGCATAGGAGGTAGAAAAGTCTTTACCGCAGGAGGTCAAACCCTTGGGCTGGTTCAGATCTGTGATCTTGGGCATCTTAAAAATGTACTGCATGTTCCCCCACTCAAAGCACAACTTATTTCACCCCAAAAGATAGTTTGAGATATTGACTGCTCAAGAACTTTGGGTTGTGATCTACTTTGGGAGGGCATGTGGAATCCACTTTTCAACAGGAACTTGTCAGACCAGATGGTGGACTCTAAGAGGATCCAGCAGTCCCTACTACATCTGAGACCGTCATCCAGGTCACAAGATGGGTGGATGTGGACTGGACAATTTTCAGTCTGAGGTGTACGTTAACAGATCAGACAGACAGATAGAGGAGGAACAATGAGCATCCTAAAAAAGATTCCCCTAAAAATGCATGCCGACTCATATTGAAACAAAAGATTCCCGTAAAAATGCAGTTGTTTGCCCTGGCAGTTTCGGCCAGCCAGTAAATCACAGGGGTGAATGCCTCCTTAGGGAAGGCCTCATGGAACTCATTATAGGCAGTGTGTCCAAGGGCAAGGAGGAGGGAGCAAGACCTTTTGCAGTGATCAGGACAATATTGCTGCATTGCAATGAGGTTAATTTCAAGGGAAGGGAGGCATCACTGGATGGTGTTGTACAAGACATGTTGAGTCTTCTCTCATCTTGGTTTAGAGGGACGTAGAACCCTTTGGGTCACGTGCGTATTTGCTGATCTTATATAATGATCATATTTGGAGAATCATCGATCTCGGGTGATTTTCCTCTCACCATTCAAAAAAACTTGGGGTTGTGATGGTTGTTTCATATTTTCCAAGTTGAAGAACCAGAAGCTTGGCATAATTAAGGAGAAAAAATGGCTAGATGCTTTTGGGAGATAGAATGGACGTCATGATGGTGGTAGACGGCACCTATCCAATGGGAGAAAAGGAATATACATCGGGATGGCTGAGAAGTCCAAAAGGACTTCTCAGACATCCTACACGAGAAAAGGGATATAAAATTTACCATCCCAAGTCAAAGAAATTTTATCCCTGGAGATGTTCCCTTCAATGAGAATCAGAAATTTTTTACATCTGATCATAGGTTGTCTGAAGATGTGAGAAGGGAAGTGGAAGGCCCATTAGGAGATTGGCAGCTTCCACCCTCACAGCAGACCACTCCTTTTAATTCAGGTGCCATCTGATGTCCAGGTTCCCACCCTGGCATAGCATTGACCCCCTACTGATTGGAACAGGCTGAGGAACACCCTCCAAATATAATGGAATCAGAACACTCGGAGACATCTGAAGACTCAACTTAAGGAATTGATGACTCACAGGGTTGGCCAATTCCCTTGACGTAAGGTAAATTTGCTTGTACTCAAAATCCTCGGCATCGGATGAGTCATATTTTCACTTATGGTTTTCCACTTTATGATTTGCAAAATTAATGGGACTTGGAGCCAGTTCCCTGCCATTTGAGAAGGTTTAGTTCGGTTCCTGAACAGATGCCGGACCGATTATCAGTACTGTCCCATTCCATCCGTCTCAAAGCAGCTCGCCTCATCAGAAAACCCTAAATGTGCCTTGGCCATTAATGACAAAGGGAAAATAGGAAAGCTTCCTGGACCCAATCACAGAAAAGTTTCATATTCCGTTCACTGAAGCCACATTTCATCCCCAATCCCTGATTGAAGTTCAGGAAGTCGGAACACCAAGCCCTTAAACAATCTCTCCGTCAGAAAACAGAAAACGGAATACAGAACTTACAACAAGAACATCACAAAGAGAAAACATGACGCCTTCAGAACCTCATGCTATCCACTTGGGCGATAAAACAGAAAATAAAAAAAATAAAAAAAAATCTTCCACTGATTCACACAATTATTCCACCGATTACCTTCCATTGACGCGGCCAGATTCGCACTTCTCCGTCCTCTACGCTTCTTCCTCCGTTCACCGCCGCATCAAGCATCCGCAGATTCCTCCCCAATCCTCCGAATCCAACGAAGATCCATCCGGAAATCGCTCGAAAACGCCGGCGGCTACGGCATCCGCTCGATCTCTCGCCTCCACCTCTTCTCCTTTCCCGAGACGCTCTACGACAATGATGTCCACGTGGCCACTCTCTACAACCTTTTTTTACATCTCCTGGACGGCCACGATGAATCCAAACTAGTTCCACCGATCGGACGGCCCACAAAGCCTATCTAGTTCTACCCGATTCACTCGCCGCCTTCTTTAGGTGATTATCAAGATACTTACCAATTATTGCAATATTAATAATATTATATCTATCATTGACTTATCTATCTTTATTAATAGAGATGGCTGAGAATTTTCGTGCCAAATTTGTAAAAATTCAATATGGGTACGTACCAAGTTTGAATTTGTATGAAAATTCGCACCACACAACTATTAATAGACGTGTGTACTGTGTGAGAGAGTATAGAGCCAGAAAGAAAGTAGAGAGAGATAGAAATCTGATTTTTTTTGGTTATTTGTTTTTACAATAATTAGCACAGAACAGCACATCCGCACAAGGCACTGACATTAGCACATCCAGTAGATTAGGAGAACAAAAGTACAGATTCAATTCAGAGAACAAAGGGATCAATTCAGAGAACAAAGGGATAGAGAGCAGAGAGAGAGGTTTAATGTATCCGAACAGATGCAGAAAAAGAGTGATAAGTGGAGGCTCACCTGGCCATCATGACTTTGACGAACTCGTCGTAGTTGATCTGGCCATCGCCGTCAACGTCCGCCTCGCGGATCATCTCGTCAACTTCCTCGTCGGTGAGCTTCTCGCCGAGGTTGGTCATGACATGGCGGAGCTCGGCGGCGGAGATGAAGCCATTCTGGTCCTTGTCAAAAACTCTAAAGGCCTCCCTCAGCTCCTCCTCCGAGTCGGTGTCCTTCATCTTCCTCGCCATCAGGTTCAAAAACTCGGGGAAGTCAATCGTCCCGTTCCCGTCCGCGTCCACTTCGTTGATCATGTCCTGGAGCTCAGCCTCTGTCGGATTCTGCCCAAGAGATCTCATCACCGTTCCCAGCTCCTTGGTTGTGATACAACCTGCGCAAACACAGCCCAGCCGATTATTATGGGATTAATGCAAAATAATTATGTTTCTAGATAAACTGTAGGAGTGTCTAAACCAATGTGGTTTGTAGTCATAGTTCTGAAATAGATGGGATTGGCTATTTGTAAATTAAAAGAAAGGTAGATAGATAGGACTGTATCTAGATCAGGATCCTAGTTTTATTGCGAGCCAAAACACACATCTTTACTCAGCAACATGCTAAGTAAACTATTTCCAGAGCAGAGAGTAAAAGGAATTTGTAACAAATGGTTCCAAAAATTTGATCGTGGTTTATCAATTCTGGCTGCCGAAGCTATTTCAATTTAGTTGGGATTTGTTATTTATGAAAAAGTGAAGATCTAGAGTCAAAGAAGACGCAGTGGTTCTACGGAGTTCCATCGAATTTAGGGAAATTATTTTGTTTCCCTGAGCGTCACAGAGTTTGACCAGGTCGTTTCATTCTTGTTCGAGATGGTTTGAGGTTTTCTTCTGAAAACATTTCTGGAAATCACGAAAATCCCCCTTCCGATTTAAGTAATGTCGGAATGGAAAATCACTCTGATTAGTGCAATGATTTTTCGAAAAAAAATATACGCCGTATATGTCCTTGAGATATTTGAAACTTTTTCAGGATATCGTAGAAAATTTCCCAAATTGTTTCGGTAATGAAGAGTCACTCTGGACAATGCGATGATTTTTTCGAAAGAACCAGTGCCGATGCTTAAGAGACATACATCCAAAAAAAATATGTGCTGAGGGAATAACGAAAAGAGGCCACAAAGAAGGAAAATCCGATCGCCCAAAGGAAAAGGGAAAACGACATCCAGATATCAATACAGCCAAGAACTCCTCAATAGATTCAGACTCCAAACAGAATAAAACTGAAAATTTTCAATTGACGAGCAGCTCTTCATCGGCGCATCGAAAATAAACCTATATATGAAAGAACAACAAGAATATTCCCAATAAAAAGCAAGCCGATCATCGCGGTGACCTACATGGTCGATAGGTTCCGACGAGGTCAATAAATCGAAAGTCGTCTAAATGAACCACGCATTTCTAGATCGACGATCTTCTGAATCGAGATAGCAAAGCAGAAAAAACCTTAACAATCATTCATCGATGCTCTCACTAAGCGCGAAAGTGACATCCAATACGACCAAAATAAAAAGATATTCTGAAACGGAAACTCGCGATGGAAATCATACCATCGCCATCCTTGTCGAACAAGCTGAAAGCCTCCTTGAACTCGGATATCTGCTCATCGGATAGCTGATCTGCCATGACGCCCCTAGAACTCGCCGATCGATCAATCAGCTCGCAAAATTCGGAGCAAGTCCCCTCTCATCCCTTCGTTCCCTGGTATTTATACAGTCAGCCTTCTGCAGGCGCGGTCCACGGACGTGATCGTTATATTCAATTCCATATAATTCGCATATTTTAAGCCTAAAAAAGTACGCCACAGCCGCCCCATCGGAGGATCTGAACCGTCGATCGGCTAAGATGACACGCTTTGCGCTCCGGAACCGACGGCCCTGATTTGCCGGTCAGCCAAACGATCCACCTAGAAAATCTCGCTGCACGTGATTTAATCTCCGCCGTTCGATCTCAGCTGATGGTCAATGGGGCTGCGGCCGCAAGGTTTGACCAGATTCCCTCCTAACTATGAAAGAGAAATTGAGAGAATTGGACAAGTTAAGAAAAAATAAAAAAATAGGATACTTTTGTTGACCAATAAGAAAGTTGGAATTGTTCAATCATGTCCATGAGAAAGAAATAGATAGACTGATCGGTTATTCTTCATAATTCTGGGGATTTATCAGAAAATTTTAAGGTGGGGCCGAGCCCTGAAAGAAAGAATCAATGATTGAACTGATTTCCAATCCACAAAGGTCAGCGACAAGATTTGCATCCTTACTTTGATCCAGAAGAAGAATTTTTTATTTAAATTTTTGGCAGGAGACACGGTGCTGATCAAGACTGACCAAAGGGTCGTGCTCGTAGAGCGATCCAGCCGTCCCTGGCTGCCACCCGGGAGGATTTTATATATAAGTAAAAGTTTAGCGACAGGATAAGTGGATTGAATTAACTCGCCATTAATTGGAGAAAAATAATTACACGTGAATTCAGTTTGATAGTGAAGAGAATAGAGAACGAGGTGCGGTCGAAAATCATAGAGTCAACGAGGAACAGCCGCCGTCAGTCCTCAGTCTCTTTTGGGACGAGGGAGTGCCGGCAATATCCTTCTCTGACGGCGGCGCTGGCAGCGATTCAGGGGTAGAATGGTCATTTCCATTGGGGTTGGGCGTTGACTCGGCATCGCCCAGCTTCTGCTGTTCATCAATGATCTTCTGCAGATACCTTCCTTGGGCTTCGATTCTCATCTGCAGTTGCCTCTGCACCTGATCAAATGATTAGTAAAAAGAGTCAGGAGGGTAGATCATAATTTTCCTAATTAATCACAAACTAACAACCCCACATTAGAAGTAAAGCAGATGAATGTTTTCAAACGGTTGACCTCGAGTTGTTCGTGTAGCCGTTTCTGCACTTCCATCTGTATTTTCAGAGTCTGCGCAATTTGGAGGCCTCTGAAGAGCGTCAAAAAATTATTAAAAAAAAACATTATAACATCTCCCAAAAATTTATGGTCAAATAATTGCCATGCTTACGCTACAGGATCTAGGGCATCAGCGCAATCCTTCTCATCTTTCAGACCTATATAATTTTTATAGAAAAAGGAAATGATTTGTCGTCCAGTCAAGAGAAAATGAATGGAAAAATAAATATTTGCACCACCTGGAGTAGATTCAGGGAGATATTTTGCCAGGCGATATTTCTGTCACCAAGACCACACAGACTCCGTCAAGCTAATTTTTCGAGCGAGAGAAATGCAGTGATTTCTTGGGATTTTTTGAGAGAGGAGATAACGTGCAGCAAAATCACCTGTAGATGACTTTTGACGTGATATATTGTGAGGCCAGGAACGGCCATCACCCTTAGAACACCTTTGGGAGTAGCTTCTGAATTATAACAAAGAATTAAAGTAAGTAGCAAGGCCAACCTTTAAAAATTTGATGAATATTTATGCCCAGACATCGTGAAGCTTTCCTTATGAGTTATCCAAATAAAAAATGCGTGTGGTTCTTTGAAATAGCGATTAGAGGTTTCAACCACAAGTTGAAAATCCTACATCAAACGGTACTGGAGAAATGGAATGAAACAAAATTATCTGCGAAAAAAGCTTCATGGATTGAAACGGAGAAAAGCAATAAAACACAATAATCTGCGATGATGCATCCAGTTCATGATATTTTCCAAAGCGATGTCTTCGTTTGCTTTCTGAAAAGAGTGATTTCTTTTTTCTGAAAAGAGCGATTACTACTTTGACTAATATTCCAAAGTGTATGCTTAAAACAAAATTAAAATTTGTTTGAGCATTGAACTTTCTCAACAGGGGCGGATTTCCATCAGAGAATAGCTCCTTTATAAAATAAAAAGCGAGCTTCAAAAAAAGCATGATTTCTTCGACTAATTCCAAATTTGAGCATAAAGCAAAATTTTAATTTTTTTGCGCATTGAACTATCTCAATTTGGGAGGGTTTCCTTTAGAGAAGTGCTTCTATAGAAAATGAAAAGCGTGATTGATCTTAACTAAACTTCCAAATTGTATGCATAAAACAAAATCTTAATTCTTTGTGCATTGAACGATCTTAACATGAGGGGAATTCCTTTTGAGAAATACTTTTGCAGAAATAAAATAGAGAGAAAAAGATACACACTATCTGGTCCCCCGAGTTGAGAAATGGCATTAACGAAACGATCATGAAGATCTGAGGTCCATCGTAGCCTCTGCTTTCCTCCCCCTCCTGAGCAGGGCACACTGTTTACTAGAGAATCCTTCAATAATCCAATATCATTAGCTTTCTCATCGCCCTGAGATTTTTCTGGCACCCTGGCCATTATTGTAACTTCCTGGAGCACATCAACAACTTAAACTGAGTATCTATGCCAATATAAATTAAAGAAGCTAACACAGCATAAGAGAAAATCTTGAGTTAACCAAAATTATAAGATTAGAATTCTCCAGTTGTAAAATTTAAAACACTCAAAATCAACATCAGAGATGTCATGGAATAAAAAAATCGTTAAATAACGAGAGAAGTACTATGACTATAACTTTCTCTTCTGAACAAAGGGTCAGTTCATTGATAGTATTTCCATTTAAGTTAATCTACATGATACAAGAAAATCCGCTGTTAAAGGATAAAGACTTGAAATGAAGCACTCATCGCCACGAAAAAATTCCTGACACCATAATCTTCTCTGCGAAGTAAGTGTGGTATCAAGATCTATTTTTCGCTGGAAGGCGCTCAAAAGCCAGGATCAAACGCAGAAAACAGAATATCGTCTAATCTGGAACAACTATCATCTTCCTGGATGTACAATCGCGGCATATAAGGCCCCTATACTCGCTCGGACCATAGATTAGAGATTAAGATGCATAACTTTGAACGTACAGGCAAATGCGGCAGATGAAATCAACCGAGGAGAATGAAGGTAATAAAAGTCGCAGCATACCCAGTTATGGGAAACTTCGATCCATCGTCGGAGACAAGAGGGCAAGAATAACCCGCATCGCCATCAAAGCATTCCTGGAAGAGCACAATTAGAGGCTTGTCCCGCTCGGGAAGTACAAAAACCGTCGATCAGACAGACAAAATCGCAAAATCAGCGGTCAATTTCAGCTAAATCACAACATCCGACCAATCTGATAAGAAACCCATGCACCCACGATCTCCTAAATCTGAGAAAGCTTGTCGAGGGGACTGTCAGAAATCGGACCTCACCATCGGCGAGACAACGAAGGGAAGTGGGAGCAAGAACACTCCTTTTGGTCTCACCTTGGGAAGATAGAGAGAGAGAGAGAGAGAGAGAGAGAGAGAGAGAAGTGTAATGGTTAGAGAAAGAGAGGAAGATGAAGGAATCAACGGGAGTCGCGAGTCGCGACGCAGAAGATTACCGTTTCTCGGAGGAGGTGACTTTCTATTTGCTGAACATCTTATCGCTCCTCTCTCTCTCTCTATCTCTATCACGCACACTCTCTCTCTATCTCTATCTCTCTTCTCTCCCTCTCACGGACACAAACTCTCTTTTTGTCCCTCACGAACACACACATGTACTCTCTCTCTCACACACATTCGCAGACGGACACTCTCCCTGTCTCTTAATCTCTCTCTGCTCTCTCTAGTTTTCTATTTCTCTTCTTCTCTCTCTGTTTCTCTCTCACTCAGTCATACAAACTCTCTCTCTCTCTCTCTCTCTCTCTCTCTCTCTCTCTCTCTCCCTCGCTCACACACAGACTGTCCCTCTCTCTATCTCTATCTCTATATCTCTCACTCTCTCTCTCTCCCATCTCTCTCTCCTCTTCTATCTATATCTCTCTCTTTCTATCACGCTATCTCCTCCTCCTCTCTCTCTCCTCTTCTCTTTCTTTCTATCACTCTCTCGCTTCTCTTCTCTCTTTATATTATTCTCTCTCCTCTTCTCTCTCTTTATATCACTCTCTCATCCTCTTCGCTCTCCTTACCTCACTCTCTCCCTCCTCTTCTCTCTCTTTATATCACTCTCTCTCTCTTCTCTTCTCTCTCTTTAAATCACTCTCTCTCCTCTTGTCGCTCTCTATGTCACTCCATTTCCTATCTCTTCATGTCGCTTTCACTCCGCACTCTCCTCACACCCTCTCACTCTCTCAAAGTAGTGGCAGTTTCCGAGAGAAAATTAGGCTCTGCAATTTTTAGCGGATTTGAGATGACGAAATTATAACAAATAGTGTTTGGTATTCAGGATGGCAGAGACTGGACGCTACGGATGACGAATCATTTCCTCATCATTTCTTCATTGCCTCATCATTTATTCATTGTCTCATCATCTGGATTCCCCTGCCAGCATTTCCTAGCCATCAAAAACTTTTTGAAGAAGGTTATGGCTTTTTATCACTCTAATCATTCCTAGATAAGATTAATGAACACGAGGCGTCTACTTGGAGTAAGTAGGGTTTGACAGTCCCGGTCCGGTCCTGTTTTCTGTCATGGATCTAAACCGTACCTTAAGTTCGGTCCGGTCTTGTTCGGTTCCCAGTCCGGTACGTGGGGTGGCAGAGGAGCACGGGGGTGGCGGAGGCGTTGTGCGCACGAAGCAGCGGCAATGAGCGCTTGGGGGGGGGGGGGTTGACGGGAAGGGTGACGGGGAGGGTGATGGGTAGTGTGTGGGACAGGGTCTGGTCTGGTCTGGTTTTTTGGCATCGACCTAAACCTTACCTGAAGTTCGGTCCACCTCCCGTCCGGTCTTGTTCGGTCCGGGTTCGGTCCGGTCCGACCAGTCCCCGGTCCAAAATGTCAAAGCCTAGGAGTAAGTGGGCCAAGATTCCAGGACTTTTCAGGTCAAGGATAGCCTGAGATCAGGGAGGATTATTTTATAATATAATAAGCGAGAGATTTAGTTTATGTTGGAGGATTTCACAAAGGAGACTAATTATTTTGCTAAGGTGAAATTTTACTTAATGATCCAAGTTCTAAAATAATGCTTATTTCTGAATTAAGTTCAAAGCCTAAACTAACATTACGTTAATGTTGTCTCTTCTTGGAATGCGATCAAACCAGAGCTATCCCAGAACCACACATGGGTCAAGATAATTCCCAATCAGATGAGTATGAACAGAGCCAGTGTAGGTCATCACAATGTCACTCTGGGATTACTATACCATAATCTCTCTCTTCCTCCCATATTCATTGTATGAAAATGTCTTCCGTGTTTTAACAACTTACCCATAATCTTCATTCTTTTGACCCTTCGTTTCCATGTTTCTATTTTTATGGGGTTTTCATGTTAAATTATTGTTACGCCTGTTATTACATTATATTTTTTAGTTTTGATGTTGTTTTCTTGAATTTTTTAATTTATGAGTTGTGAGGTTACTTCAAACACGGTGATTCAAATTAGGTTCTTTGTATAATACTGCTGCTCTTTGTATAATATCGGTAATAAATTACAATACTTTGTGCACATAATACTTGAACATATTACAATTGATAAAGAAAAAATGGATAGCCACATGTCATTTTGGTGGTCGTATGGGTTGATTCACTATCTAGTTTTATTGAAAACTTTCGAATGCATAGGAAAGTTTAACTATAATGATTTAAGTCCATACTAGCATAATGGGTAGTTTCTTACTAAGTGAAATCATTTTTTGAAAATATCAAGTAAAAATGATATATATATATATTGGTGTTGAGTGAGATATATAATTTGAATTGCTTCAATCTATATTCAAGTTTTAAGTTGTCTTCTCAAATGACTAGCTCTATAGGCATGGTTTTATTGTCTTGAAGCGAATTTAGTATTTTTAACTATTATAACTCAAATTAAAAGTATATTTTACAGAGCCGCTCAAAGAGGATATTTCCCAAATATGTCATATATGTTAAATGATGTTCTTAAGTTGCCAAAAATATACAAACACATATTTCTTAATTTTAATGAAAAGATAAAATCAGATTCAAGGATCAAATATATAATTAAACAAATTCTACGTTCTTTGTTTCAAATAACCCAAATGATGGTGGCATAATGGGAAGAATAATGATTAAGAAATAACGTTTTGAAAATTATATTGCATTTCAATCAATTTTATCACCCATAACTCCCTTATGAGAATATTTAGACTTACTATATTACAAATATAGTAAATATATTACAATTGTGTTACAAAATAATTTTTGAATAAACTATCTTATGCTGAAAAAAATCTATTACATCTCATGAAAATTTTCTTATTAGATAACTTATTATGTTATTTACGAACCTACAACCTATTGTCACGCAGTCAAACCGGAGTTAGAAACAATGCTCGGATCAAAGGCATGTCGGCCTCAACACTCATGCAGAAATGCTGAGCAGCCTTGGCTTGTGCAACGGAAGTGTCATAGGACTACTTTAGATTTCTTGGAGGTTAAGGAGAGAGGGTAGGACTAGGCCCCATACATGAATTGACATTGCATTAATGAAAATTATATACTAGGTTGTAGCCATCACATGGGGGAAGACTAGGGATGATACCAAAGTAATGAGACAAGGCGTAATGCACGCATGGGTAGTGGCACTCCGGGCCCTTGAGGCGCGCAACCTTGCGTGCACACCTGCGAGCTGCATCGCTATATATGTGCACCTAAGCTGGGTACTGTGTGCCCATGGGTCATGGCTCCCAGCACACCCGCCGGTCTCTCCTAGCCTTGATGCTCCTCGAGCCACCAACACCTCCGTTGACACCTACATGCTCGGTCCACATAGGCACAGTTGTGCCCACTGGCCCAAGCCTTGGAATGCCGCTCGTTGCAGCACTACCCGTATGGGCGGCACACACCCCGTAGCTGTCTCGGCGCTCTCTGTGCCAATGCCTTAGTATCCTGGCAGAATGTCTCCTACGCCGCACCCCGCACACACATCACATGCGACACGTAGTGCCCGTAGAGCTTCCGTGCATAGCGCACGTGCCTCTGCCACCCAGCTTGTGCAGCGGTGCACACGTAATGCACAGTGCCTGTGCACACACGTCCTCGGCGGCCTACATGTGCTGGCAGACCCTAATCCTCCATGTTTGCGCAACGATGAGCACAAGCACCTAATGGGAATTGACTTTAAAGATTAGGGTTGGGTGTCACCACCCATGATGCGTGGGGTGCCCACGCTTACCAAATTGATCTCCAATTCTAAGTCCAAGTATACAAACATGTCCTCATAGTTAGCATGCATGCCTCTGTGCAGAAATGCACTTTTGGGGCCTTACACCTATAATTACTATACATTGAAAAAATTACGGAACCCGATTTGACCACCATCTCATAATTTCTCTCTAGTTATTGTGGTAGTTGACTTTTTTATTTATAACACTCATTTTTTAATTTTGAAAATAAATATTAAATGCTAAGACATTTGGTCTAAAATGGGTTAACATTTAGATTGTTAAAACTGATGGAAATATGTGTGGTCAGCAAGCCAATTACATATTTGATATATCATTCAATCTTCATCAATACAATGCATTCATGAAATACACAATAATACTTACTGAATAATGATGATATCATAATACACAGACCATTAATATTTAAGCATGTATTCTAAATATTCATATTCAAAGGATACTCAAAAAGGAAATCAAAGTATCCCGACAAGATATCTGTTAGGTGTTCGGTGCCTTGGTTCATCCATGGAAAACACTTTTCCATGGATGTAGAAGTGTGTCGATCGATTTACAATCAATCTTTAAAACAAAACACTGAATGTACCTTTTTGGGGAACTTATCCACCCTTGACATGCTCACTTTGAGATCGTTTCGAAGCCTTTCACACGTCCGGCCTCTAGAAGTATCCACATGATCACTCGCGCTTGGATCTCCACCTCTTGCTCTTCAACTCTTATCGGAGACTCTCTCCTTGGTTGATGTAGAGAATGAAGAAAGGGAGGGACTCTCAAATCAGGCTTCCATAGGTGCTTAAACAAAGACCCATTTCCCTCTTTATATTTCACTTAAGGTTTTTCTCAAAAACCCAACAAAGTAAAATATATCCACCAGTGCCCTTATGACCTTGTGCGTATGACCCACTAGGCCCATGTATCATTCTATTTAATTACTTTAGTGGCCCAATAATAATTATTGACCAACCTTATTAATTAATTATTTCAACATATTAATTAATTAAATAAGGATCAATTTAACCCAGTGGATAGGTTAAGTTTCCAGCCCGTGGGGTGCCAAGCTACACCTCGTGCTCTAGAAGATATCGAGTATTCTTGAACTATCATATGGAATCTTTATCGTCATTGGTTACCGTATATGTATAATCCATCATCCGCGCGAGACTCTCGAATGACTTAGGGTATGGTTTAGCATCAAACCCTAATCAGTCACTCGATTAGTACTGATGTGTAACTGGGATCATTGGAGAACGCCTTCTCTAATATCCTCACTACCCTGCCAGGGATTTTTTTTGCATTGTCTTCCTTGAATCAATCCACTCGTATACCGAGGACGGATGATTCTGTCTTGAACACTCAATCCTCTTTGTAAGCTTCTAACTATATCCGATCTATTACTTATTTGAATCCCATGATTAGAGGCTCATAAGTCATAATCAAAACGTAGTCATCCACTCACGAGATGTCCTTGGTTTCTCAAGTCAATGGATCACTGATACAACCGTGACTTGAATCAACATGATTGACATTTAGGTATAATACCATTCAGGGATTCGTACGAAGCAATTAAGTGAACTCTTTCCCCAAGGAGCACACACTATCTATCCTTAGTGTCGCCACACTAATCGCCAAAGGATCAGCTATACTTATTGTATAAGTAGGATCAGCTAGTGCTATTCTATCTGGATAATTCGATGTTTGTCTCGACTATCCATCGAATAGGAATATTCAGAATACATGTTTAAAGACTAGTGATCACTGAATTATGATCTAATCATAATTCACAAAGTCATTGCACGTATTCACGAACTTCATTATAAACATCACACATAATAATAATGAACTCAGATATTTTATTCAATGAACTTAAATAAACATGGTACTGTGATTGGATTGACGGCCACATAATATCCATCAATATCCCTATCTAGACTCATTCATATGATGAGTATTCCCTATATTGTAGCCATTACCATGGAGATACTAAGGATAGATAGTGGGTGCTTTATAGTGGAAAGAATTCAATGATTGATCTGTATAAATACTTGACTGGTATTATACCAAAATTTCAATCAGTTTGACTCACCTTTGCAATTGTGTAGGTAGTCATTAGATCTGAGAGGAACGTCTCTAGGACGATATTTTTTCTTTGACTATGACCTATGAGCTCATAATCATGGAGTTCTTAACATTTTTAGTTTACAGAAGTGATTGAATAGTCAAAATAAGATCGTCCACCCTTGGTATAAGAGGAGATGACTCAAGGAAGAAGATTTGATGAAATCCTTGCCCAAGGCATGGGAATATCATACAAGATTTATCTTGTGATTTTTTAATGAATCAATACTAACTCAGATGAAGAATTGGGTTTTGATAGCTGACCATACCCTAAGTTATCCTAGGAGTGTCAAGTGGGTAAGGGACTATACATACAAGATAATTGATGAAAGAAATATTCCATTAGTGAGTCAATACCCTCAGTTTTATCTTCTAGAGCACAAGGTGTAGCTTGGCACCCATAATCTGTAACTTGACTAATCCATTTGCTGAATCAATATCTGATTAATTAATATGTATGATGATATAGATAATTGGGCTAGGAATTATTACCTAGATTAATACATGAGCACATTGAGTCACATACAAATGCTCTTTTGGACGTCAAAAGATGTACTTTAAGCTTAGTATAAATAGAGAAAGTCCATAAATAAAATATGTCGAGGCCAGAATTTTTCAGGTCCCTAATAACACATTGATAAGATGAATTTTATTGTAATAAAATAGGTTCAGACTATCATTGTTTGTAATCAACTTATATAATAATATGTATAGTGAAATCCTCTATTTTAAGATGTACATGATGAGTAGAGGTGTCATCCTTAGGGAGGAAATTAAAGGATTTACTTATAACTATTCAGGATGATGTTTTAATACATGTAATCTTGATTATATATTATCTTCAGGGAAGATCAGACCTCTAAGATTATATGGGGGCGATGTACGTTGATTTCCTTTTGAATTAAAAGGCGGATCCTTAGAGATCATAAGGGAAATGAATTGAGAGGAAGGAGGTAGGAGAGATCAGAGAATATTAAGAGAATATAGGTTATCACTTCATTCAAAAGAATATCCGGACCAAGAAGTGTAATGATTTAGAGGTAATGAATATAGGAGAGTACTTTATATAGGATTTTAAATAATAATGGTTGGTGAATAAGTAGGGATTTAGAGGAAGTTAACGAATATATAATCCATATAATTTTTAGATTATTTTTATCTATGATAATGGAAATGATCATTAGTTAACTTTCTTCCTGAATCAAAACAAGGGCTTATACATTTTTCCCTAGCCGAGGTGATTAGGAGAACACAAATCAAGATTAATGAAGAAAGAAACTGAAAATAAAATATAATAACATGATAAAATTATATCCAAGGCCAGCTGCCCTCGGAGCCCAGACTGTGGTAGAACATTCAAGAATGAAAAAGAGATAAAACTAGGAATGTATACCTTTGGTAGAGGGGCGAGACAATTCCACTTTTCCCCCTAGGTTTTCCTTAATTTTCTATTTTTTTTAGAAATCTGGTGGTCCATCAATCCATACAGATGGATGAGGGTATAATGAATCTGACGGGTAAAATTTACACTATCTCTAACAGCTAGATCTTTAAATGTCAAGGTTTGAATCTGGAGCAATCTAAGGTGTTGGATTCTTTTGGATTTTGTCTCTCCTCAAAAATTGCATAAAAACCTCTCCGTCGTTTTGAAATTTTTTATTTTGACACTAGTATTAGAAATATTTGAATATATGATCTCTTCTTTCAATTACCTTTATTATATCTCCCATTTTATATGAAAATTTTGAAAAGGCCCTCAATTCTTCAAAAACAAGTTAAAATACAGAAAACTTTAAGGAAATTCCTCAATTCCTCAATCCTTCTTTTGGATGTTAAATGTCCTTGAATATTCTACATATCCAATGCTCCTTCAATGCTTCTTGAGATAGGTCTTGCAAACCTCAGTGATTCAAACTCCAAAATTAATGGAGTAATTTCTGAGGTTGAATAATTTTGGTATTAACTGTCTTCAAAAAGATGCAAAATTGAATAAGTTTTTGTGAATTGTTTAATACAGATTCACTAATATATAAATATTAAATATAAATTCTTGAAATTTAGTTACATGTAATATTGACTTCAGATTGATAGAAATTTTGATGCATGGTTTCCAAAATTTCAAAAGATTACCTGTTAGTGAGAGAAATACATTTTAATTCACTGATATTTTATTTATAAAGATGATATGTTAATGTTGATTAAGTAGAAGAGACACTATCAAGTACAAATGCAATAAAGTTTGTAGGTTAAATTTAGATATATCTGTAGAAACAAATTTCAGCTTTAAGTTCATTAATAATTCTATGAGTTAAATTCACGTATTTGTGTGGTTGATGTTATAGAAAATAAATTGGCATTAAGTTCATCAATAATTCTATGAGAAAAATTCTGGTATTTGTGTAGTTGATGTTATAAAAAAAACTTGGCTTTAGAGTCAATAATAGTTCTGTGAGCTAAATTCAGGTATCTCTGTATTCAGTATTCCAAGAAAAGCTTTAACCTTTAAATTCTGGATAAATTTTTTTAAACCTAACTTCTGATCACTCAGTAGAAAATATTAGAAAAAACAAGTGCAGGAGTTAATTTCTGATAACCCTATGGGAAATACAGAAAAGTTTTTGGCTTTAAGTTCAAGTAAAAGTTTAGGAACCTAAATTATGATAGAAAATATTTCATAAAAATATGTATGAATTTCTTGGTTAAGGACTTTGCAAATTCATATAACCAAATATATTCAAACAACTGATTTAATATCTAAGAATTTTAAATGTCAAATTCAATATTCAACTAAAACTCAGGAATCATATGTTAAAAGTTTTTTAGTAAATGAATCTATAATCATAAAAATGATTTTAAAAAGTAAAATAAAACGAATGCGAACAGAAAAATTCAAACCAGTTGTGATTGTATCACATTCCCCTTCCTTTTTACTATTGAAAGAAGATTTCAGAGAGCAAGACCGTATGAAAAAATTCAGAAGCGTTCAAAAGGAAAGATCATATTGGAACCATATAACTTGCAAAAGTAAGAATGCAATACCTTAGGATGTTGCATCATCAAACTTGTAGAACCAAGTACAGAATTTCTCAGGATGTTACTTCAAAATGCTTGTAGTAGTGTTTGTCTAATATCAATCCAATATTCAATATTGGACAACCAATATCCAGATGAAACCAATAAGATTTTAGATATCAGATATTATATATCAAACAAATATCAAGTATCCACCCGATATCATTTTCTTGGGATGAATATCATAGGGGTCACGATGTGTTAAATGACGATATTAGATACCATATTTGATATCCAGATTGGATATCCAAATATGCGCCAAAATTGGCATCCGTGTATCAATATCAGGTATCCAAATATCAATATATGATATTCGGATATTAGTTTGAGATCTACGAACCAATTCTTGCATATGGAAAAAATTTAAAACTAAAGAAAACATAAATATTTTGAAATGGCAATTGTTGGGTTATGGGGCCTTGATATGGATGAAAACTTAGAATAATTCACAAAGGAAGACTTAAAATAGAAGTGTAATGGCATCAACAAAAATCATGAAACAAGTCATTTGGGCATTGATGACATTCATGATTCCTTGAATCCTCAAGAGAGTCATATCAAGCTACTCATGAGTGAAGCCTCTAGATGTATATAATCCTCAGCACATCAAATCTCTTCCTTCACCTTGACGAGCTCCATTCAAGCTATGTCCTCATTGTTATGGAATCCTTATGACATCGCGAATGGAGACACACTATGGGGAGAAGGGAGAAAAAGGGAAAGGCCCTTGAAAAATTATAGCCTGGGTGAACTTCATTTAGGGTCTTCCTCTTTTTCATAAAAATCCCAAGTTTAAGTATATCGTCTGACATCCAAAATTCCTATTATGTGTGACCCTCTAGGCCCATGGATCAGTCTAGCTTACAAATCCAACATGCCATGAACCTTTATCAACCTTCCAAATTAATTAATTATATCATCATATAGATTAAATAATGGCAAATCAATGTAATCGAATCAATGTGTTGAATCTCCACCCCGTCGTGTGCCTAGCTACACCTTGAGCTATAGAAGATGCAAAAGAGTATTTATCAACTCACCCAGGGAATGTGTTCATGATTGGTGATTGTGTTGAAATAGTCCCTCATCCACTTGATGCCCTTATGATGACTTAGGTCATGGTCACCTAGCAAACCCTAATTGGTCATCTGAGTTAGTATTGATGCTTTGAAAATCATCAGAGAACTCTTCACTTATAATTCATTGCCTTGTCCAAGGACTTGATCTCATCATCTTCCTTGAGATGTCTCCTCATATATTGTGGGTGGACGATCCCATCTTGATTGCCCAATCATCCTCATAAACTTCTTGATGCACCCAAACTAAATATGTTTAGAATCCCATGACTCTGAACTTGTAGGTCATAGTCAAAGTACAACTGTCCGGCTACAAGATGTCTTTGGTGTCTCAAGTCTAAGGACCACTTACACAAACGTGACATGAATCAACTTGTTTATCTGTTTGGTATAATATCATTCAGGGACTTGTAAAGATCAATTCAATAAAGAGCAACCACTATCTATCCTTAATGTGTCCACACTAATGTCTACGCAACTGGCCACAATCACCATATGAGCGAGGATAGAAAGTGTTATTATATATGGATACTTTGATGTCCTTCTCAAGTATCCTTCAAATAGGAGTATTTAGAACATATGTTTAAAGACAATTGATCTATGTGTAACAATCTCATAACAAATCATTAAGACCGATCATGTATTTGTGGACTTCATTTAGAACAGCACACATGCACTATAATGAATACATTCTATCAATGAACATGGAAAGGGATGTGGAATGTGTAGTTGGCTTGTTAGCTACATATATTTCCATCAGGAATGTGCTGTAAATCCAATTGGGCTTAGCGTGTGATGGATCAAGCCAATTTTGGGCTGATTTGGGCTATTAATAATTTAAACTTGGATTTTGATAAAGTTAAATATGTATATTTCAATTTTGTTATTAAATTCATGGACAATGATTAATATTCCTTCTATAACATTTTTAAGTATTTAAATGTTTCATAATAAAACATTAATCTATTTAATTCATATATGTCAAATGTGCATGTGATTGTAATGACAGATATAATTTTTATTTTCCTTTTAGATACCCTGCTTACTCTCCTTCTAACAAGGCGGTTTTGCCATAACTTTTTGTTGCAGACATTGGATTGTGCCAAATTTTTTTCGTTGGATTCAGAAGGCCTCAATCTATAGGAATCGAGCACAAAACGTCACAAATGGAGTCCTATAGCTTGGATTCGAGGCCATTGAATCCAAAGTAAGTTTTTCTACACGAATTTAATTTGCAGTAAATATATCAAATTTATATGTAAATTGTTCATCTTGATGAGACACATATATCTATATTGTTCGTCGTTGATGAATTTTTTGTTTCAATTAGAGTTTTATCAAATATTTTCTCTACCTCAAAGGGAAACTCGCAGCCCACAATCCAATGCGGGCCACTGAGTCTCATGGCTGCCAGGGTCGCTCGCCTGACATGGCTGACACGTCGTCTGGGCTGTCGACCTTGGCAGCCCATCTGGTAGAGGAAATTGGGTCCACTAAAGCTTCAGTGGACCCTTTTTCTCCCACAACAACAGTCAGACGCATTCGGGCTGCCCGATCCGACAACCTGAATGCATCGAACGACCCACCCTAAATGGAAAAAAAACAAAAAATCAAAGAATTTTTAAAAACATAAAAACGCCACCATGTCACCCCTGACAACATTAAATGTTGTCACGCACATGATTAATCAGCCCATTAGGACCGTTGCAATGCCCATGCGTCATGATCGCGACGGGTCGAATGATGGACCCATGGACCATTGCCCCAACATCAAAAAATTGAGCCGTTGGCATTAAATGCTAACGGCTCAATAGATACACATTTTTGCCTGATGACCCCATCACGTTAGATCCCACTGTCGAAGATGAATTGTTAAACTTGATGGATTATCTCCCCACTATCGGGTGCACCACATCTGCTGCAGCTGTTGTTGATATTTCAAACGCCGATAATGCATTAAATGCATTATTGGATACATTGCCCAATGCGCCACCAACTCTTCTTGACTTTTCCATGTCACCCACATCGTTGGATCACCCGAAGGAGCACTGATCGGACGGCTCAAATAGGCTGGACTGCCACTCAACTCAATAGGTCCCACACCCTGACTTAGAACCGTTGGGTCGAGTTGACTAGGCTGACTTGGCCGAGTTTGGTTAAGTCAACTAGGACATATCCGATTGGGTTGACTCGGCTGATTCCAACCGAGTCGACCTGGTCGGTCTAGCCAGGTCTGAACCAACCGACCTAGCCGAGTATGATCGGGTCGACCCAACCGACCTACCCAGTTGACTTGGATAAGTTTGACCAGACTGACCTGATTGACTTAGTTGAGTCAACCTAGGTCAGACAGGTCAACTCAACCTGAGTGGACCATGTCAACAGAGTTGAGTCATCCTGCACTAACACGATCGGCTCGACTGATCCCAACACACGACAAAGTTGGTCGGACCCGATCCAGTCAATTCGGTCGACTCTAACTAGACCGAGAGAGTCGACTCGGCTGGGTCTGACCTGGCCTACCTGTTGAACTCTGACCGTGTCGCTGAAGCTGAACTTGTTGGCCCCACCGTTCTCAAACAGGTCAACCCGATCGGGTCAACCCGATCGATCTGGCCAAGTCTACCTCAACATACCCGACTAGCGTGGACCGGCACAAGTCGGCCTAAGAGGGCTTCGCTGACATGGGCCAAGTCGAATGGGCAGTTATTGCCTCGGCCTCTCTTGATCGAGGCGTAATGACCGAACCAGCCCGTGATGACTCAACTGACCTAGACTGCATAGACCTTGGCCTCGGTCGCCCTAGCTCGATAGGCTCAACAACACAGACCCGTACGAGACGAGAAGAGAGGGCCAGAGATGGCAGGGCGACCATCTGGATTGACACCGCCAAAGACCTGGTAGAGAGATGATGCAGGACGACATCGGTGACATCGTTCTGAGGGTACCGAGTTGATGCTCGAATATCGAGGTTATAGCGGACGTCGTTGAAGATGTCGTTCATTAGGTATGGATTTATAGAGGTGCAACAATGTGATGCAAAGACTCCTACGCAGATGTACGTGCAGGATCTGACTCGTGGGGTTCGCCAAGCTCCGAGCTCCGGGGTGGGCGATCAATGATGGTAACGGTGACCTCTTGACCCTCATCGGAGCGACGATGGTGTCTATAGTGCCAAACGGACTGAGTCCATGGGTGCTCTCACGTAACGGACGGGCTCAACCCGTAACTAAGGCCAATGCTAGGTCGGTTCTCTCGTGTCTGTTTATCCTCTCACCTATTCTAACCCGAGTGCGGTGAAGTGCAATTGAAAATTTACGACAAAAGAAAATTTAACTAGTGCGCGAGGGAAGCGAGGTACCTCTATGGTGTCGTCATCCCGAAGTCATGGTATTTGTCAATGCAGGAACCGGTGGGCGGAGTTGGTGGCGTTGTGCCGGAGACGGGCATGACATCGCTCGACTGGCAACATTGTTGCTGTTCAAGAGTCGTGACGTGAGAGGGGAGGAGGAAGGGGAGCGAGGCATAGAACATGGTGACGATGGCGGGGGCAGTGAGACAGCGCGAGTGGTAGTGCGGTGGCGCTGTGGGTGGCGGCGCGGCAGTGGCGCGAGCAGTGGTGTGGCCGGCAAGGGTGGCGGCGATGACAGTGCGAACGGTGGCGCAAACGATGTGGGGGCACTATGGGCCAGCATTGGCGACGCGGCGGAGCTATGCAGCGACGTGGAGGCGCAGCGGCACTACATGGGCGGCAAGGTGGCGCTACGTGGGTAATGAGGCGATGTGGCCAGTGGCGTTGGCGGTGGGCAGCGATGGCGCAGGTCGCGGCGCGGCGACATCACGGGTGGCAGCTGGTGGTGGTGGTGCGCATAGTGGTAGCGGCGGTGGTGCAGCTGCGACGGCATCGACAATGGCTGGCGGTGCAGCGGCGGCGATGGCAAGCACCCTCCCTTCTCCCTTCTCCTCTCTTCCTCTTCTCCCTCCTCTCTTCTCTTCTTCTCCCTCTTCTTCTTCTCTTCTTCTCCCTCTTCTTCTTCCTATTCTTCTTCCCGATCGAGATTCTTTCCAAAAATATAACTTGACTTGAGTTTTAGGGCACCCATCCATCCCTTATATAGGGATGGTAATAAGCCCCTTAAAAAAGGTCCAACGAGGGGAGCCCAATAAACATGGGGCCTCCCAAAAAACCAAAAATAAATACCAAATTTAAAAACAAAGGTTCAAAAAGGGCCATGAGAGTGGATATGGCCTGAAACTTACGAGTGATGAAGTGGCTTCACCTTCCTCTTGGCATGCCGATCAGGTGGGGCTTGAGCCTGTGGCTGTTGCGGGAAACAGCGTGGGCTTCGGCGTTGTCCTTGATGGAGTGGGTTTTCTTCATGCCCATAGCCTTGGAGTCATTAGCAGGCGTCACCGGGTCCTTTATACGCTTGGACAAAAACATCTGTTTGTTCAACCGCCCTGGATATGCGCGGGTCTGTGTGGAGATTGGTCTCCTAGTGCCCATCCACCACATGATACTTATTCAAAACGGGACGACCTGATCCATCAGCCCATTGTGTATGAGAATCTCCCACAATTTTTTACGCAATGCACTCTCTTGGGACACACTATCCACACGTGTCGCCACAAAGCGATGCAGACCATCTCGCCCCCTATGGTAGAATATCTCCCACCATTGCCCTACGATGACTACATTATTGTGGCACAATCCATTACCCAAGGGCATCGTCCTATCCAGAGACCGACTCCTAAAGCACAACCCACCCCCACACCACAAGGTGTGTTGAGTGTGCCGTCCTCCCTATCTTGGGACCTTGTATCGACCAGATCTACTTTGGTTAGGCCTACATCCATGGCTGCACAATGGATGAGACAAGGTGCTGATAAGCACCCCAAAACTCCACCTTGGACAAAAGCCCCATCTACTAGCCACTTAGGGGGCCAAGGCAAAGAGGTTAGGACCCATACACTAACCTCGATTGCATTTGTCCTATTAGAGGTGCCCGATGGTTCAGACACTCGAGGCCATACTGAGGTAGGGATGAGTCATGTGAGTGCCCCACACGTTGCTCCACCTTCTCCTCCCCTCAGCCCCTCTCGGCCCACATCTTCTCGACCGTCCCCATCACTCCCTGCTCCGCCTCCAACCACCCGTCCTTTACCCCTATCTCTGGTAGCTCCTAGCACTCCCCTCCCTACATTTTCCCCTCTAGGCCTTCCTCTCCTCGACCCTCCACCACATTGACTCCTCATCCTCCACCCCCTTCCCACTCACCCCCACTCATCGGTCCACTCCCCCACCCCTCGACACATCCACTACACGCCCTCCTTGTCCTCCACCACCTTCCCACTCACCCCACTCATCGGTCCACTCCCGCACCCCCCCACACACCCACTACACGCCCTCCCCGTCCTCCCCCCCCTCCCCACTCATCGGTCCACTCCCGCACCCCCCCATACACCCACTACATGCCCTCCTCATCCTCAACCTCCCTCCCCACTCATCGGCCCACTCCCCCACTCATCGGTCCACTCCCCCACCCCTCGACACATCCACTACACACCCTCCTCGTCCTCCACCACCTCCCCCCCCAAATTCCATTGCCACCTGACCTCCATCGACACTCGCCATTCTCTCCACTCATTTTCCCACCCACTCCCACTTGATCCACTACCCCACCCACCCAACCTACTTATCATGCCCGGTCCCCAACCACCTGACCCACCCACCTTATTACTTGATCCCCATCCATCCCATATACTAATGGCTATGGAGGAATGCTCGACTAACGTCAATCCTCTCTCCTAGCGATGACACATGTGGGGACACTAGTGGACTTGCTTCCACGGGCAAGGAGGAAGATGCCTCCATATCTGAGGACTCAAATATGGACACCCCGCCACCTCTTGGGCATCACTCAGATACACCTCACACTCGTCACATATGTAACACCTGATCGAGGGTGCACCACGCTAGTCAATAGTTCTATGATTCCAAGTCCAATTTGGAATTTTCGAGGGATAGGAAACCCTCTTACCCAGTCTCACCTTCTGTCACTCATTATAAAAGCACAAACTAGGAATAGTTGGGCTTATTAAATTGATGACTACCCCGAATAGCACACACTCCATTATGAGAAAACTCAGAATGGATCACATCCGTTGCCACTCTTCAAATAAGATCTGGCTATTTTGGACACGAGACTATTCATTGGAGCTCCTTGAAGAAGGGACCCAATATGTCACCTTCATCGTTCAGCCCTCCTCGGTGGCTTACACGCTCACGGTAGTCTATGCATCACACAGATATCTCAAGAGAGAGGCCCTATGGGAGGATTTTGTCCATCATATACACCCCCATCCGCGTCTTGTTGATCTCCCCTGGTTTATAGCAGGGATTTCAACTATGTACGAGCAGTTAGTGAACGCCAGGAAGGTCGATCGCCTAGGTTGAGATCCATGCTTTCAACAACTTTCTTCATCAGGCTTCGCTAGTGGAGCCCCCCACTATAGGTGAGCGATGGACGTGGTGCAATGAGCGCCAAGCAGACGCGCGTATGTATGAACGACTTGACCGCTACTTCACAGATAGTGTTGCACTACTACAGTGCAATATTATTATCCATATTTTACGGCGATATCACTATGACTTTACTTCTCCCTGATGCGGGTATTCATATCCGTAGGCTGCCTTTCCCATTCCAAGCCATGTGCCTGGAACATGAAGCTTTTCAAAGGGAGACTAATTATTTCGCTAAGGTGAAATATTACTTCATGATCCAAGTTCTGAAATATTTCTGAATTAAATTTGAATCCTTCATTGCACTAATGTTGTCTCCTCTTGGAATGCGATCAAACCAGAGCTATCCTAGAGCCACCATGGGTCAAGATAATTCCCAATCAGATGAGTACAAACCGAGCCAATGTAGGTCATCACAATATCACTTTGGGATTAATATACCGTAATCTCTCTCTTCCTCCCATATTCATTATGTGAAAATGCCTGCCTTGTTTTAACAACTTACTTATAAGCTTCATTCTTTTGACCCTTCATTTCCATGTTTCTATTTTTATGGGGTTTTCATGTTTCATTATTGTTATACCTATGTTACATGTTTTCATTATCAACTTACTTATATTTTAGTTTTGATGTTGTTTACTTGAATTTTTAGTTAACGAGTTAAGTGATTACTTCAAGCAGGGTAATTTGAATTAGGTTTTTTGTGTGACACTACTGTTTAGCTCAAGTATATCGGTAATAAATTATAATACTTGTGCACATTATATTGTAACATATCACAATTGATAAAGAAGAAATGGACAACCACATGTCATTTTGGTCGTTGTATGGATGGATTCACTCTCTAGTTTTAGTGACAACTTTGAAATGCATATGAAAGATTGATAACTATACTGATCTAAGTCCACACTAGCATAATGGGTAGTTCTTACTGAGTGAAATCATTTTTGAAAATATCAAATAAAAATGAAATATATATATGTATATATATTAATTTGTGTTGAGTCAGCTATATAATTTGAATTTCTTCAATATACCTTCAAGTTTAAGATATGCCTTCTCAAATGACTAGCTCTATAGGTATGTTTTTATTGTCCTTACGAGAATTTAGTATTTTGTGCTATTATATACTCAATTAAAATTATATTTTATGGAAATGCTCATAGAGGATATTTCCCAAATATGTCGTATATGTTAAAAAATGTTCTATAAGTGGCCAAAAATATAAAATTTTATTTCTTAATTTAACATCTGTTAAATTACCCAGCCAAATCCACGATAACAATATAAAAGGAACTAATCAAAGGATCAACTCAAGGATTCATTATTCAAATATCAAATATTCGACTCGTAATTGGTGGAAACAATTAAGCATAAACTCTGATATAATCCAAAAACATGTCAATTTACAAAATGAGGAGACGATTAAAAATCATTCAAATTAAATCAGATTTAAATTTCATAAATGACTAAATAATTTATTAAATAATGTCATTCAAAATAATGGCAAATTTAAGAAACATATATAATTTGATGACTATTTTTGCCTTTAATTTTATTATTATAAAGTTTTATCAAATAAAATTTGGTGAACATGTTATGAGGAATAAGATAATTAGATTTTTATTATTTTATTAAAATTATCTAATATGAAAAATGTTCACATGTTTTAATAGTCATATTTTAAACAGAAGCTGATTTATTTAAACATTATGGTAACATATTTGTAATATAGTAAGTATAATTATTCTCATAAGAGAGATATGGGAGATAAAATTGATTGAATGCAATATAATTTTGAAAACATTTTTTTAATCACTATTCTTCCCATTTTGCCTCAATCATGTGTGTTATTTGAAACCAAAACATGGAAATTATTTTATTATATAAACTTGTAAGGAAAATATGAGAAAGCTGCTTCCTATCTTCATAGTAATTCTAATATATACAACTTATTAGCTTATTGGTGCTGCAGTAACTTATTCTGTTATTTATGAACCTATAACTTATCATTACTATACATTAAAAACGTTATGGAACCCAATTTGACAACCATCTTATAACTTCTCTCTAGTTATTTTTGTAGTTGAATTTATTATTTATAATTTTTTAATTTTGAAAATAAAAATTATGTGCTAAGAGGTTGGAACTCAAATGGGTTAACATTCGGATTGTTGAAATTGATGGAAATATATGTGGCCGGCAAGCCAATCACACATTCCATATCTCATTCAATGTTTATTAAAGCAATGTAGCCATGAATACGTGATTGTGTTTAGTGAGGTATTATAGGATCATAATACAAAGACCATTAATATTTAAGTATGTGTTCCAAATATTCATATTCAAAGCATACTCAAAAACGACATCAAAGTATCCTGATAGAATATCACTATCTAGTCTCGCTCATATGATGAGTATGTGATGGAGGACCATCCGCAAGCTGAAGCGCCAGGTCGATCCGCTCCGACACGTCAGCAACCATGTCGTGAAGCTCGAGCTTACGAGAAGGACCTGGAGTTCAAATACACGGCGTGACCATAAGGCGTCCCCAATTTATTTTCCTCGCATTCCTGAACTTTATCGTTGTGTTTTTATTTGGGGAGGGCCTCCGTGTTTTGGCCCTTCCGTCGTACTTCGAACTGCACTTTACGGTCCGATTAGGGGGTTTTCCCTAATTACGGGCCTCCCCTAGGGTTCCCTCTCTCCCCACTATAAAAGGAGAAGAGAAGCCCTAGAGGAGGGAGGAGAATTTCTGAAGTTGATTGAGTTTTGCAGTTTGTTAGAATGGAGTACCCTTGAAGGAGAAGAGAAGACGCCACCGGCTCGCCGCCGCCGCCAGCCGTCGTCGTTCGGAAGACTGAATCTACTACGTCGGACTGCACAGCCACCGCGACGCCGCCGCCGTCCTCCACTTCCGTCTCTCAAAGGAGAGACCACCGGAGCCCGCCGGTCGCCGCCCGTCGCCAGCCGCCCGCCGCCCGCCACTGCCGAGACGCCTGTCCTCAGCTGCCGCGGCCGTCGACTCCGACATCCAGCTACCGCCGCTGGCGCCCAGTCTAGGCGCTGATGCAGGACCACGTCCGAGACAAAGTCCTGCCGTCACCGAGGGTTCGTACTCGGTGTTGAAGGCGTGTCGGTGCGCGATGAAGGGGCGGGGTCTCGTCGAGCACAGGAATCCTATGGACGAGCTACGATGATATGTTCCGGGGAGGGGGTGTTGTATGTGCAGACGCCGACGAGCAGGTAGAGGGCCAACGTCCGGGAGTCGACTGGGTCACCCGGGGAAGGTAAGGGGACCTCCTGACCCTCGTCCGGAGGGACGAGGTCGCTACGGCGCCGAACGGGAATTACCCCGCCAGATAGTGCTAGCACGTGACGGACGAACCCGACTCGCACTGAACCAGGAGAGAAGCTCAAATAGTCGGCGTTTTCACTCGTCCTGTCTCGCTCACCTACGCCTAACCCGAGCGCGGTGGAGGCAAAAGAAGGTGCACTGTAAGAAATAAGCGGCGAGTGCGGGGCGGCGTAACTTGTCGTCGTCGCGGGCCACGTCTAGGCGGTTCACAAGGAGTTCAGGGGCAGCCGCAGGCTGGCAGGGTTCCCGGAGGCTGGGACGGGTACAACGGCAGGCGCGACGACGGCAGGTGCTACACTGGGCTCGACTGCGGCGTGGACGGCGTGGCCCACGCCGGGCGGGGCGAAGGGGTGCGCGGACACGCGCGGCGTGGGGAAGGGGCCGGAGACGCGAGGGGCGTCCTACGCGCACCAGGGGCAAGGCGGCGGGGCCGATGGTAGAGTTGCACTCGTCCTTGGCTGAATAGACGCAGGCAGGTGCGCGTCGTGGTTGCCAGGCCCGCCCTGCGGAGGCGAGGCTGGAGCGCCAACGGGCAGTCGAGTGCAGCCCGGACCTTGAGACGTTGGCGGCTAGCAGGAGCCGGCGAGCGGCGGTGCAGAATTGCGCCGCGGTGGCCGACAGGAAACTGGCGAAGTGCTGAAGATACAAGCGACCTGCAAGGTCCAAAATCAATCCTTCCACGAAGCGGGGGGTCAGAGGGTCGTGGGCGTCGCAGCAGTTGTAGACCGCCCAGACCACCTGAAGGTGGGCAACCGTATTGGCAGGGTTCGTGGACACGGGCGCGCGCGACACACCCAGCTCGCGGTAGGGGGGAGACCTCCGCGATAGAGCACGTCCGGCGACGTCGGATCAGTACCCGGCGGCGGGCAGGATTTCGGCGGGCATAACTGGCGAGGAGCGGGGCTCAGCCACGTAGGGAAGGTGGCAGATCGTCGTCGTTGCCCAGAGTGAAGGGGAACAGCGTCCAGAGAAGGAGAAGGGGGGGGCTCACAATCGTTGCAACAGCGCGCCGCGGCACACGGTTCGTGCAACCGCGCGGCCGCGCGTACGCTGCGCGCGGTAGCACGCGGGCGCGCGCGAGGGCGCGGAGGGCGGCCGGCGGGTCGTCTCCTCGACTCTCTTGGCTCTTCTCCGTCCTCGAGTTTCTTCCTCCCACCTTCTTCCTCCTTTGTCTCCTGCTTCTTCTTTCTGCAACTTCACCGGGCGTAACCCTAGCTCGACGAGGAGATAGCCAGCTCTTTCCAAAGCACAATATTCCAAATTCTTCAAAAGACAACGTGAGTTTCTTTTAGGGCAACTTCACCGGGCGTAACCCTAGCTCGACGAGGAGATAGCCAGCTCTTTCCAAAGCACAATATTCCAAATTCTTCAAAAGACAACGTGAGTTTCTTTTAGGGCACCCAACCTCCATTTATATAGAGGGGGGGGGGGGGGGGGGGGGGGGCCCTTTGACCAAAATAGCCTACACTCTAACTCAAAATAACCCTTAGACCAAGGACATAGGGTTGACTGTAAGACGACAAAAACGAGGATGAAACGAGGGAGACGAGGGGAGATCCTTAAAGGGTCGAATTCTCCCTCCGTACATGCGATGACGACGCGTAAGAAAACACGAAAGACGAAGATCAAAACCAAAAGATGACGAACGAAATAAAACATGGAAATGATAAGGTGTCCGTTACCCGGAATACTTGAATCCGGGCGTGCGTACCGTCGCCTTGGCTTGCCGAACGGGCTGAACACGGACGGCCGACACTGTCGAGGGCGGCGGTGACATCTCCGAAAACGTATCCGGGGCTGGAGCTGGTGCTGTCGGGGACGACGGCGACGACTCCGAAGGGGGGTCCGGGGGTGTCGTCGGGGCTGCGCCATCAGGCGCTATCGCCGTTGCCCGTTCGATCTTCACCCGGATCACGGTCGTTCACCAGTGAACGTTCACCAGGAGTCCGTCGCCCACCGTTGGCCGCAGACTCCCCGCACGCTGCCGCCGGTCACGGGAGCCCGCCCGCCCCAATCGGCGCCTCCCCCCCTCCCCCCCAGTCAGCGCCCGCCTCCTAGGCCGGGCGCTCGCCCAGCCCAGCCGTATGACAGCCAAGGGGCCGCCGGCCGACCCAGGCTTTTTCGAAAAGGGAGCGCGGCCGCCCGTACCTCCTGCTCGCCCTACAGAGCCGAGGACACCGCCAGGCCACTTGGCTTCCGCCCAGGGCCACCAGAACGCCTGGCCGAGCCGCCGTCGGGGTCCTAACCAGCGCTCGTGCAAGGCCGAGTTGCCTCAGCGCCATGGCCCGAGTTGACTTAGTGGGAGGGTAGACCGATTAACGCACTGAGTCGACTTAGCTCGACTCGGTTTTAAATAACCGCCGAGTCACCGTCGAGTCACCGCCGAGTCGACTCAGTGTGACTCGGATTTAAGTAGGGCCACTTGAAGGTAAAAAGAATGATCCGAAGGGGCATTTTTGTCCAGGCAGAAGAGGAAATTTTAGGGCTTCAGTGAGCCGCCGCCGCCATCGCTTGTAGCTGCCGACGCTGCCGCCGCCATCACTGCGCTTCGCCGCTGTCATCGCGACCGCTCGCCCGACCGCCACCATTGCTGCTCGTCACTGCTCGACGCCACTGCCATCGCACATCGCAGCTTCTGCTGCCGCAGCCACCGCCGCACGCCGCTCGCCGACGCCGAGCGTCGCTGCTCGCCATTGCAATCGTCGTCGCTTGCCGCTCGCTGCCACTCGCCGTCACAGCTCACCTCAGTCGCTGCCACCGCCACTCGTCGCCAACGCAGCTGCCATTCGCCGCTGCTGCCGCGGCCGCTCGCTTCAGGCCTCCATCGCCAGTGCCGCTTGCCACCTCTCGCCGCCATTGCTATCGCACGCTACCGCCATTGACACCGCTCACCGCCGCCAATGCCACTCGCTGCCGCCGCCGCCGCTCGTTGTTGCCCCCGCGACTCGTCACCGCCCCTGCCGTACCTGGCCCTGTCTGTGTTCGCCCCGGACGCCGCCGCCTGGCCTGGTTGCTCGTCGCCTGGGCGCAGTTGACTGCTCCGCCAAAGTCCGGTCGACATCCTCTGTCTCGTCGTATCAGATCGCCACGCCAGTTACAACTCAGCTTCGACCCACCCCGACTACCGGACCTCAGTCTGCAGGTCACGACACTAACTCCTTTACTGCGTATTATTACCTCTTGCAATATTTCCTCTCGCGCTCCACTGTTGAACCACGGTTTCCTCCGTTTCTTGCACGTTGGGACTTGGGCAGCCACTTTCCGCCCTTAACCCGTCCATCACTATTTTTGGGGATAGATAGTTGGATCGAGGATACCCACTCCTACGGGGTCCTTCGATTGATCTATCGGGTCATTGGGAGTCGGATCGTACGTGACACGTACGGGAATCCCTCCAGGGCGCCGCCCTACTTCGGTTATTGCCGTACTTCTTGTTATCTTTATAAACGTGCATTCCCGCATTGCATATCAACATCCACGCCCGTTTGTCTCCGCACTGTGTTGCAACGCGCGCTGTCGATCCCGACCGTACGTGTTGCCAATTGATAATCTCAGTTTTGGGGTGTTTTTACGGGGTATTTATCGGTCTAATCGTGTGAGGACTGAGCTTATCTAACAAAATTTATAACCTCACAGCCTTAGGGCAAGTGGGGTGTCGATCCACAGGGAGCAGGTAAATTCAGAGTATTTTCCTTTTTTTCATTCGAAGTATATTAAAACTCAGACTGCTAAGTTCAGTTCTATAATTCAGTTAAATTGTTATCAGTTAGTTTCTACAAGTAAACTTTATAGAATTTAACTGAGTAGGTCATTCAGCAGAGAATTTATCTGCTGACAGTGTATCTTTGCCCCTTGGGGCAAATAAGCAAGCACCTGCGTGCAGGTAGGCCTGAATGCAGGCTCTTGCGCGCAGGCTTGCACGTTGCCACCCAGCGCAGCGGCGCTGCTCGCGGCGCTGCGGCAGGCAAGCCTGCTCGCGGCGTCTCAGCGCGCTGGTGAGCCTACTGCAGCGCTGCTGCGCGCGGGCGAGCTCAACTCGCTGCGCTGCTGCGCGCGGGCGAGCCTGCTCGCGGCGGTGCTGCGCGCGGGCGAGCCTGCTCGTGGCGGTGCTGCGCGCGGGCGAGCTCTGCTCGTTGTGCTACTGCGCGCGGGTGAGCCTGTTGCACGCAGCGCTGCTGCGTGCGGCGTTGTTCCCCGCGGCTTGGATTGCTGGCAACCTAGGCTGTTGCCTGGGTTGCTAGCTGCTTGGAAGTTCTGCAGGGATGGATTTCACGATCTGATGTGGAGAACGATGGAATTTTTGCTAGAACAGAATGGGAAACGATTCAATCAACTATGAGATTCGAAATCAAGCATAACCAGAGGAACAACAAAAATTGGAAATGCTGAAGACACAGCTTGTGATCTTCAGCCCAACTCTGATTGTCTTAGAAGGGAGAAGAAGATTGCACTAAAACTGAAACGCTCACGCCTCCTTGTGTCACTCCTTCCGGGCAAGGCGACGATCGTCGTGCTCCAGCTACTCCTCAGCTTGCTTCTCTCCCAGCTCCAATGCTCATCAGCCTTGGAGGGTCTGCAGAAATCCTTTCTCTCCAAGCCCTAGCTTCCTTGAGAGAAATTCTGGACAACCTCAAAATGAACTCTCAAGAGAGTATTTATAGGTTTCTCTTAACACATGCCCCGGGGGCATTTTTGGAATTTTCTTCTTCTTGAATTTTCGCCAACTCCTCTTAATTCTTGTCGTCCTCCTTTGGTTGTCTTAACCTGTTTCTGAACTTACTGACCAAAAAATGTCAAATATAATCCACTTGATTCGAAGAATCAAGTGGGGTTAGTAATTTTATAAAATAATGCATATGCATGACAACTCACATGAATTAACTAAATATTCTTGATGCTTTGATACTTAAAAGTCTAAATATTTGATGACTTATTGAGAGTCATCAAACACCCCCCAACTTAGATCATTACTAGTCCCTTAGTAATGAAATGCAAGTGAGAAATAATGATGATCTCTAGTTGACTTTTGATGTTTGATAACTTTGACTCATGCTCTCGTCAAGGAGTGCTTTCATCAATTGAGCTTAGCCAACTTAGGGGAAAACCTTAGGATCTATTTCAGCCCTTCTACCTCAACTAAGTGCACTTCTGATTTATGGAGTACATATAGTAAGTACTTATTATATGGATTGGGTTGAGTCAACACCCCAAGCGCACTACTGAACGAGGCGTAGAGAGCGGTGCTACTGCTGGCTCAATACTATGGCTATAATAGCATCGGCTCAAACACATGGGAGACAGCTTTTCCACCTTTATTTTCATTAACATTTGCTGCTTGTTGGTCATGTTTGATGACAATCAATTTTTGGTTGCTATGATGCAAGCTTGTGCTTGTTTTGCGCAGTGCAGCTTCCACTTTGCATTTTGGTGGCGCTTATCCACTACCCATGTGCCGTCCTTAGTAGACCGGCAGCTTATTTCCCCGAAGAGGTTTGTATCCCTCTTGGTTCAGGGAGCTTCACTCACGTCTTAATAATATTGCCAATGATCCAACACTAACCCTACTCTCCACTAAAGCTAAAAATTTCGTGCATGTAAGTGCTAACTCAACCCGAGGTGGATGGCAAGATGAGAGAAATATGATGGTAAGATATGGGACCGTAGCAGTACGAATCATTGTGCACCTAGCTAGGCTTATTTGACCTAGGATTCCCTAACTGGCCAGTCTTTAAATTCTAACACCCTTGAAAAGAGCCTTATTATCATGCATATCATTGTACAAGCATCTCCTAAGATCATCACATATCCATGGTTTGGTTGATGCAAAACGAAAAAAAATTTCATGGATGATAGAGTAGTTATGCATGCAACTCTATTCCCCCCCCCCTCCATAAAAAAGGGCATGTTCCTACATGACGGGAAGTAAATAAGAGTAAGGGGAAATGGAGATCAAACCATGGAATGGAGAGCGGTGACCGGCCTTTGAGTTGTCCATCTACGGTGTAGGTGAGCTTGGATAGGAATGGCTGCACATGGCAACGCAAACAAAAACGAAGAAAACAAAAGCAGAACCAAATAACAAAACAGAGAGAATAAGAAAGGAACAAAAATACGAATCAGATCATGTTGCTACCATGCGGTGGTTTCTCTAAAGTGATATTCATGGGGCTTTGTAGATCTTCCACTTCTAAATAAGGTTTGAGCCGTTGCCCATTAACAGTGAAATGCTTTTGAGATGTAGGATCTAAGATTGTGACCACACCGTTCTCAAACACTTGTTGGACAATAAAGGGGCCATCCCATCTAGTTTTCAATTTCCCTGGGAAGAGTTTCAACCTAGAGTTGTAAAGCCATACTTTCTGGTTTTCTACAAAGACTCTTCTCCTTAAGCTTTTGTCATGAAACGTTTTCATTTTGTCCTTGTAAATTCTCGAATTTTCATAAGCCTCATTTCGTAATTCTTCCAATTCATTCAACTGAAGAAGTCTATGTTTGCCGCCTTTATCTAGTTCCAGATTGAGCTTTCTAATAGCCCAAAGGGCTTTGTGTTCTAGCTCAAGAGGTAGGTGGCATGCCTTCCCAAAAATAAGTCGAAATGGGGACATGCCTAGAGGGGTTTTGTAGGCTGTCCTATAGGCCCATAATGCCTCGTCTAGCTTCCTAGACCAATCTTTACCATCAGGACGCACTATTTTTCTCAAGATTTTCTTGACTTCTATATTGCACAATTCGACTTGGCCATTGGCTTGAGGGTGATAGGGGGTAGTGACTCGATGGTGGACACCAAACTTCTTAAGGAGGTTCCTAAAGTTGTAATTTGTAAAATGGGAACCTCCATCGCTAATGATGGCTCGTGGGCATCCATATCTATAGAAAATATTTTTCTCAATAAAATTGGTCACTACCTTACTGTCATTGGTTTTGGAGGGAATGGCTTCTACCCATTTGGAGACATAATCGACAGCCATCAAGATATACTCATATCCATGAGAGTTAGGAAAAGGACCCATAAAATCAATTCCCCATATATCGAAAATTTCTACTTCTAGGATGGGTTGTAAGGGCATTCTATCCTTCTTGTTCATATTGATGGAGGCTTGGCATGCTAAACAGGTATTGTAAAATTTTTGGGCGTCTTGAAATAAAGTAGGCCAAAAGAAACCCGATTCGACAATTTTATGTGCTGTTACCTTCGCTGAGTAGTGTCCTCCTCTGGGCTTTGCATGACAGAATTCCAGAATGCTTCGTTGCTCGTTCTCGGGGACGTACCGCCTCAAGACTTGGTCTTGCCCTTGGTGAAACAGCTCCGGATCTTCCCAGAAATAAAATCTTGCATCTTTCAGCAGCTTCTTTCTCTCGTGGGATGTCCAACCTGTAGGAATTTTTCCTGCAACAAGAAAATTGACAATATGTGCGTACCAAGGAACCAATGTTCCTTGTGCGGTTAGGACGTGTTCATCAGGAAATGCATCATTTATTAGTTCAGGTTGGGCGCCTATGATTCAGGAGAGGTGATCGGCTACTACATTCTCACACCCTCTCTTATCCTTGATTTCCAAATCAAACTCCTGTAATAAAAGCACCCATCTAATAAGCCTAGGTTTGGCCTCCTTCTTTGTTAACAAATATCTAATAGCTGCATGATCAGAAAAAGCAGTAATCTTACTACCTAGTAAATAAGACCTAAACTTTTCTAATGCAAAAATAATAGCTAACAGCTCCTTCTCGGTGGTGGTATAATTCAGTTGTGCGTCGACTAAGGTTCTGCTGGCGTAGTAGATGACCACGGGTTTCTTGTCAATTCGTTGTCCTAGCACTGCACCTACTGCAAAATCAGAAGCATCGCACATTAGTTCAAAAGGAAGGGTCCAATCGGGCCCTTGCAAGATAGGCGCATTTACTAAAGCTTCTTTCAATTTATCAAATGCATTTTTAGCTTCTAGTGTTAGTTCAAAATCATTGTTCTTAGACGATAAAAGATTTGTGAGAGGTTTAGAAATTTTAGCAAAGTCGAGAATAAAACGTCTATAGAAACCCGCATGGCCGAGGAAACCCCTAAGGGTTTTTAGGTTGGTTGGAGGTGGAAGGCCTTGGATGATTTCGATCTTGGCCTTGTCCACTTCCAATCCACGGTTGCTTACCATGTGGCCCAGCACTACTCCCTCCTGCACCATGAAATGAGATTTTTCCCAACTTAGGACAAGGTTGGACTCAATGCACCTCTTTAATACTTTGGTGAGGCTTAGGAGGCAGTTTTCAAAGGTAGATCCAAATACAGAAAAATCGTCCATAAAGATTTCTAAACACTCTCCCACCAAATCGAAGAAGAGTGCATTCATACATCGCTGAAATGTGGCGGGAGCATTACATAGCCCGAAGGGCATACGCCTAAAGGCGTATGTCCCTACAGGACTCGTGAAGGTCGTCTTCTCTTGGTCATCTGGATGAATATTCACTTGGTTGTATCCTGAATAACCATCTAGAAAACAGAAATATTGTTGCCCCGACAGTTTTTCTAGTATTTGATCCATGAAGGGTAGTGGATAATGATCTTTCTTGGTCGCTTTGTTTAATTTCCTATAGTCAATGCACACCCTCCATCCTATGGTTAATCTCTTCTACACCTCCTCCCCTTTTTCATTCACTTCTACTGTCACTCCAGACTTCTTTGGAACCATGTGTACGGGACTCACCCACCTACTATCGGAGATAGCGTATATAATTCCTGCATTTAACCACTTTAAAATCTCTTTCTCAAGGACTTCTCTCATGTAAGGGTTGAGCCTTCTTTGATACTCTCTACAAGGTCTAGATTCCTCTTCCAAAAATATTCTATGTTCACTTATTGAAGATGGAATTCCTCTAATATCATCAAACGTCTAACCTATGGCGTTCTTATGCTCTCTAAGTACCTTGAGCAAGTCTCCTTCTTGTTTAGGAGTTAGTGATGAAGAAATGATTACAGGTAGGGTTTTCTTCTCATCTAAATATGCATATTTGAGGGATGAGGGTATAGGTTTTAGTTCTAGGCGTACCTCCACTGAAGGGGAGTCCATGATCTCTTCATCTAGCTCTCTACCCTCTACATGTGAGACATATTCCTTTATCACTTCCTCCTCTCCTTCATCTTCTGTACACAGTTTTAATTCTTCATTGCTTCCTAAGGGGCACTTCATCATTTTTGATATGTCAATTTGAACTCTCTCTTTCCCAATCTTAAATTCTACTGTCCCCTTCTCCCAATCCATAATTGTTTTCGCCGTGACTAAGAATGGTCTTCCTAAGATTATAGGAGCTAAACTAATGTTCCCCGATATCTTCACATCAGTCACTATAAAATCTACAGGTATTTCACAGTTCTCTACAGTCATCATGACATCAGTTAACCTTCCCTCAGGTTGCCTAATAGTTCCGTCAACTAGGAGTAAGTCCATATGTATTTCCTCCAACTCTCCAAACCCACACTCCTCGTATAAGGCTGTTGGAATGATACTTATGCTTGCTCCCGTATCTAATAAAACTTTAGAAAATGTGTTTCCTCCTATTTCACATGTAATGAAAGGGGCTCCGGGATCTCTCATTTTGATAGGGATGGCATTCAAAATGCTAGAGGCATTCTCAGAAAGTTTAACTACTTCCCTAGGCTTCCTAGTGGTGCAAGCATCCTTAAGGTATTTCTTTAGGGAGGGTGCACACCTAAGCATGTCTTCTACAGTAACAATCATGGTGGCTCTTTTAAAATTCTCTAATAACCTATGTTCATAATCAAGGACAGGTTTTTTTCTATTCAAAGCTGAAGGGTAAGGAACATCTTGCCCACTTGTAGAAGGTAGAGGTTCTTCCGCGTAGGGAAGATCCTCTCTTTCTTCCTCTCTTGGCTCATTCCCCTTCCTAGAATTCTCTCCAGAATTCTGATAAGGGTCCTGAAGTTCCTTTCCATATCTCAACTTTGAGATTGCCAGAACTTCAGGATCTTCTCCATTCATCTCATCATGAGTGGAGTGTTGCACATGATGTAAGTTGCATGGGTTAATTACAGGTTTCGTGGGAAATTTATAAGATGTGCAAGGGAGTTCTGTAATTATACCTTGGTTTTCAGAAGGTGCAGGCCTAAAGCTCTCCAACAGCTTCCTCATTTGTTCCTGGGATTCCAACATCTGCTTCGTTTGAAATTCCATCATGACCTGCATCCGCATCTCCATCTCCGCTCGCAACTTTTGGTTTTGCTTCTCTATCATATCTGAAATGACGGGGGTGAATGTAGAAAAATCAGGCTGGTTGTGAGAGGGAACCTGATACTGCTGCTAGGGCCTGGACTGGAACTGCTGTCTTTGTTGGAATGGAGGTTGAGCTGCCGGCTTACTCCCTTGGTGGAAGGTCTCTCCATTTGGAAAATTCAGCCTCTTTTGCCCTGCCCATGGTTGCTGCGGTTGGTTGAAGGCTTTCACCTCTTCTTCCATGGCTTGGCAGGCTCTGTCTTCATGTTCCCTGCTGAAACAGAGAGAGCAAATTTTGGCCTTAACGATGGGGGAGTTACCTAAGAAAATGTTCTTCAAGGTGGAGGTGAGCTCCTCCAATTTCTGGTTGGTTTCTCTTAAACCCGCTTGCAGCTCGCCCTCCTTAGCATTAACTTGCAGAACTCCTGCTCTCTTGGGCTGCAGGTTCCTCCCATTCTGACTTTCTCCAATCTCCTGTAGGTCAGTTTCTGCAACTCTCTCCAAAATATCAAACACTTCATCCTCATATGCGGTATAGAAAGTTCCCTCGGAGGCTAAGTTAACCTTATTTTTCATGAAATCTGATAAAGATTCATAGAAAATTTGGGCTAACTGACAGTGTTCAATTCCATGATGGGGACATTTCCTCAGCAAGTCATTGAACCTCTCCCATGACTCACTAAAAGCCTCACCTTCATGGGGATGAAAGTTATGAATTTCTCTTCGGTAAAAATTAGTTTTAGAGAGAGGGTAAAATTTCTGCAGAAATTTTCCCTGCATCTCTTCCCAAGAGTTGAACGTGATTCCTAGATTGCGATACCATGAAAATGCTTTATCTTTTAAGGTAAGAGGAAAATACTTCATTTTCAAAATTTCTGTAGATAGTCCAGGAACGTTTTGGGAAGAACATCTAATATGAAAATCATCGAGGAATTCTAAAGGATTCTGTGCAGGTAGTCCATTAAATTCAGGTAAAGAATTAATCAAAGCATTATCATATCTGAATAAAATACCTTCACCTATGTTCAGGTTGACATCGGTTTGTCGCAGGCTTCCCGACGGTGTCGACCTGTCCAGCATTGTTCTCCTTCTCTCATTCTGCTGATGTCTCTCTTCTGCCATTGTTTCCTGCTGAATTTCAGGTTCCGTAACTGCAGATTCTGGAAATGCGTCGCATGCAACGTTCTCTGTAGATCTTTCATCAGCCCTTGAACGAGTCACTACCATAAAACTTCAGCGGAGAATTAGAAAGACAATAACCTGAGGATTTCAAGTCCCGCAGAATCATAGATAACTGAAAACACAGAAACAAAAATTCTACTGTAATACCGTGCTCCCCGGCAGCGTTGCCAATTGATAATCTCAGTTTTGGGGTGTTTTTACGGGGTATTTATCGGTCTAATCGTGTGAGGACTGAGCTTATCTAACAAAATTTATAACCTCACAGCCTTAGGGCAAGTGGGGTGTCGATCCACAGGGAGCAGGTAAATTCAGAGTATTTTCCTTTTTTTCATTCGAAGTATATTAAAACTCAGACTGCTAAGTTCAGTTCTATAATTCAGTTAAATTGTTATCAGTTAGTTTCTACAAGTAAACTTTATAGAATTTAACTGAGTAGGTCATTCAGCAGAGAATTTATCTGCTGACAGTGTATCTTTGCCCCTTGGGGCAAATAAGCAAGCACCCTGCGTGCAGGTAGGCCTGAACGCAGGCTCTTACTTGCGCGCAGGCTTGCACGTTGCCACCCAGCGCAAGCGAGCGCTGCTCGCGGCGCTGCTGCGGGCAGGCAAGCCTGCTCGCGGCGTCTCAGCGCGCTGGTGAGCCTACTGCAGCGCTGCTGCGCGCGGGCGAGCTCAACTCGCTGCGCTGCTGCGCGCGGGCGAGCCTGCTCGTGGCGGTGCTGCGCGCGGGCGAGCCTGCTCGCGGCGGTGCTGCGCGCGGGCGAGCTCTGCTCGCTGTGCTGCTGCGCGCGGGTGAGCCTGTTGCACGCAGCGCTGCTGCGTGCGGCGTTGTTCCCCGCGGCTTGGATTGCTGGCAACCTAGGCTGTTGCCTGGGTTGCTAGCTGCTTGGAAGTTCTGCAGGGATGGATTTCACGATCTGATGTGGAGAACGATGGAATTTTTGCTAGAACAGAATGGAAAACGATTCAATCAACTATGAGATTCGAAATCAAGCATAACCAGAGGAACAACAGAAATTGGAAATGCTGAAGACACAGCTTGTGATCTTCAGCCCAACTCTGATTGTCTTAGAAGGGAGAAGAAGATTGCACTAAAACTGAAACGCTCACGCCTCCTTGTGTCACTCCTTCCGGGCAAGGCGACGATCGTCGTGCTCCAGCTACTCCTCAGCTTGCTTCTCTCCCAGCTCCAATGCTCATCAGCCTTGGAGGGTCTGCAGAAATCCTTTCTCTCCAAGCCCTAGCTTCCTTGAGAGAAATTCTGGACAACCTCAAAATGAACTCTCAAGAGAGTATTTATAGGTTTCTCTTAACACATGCCCCGGGGGCATTTTTGGAATTTTCTTCTTCTTGAATTTTCGCCAACTCCTCTTAATTCTTGTCGTCCTCCTTTGGTTGTCTTAACCTGTTTCTGAACTTACTGACCAAAAAATGTCAAATATAATCCACTTGATTCGAAGAATCAAGTGAGGTTAGTAATTTTATAAAATAATGCATATGCATGACAACTCACATGAATTAACTAAATATTCTTGATGCTTTGATACTTAAAAGTCTAAATATTTGATGACTTATTGAGAGTCATCATGCATCAGTATGCCCTATCTTGTAGCCATTATAATGGAGATACTAAGGATAGATAGTAGGTGCTCTATAGTTGAGAGAGTTCACTGAATTGATTTATATGACTACGTGAATGGTATTATACCAACTTTCAATTTGGTTGATTCACCTTTCGCAATTGTGTACGTGGCCATTATATCTGAAACAAACGTCTCGAGGATGACATTTTTCATTTGACAATGACTTATGAGCTCCTAATCATCGAGTTCTTAATATTCCTAGTTTATAAAGGTTATTGAATAGTAAAAATCAGACCTTCCACCCTTGACATAAGAGGAGACAGCTCACGGAAGACGATGTGATGAAATTCTTACACAAGGCAAAGGAATATCAAAGAAGATTTATCTCATATTTTTGAAGTCATTATTATAACTCAGATGACCGATTTGGGTTTGATAGTTGACCATGCCCTAAGTTATCCAAGGAGTGTCAAGTGGATAAGGAATTATACCTACATGCTAATCGATGAAAGAAATGTACCATCAGTGAGTCAATACCCTTTTTATCTCCTAGAGCATAAGGTGTAGCTTGACAGCCACAAGCTGGAAAGACGACCTATCAATTTGGTTAAAGCAATCTATAATAATTAATCTTTATGATGATATAGATATTGGGACATTGGAGTTATTATCTAGATTGATACATGGGCACATAGTTTCACATAAAAAATGGCCTTTTGGATGTGGAAAGATGTACTTTATGTATACTATAAATAGGGTAAGTCCTTAAATAAAATTTGTCGAAGTCGAACTTTTTTAGGGCCCTACCCTTCTTAACACATTGATAAGCTGAATTTGATTATAATTTGCTAGCTTAATTACTATTATTTTTTTGTAATCTACTTATATCACAATATTTATAATGTAGGGACCTAGAGGAAGTTACAAAATATATAATCCATCTAAGTTTTAGAGTATTTTTATGTCTGATAAAAAAATTGATCATTAGCTAAATTCATTTTTGAATAAAAACAAATGCTAGTACATTTTGCACTAGCTGAGGTGATTTAGGAGAACACAAATCAAGATTAATGAAGAAAAAAAACCAAATGCAATAACATGATAAAATTTTATCCAAGGCCATCTGCCCTTTGAGTGCAGACTATGGTCAAGCATCCAAGAGTCAAAAAGAGAGAAAATTAGGAATTTATATCTATGGTCCAAGGGTAAGACCATTCCAGTTTTGCCCCTAGGTTTTCCTTAATTTTCTATTTTTGTACAACTCTGGCGGTCAATCAATTCATATAGATGGATGAGGTTACAATTAATCTGTTATAACATCAAGTTAAATCAATAAAAAATTGATTTTATTCTTATCTTCTATCACATATTTTTAGATTTTCACTATCATTATAACCATTTAAGGATAAAATGAGAAATTTATGGTTTTCTGTGTTGATCGTGCGATCACAACAACACTGCTCGTGTCCGTCCTTGCACGATGAATGATCTTGCCTGGCCTTTTGCCGATAGCTACCACGGTCCCTATGCATCAGCCCGGAGTGCCCGTAATATTCCCCTGAGCTGCCCGGGGTTGCAATCCCACCTGCCTATGGTTTGTGCCATGATCGTCCCTGTGCCTGCAGCCGCGTCGCCCATTTTCCTTGTCTGTGTGTTCCGACTGCTACGGTCGCCTCTCACCAGCCCCACCCGTTGCCAGCGGCTGTGACCTTGACTACAGCCTATTCGCTCATGATTGGAAATTCTCCCCCATCGACTGTAGCACAACCTCAACATGGTCAATCGGGCTGGCAACCGATGTATGTGATTGTGATCGTTGACTTCATCCATCACTAAAGCTGGTTGAACCTCCAGCATCGTCTTTGTACGCACTTGTGAACTCTTTGATGGAAATATATGTGGCCGACAAGCCAATCACACATTCCACATCTCATTCAATGTTCATTAATACAACATATCCATTATAGTGCATGTGTGATGCTTATAATGAAGTCCATGAATACATGATCTGACTTAGTGAATTATGATGAGATCATAATACAGAGATCACTAGTCTTTAAGCATGTGTTCTAAATATTCCTATTCGAAGGATACACCAGACGGACATCAAAGTATCTAGATAGAATAGCACTCTCTAGCCTGATTCATATGATGAGTATGGCCGGTCCCATAGCCATTAGTGTGGAGACACTAAGGATAGATAGTGGGTGCTCTTTAGTCAAAACAGTTCACTGAATTGATCCATACAAATCCTTGAATGGTATTATACCAAACTATCAATCAGGTCAATTCATGTCATGATTTTGTAAGTGGTCCTTAGACTTGAGACACAGAAGACATCTTGTGGACGAACGGTTGTACTTTGACTATGGCCAACGAGTCTCTACTCATGGGATTCTAAATGATCTTAGTTCGGATACATCAAGAAGTACACGAAGGCGATTGAGTGGTCAAGATGGGATTGTCCACCCTCGGTATAAGAGGTGACATATCAAGGAAGACGATTCAACGAAGTCCTTGGCTAAGGCAGTGAAATATCGGAGAAGAGTTTTCTGATGATTTCGGAATGCATCAGTACTAACTCGGATAATCGATTAGGGTTTGACAGTTGACCATACCCTAAGTCATCCAACGAGCGTCAAGTGGATGAGGGATTATACATACACGGTAACTGATGATGAACAAGTTCCATGAGTGAGTCAATACACACTCCTTTGTATCTTCTAGAGCACGAGGTGTAGCTTGGCACCCCACGTGTTGGAGACTCGACCTATCGATTGAGTTTTATCAATCTGACATTAATTAATCTATATGTTGATATAGTTAATTAATTTGGAAGGCCAATAAAGGTTATTGGGCCACTAAAGTCGTTAACTAAACTGATACATGGGCCTAGAGGGTCACACTCAAATGGTCTTTTGGATGTTAGAAGATATACTTGAGTTTTAGGGTTTTTTATGAAAAATAACCACTTATTATAAATAGGGGAAGGCTCTGAATAAAATTCACCCTAGTTAGAATTGTGCAGGGGCCTTTCCCCTTCTTCTCCCTTCTTCCCACAACCCCTCTCTGTGCCCGATGCGATCAGAATGGCATAACGACGACAGTGGAGGTAGAACGGGGCTTGTCTACTAGAAAGAAGAGATTCGATGTGTCGAGGAGCGCATGGATACGTCTAGAGGCTGCACACGTGAGGAGCTCGAATCATCTCACTCTAGGATCCAAGAAATCAAGGATGCTATCCATGGAAAGGTACTTCATTTCATGGTTTTATTGATGTCGTTCGATTCCATTCAAGTCTTCCGCTGCAAAATATTTTGATTTATTCATCCATGTCAAGGCCTCTAGAACCCAACACTCTCTTGCCCCAAAGCCTTCTTGTCAATTCCACGACGGTTGATACCCGCGACGAGTGTTTGGACCACCATTCGTAGGTTCCATCTTGCTTCCCTCTTTACAATTTTATTACCATCGTTAGTGCTAGTTTCGTCTGCTCCCCTCCCAAAATTTTTCGAGTTGTAGGAATAGCCACCAGATTCGTGTTAGGCCCTTTTATTTGTATGTATAGGATCTACATTGCCCTTGGCAACGATCGGGGCGCACATGGACCATGATTGTCCCTGCCCTGTCGGTCTTTGATCTGATCTGATCACCCATGTCATTGGGAGTTCGTCTGTTGCCAAGATCCCTCGTGTTGACTATCCAGACTACCGTCCTGGGTTAGTAGGTTCCATCATTGATTTTTTGAACAAACGCTTCATTTATCCACGTTTGCATCACGCGTCTTCGATCTCCTCCTGTGGTGTAACCCGAGCCGTTCGATCCCAGCATGGTGTGTTACATCATATTTAATTACTATAATTTATGTAAAAAATATTTATTTAAAATACATATTTATTTTGACTAGTTTTCATTTATTTAAAATAGTTTTGACTAGTATTCATTTATTTCATTGATTTTATTATTTATAAAATACTTTATAAATCCAAAATATATCATCACCTAAAAAGTATATTAAAATATATTAGAATTAGTCTCTTATTACTTGCTCTTTGAGGATTCATCCCTTATCCTATTCTAAGGAAAATTCTATAAATGTTGTTGCATAAAATAGAGCCTTGCAATGACTTATTTAACACAACTTCTGGTCTAGAAATCTGACGCCTAAACTTTACACTCAATCTTAGTGCCAGATCTTCAATTTCGAGGTTTAAATCTGGAGCAATCTCATGTGTTGGATTCTTTCGGATTTTATCACTACTCAAAATGTTCGGAAAAACCTCTTCACTTTTTCAAATTTTAATTTTGACACTGGTATTAGAAATATTTGGATATATTCCCTCCTCTTTTTATCACTTTTATTATCTATACCATTTTATGTGGAAATTACAGAAAGGCCCTCAATTATTTCAAAACAAGATAAAATACCAAAAACTTCAATGAAATTGGATATTAACACTTAGAAAGATTACCGAGAGGTAGATTTAGAGCCCATTTATTCATGAATTTCTAGAAAATTACCCACAAATAAATAATGATTAGGAAAATTCAGGAGACTATGCAAAAAAATAATTTATTTCATTTTTCTATGATGCATGCAATTATAATCATTATAATGCAAATATTTATTCATATATTTTTATTTTTTGATAATTCTTTAAAGAATAATATTGAGAATAGATTTTGAGGGAGAGATGGATTGGAACAAAATAGAGGAATGGTGGAGGGGCCCTTTTCTTCATCACCTTCTTGATAATTATCATCCATGTCCTCTTAAAATTGCACCTTTGTCCTTGTAACCAAATAAACTCTAGAAAGTGTGAGAAATTTACCATTTTACTTTAGAAAAGTCAAATGGGGTTAGTCTCATCATATAAGCACAAATTGTCAAAAATGGTGCATGATAGGGCTTAAATGCAAAAACCATGCTTATACGATAATTCATAAGACAATAATATTTTCATGATTTACACAGGAATTAATATTTAAACATGGAAATTTAATGCATGGATGCAACTATAGTTTCATGTTTATCTCATAATGACCACGGTTGAGAAATATTGGGACTTGTCAAGATTATGATTGGGAGGATAGATCTAAAGGTTGGACACAAGAATAGCTCAACCCCTCTCATTCCAAGAACTGAGAAATCACAGATCCGATCTCATGCACCCACAACTGATTTGATCATCATTTTTTAAGTTGTACGGATTATTTTACTTGTCTTGCACTGCATGAATCACTTTGATTTCATGACAAACAAGGCCATAAAACCCAACCAAAAACAATAGGTAATGAAAAAGAGTCGAAGGGGGGTTGGATTGATATTTTGGAATGTATACTTCTCTTTTATTTTCTCTAAGTTCAAAATTTATATTACTGGATCAACACTCACCACTCTTCTCAATATGAGATATTGATTGACCTGGTTCTGGAACAGCCTGGATGGTTTTGTAATCCAGCCTACAAGAATCATTAAGAATCTTGAAAATATTTAGTCACAAACTCTAGATCATTCAAGACTACAGATTCAATTTGCACTCTTTGCAACTTTTATAAACTCAAAATCAGGGCAAAAATTTCAAAGTTTACAATTTTAGTTTAATCAATCAAGTTTATAAACCTATACTCGTAAATAATTTAGTTAGCTAGTGATGAGTAAGGGAAGGAAATTCTCTTTATTGGGTGAAGTCAAGGATATTAGGAGAATTATGTTAAGCATACAAGTTAGTGAATGGGGAGAGATAGTGGGTACAATATAGTTAGGGTTTTAGAAATTAGGGTTTATGATGAATGAGGCTGGGGAGATGAAACAATGTCATGATGGTGGTGGGATAGGTAGTGGATAAGGTGATGAAGGTGGTGATATTGAAATAGGATGACAAGTAAAGTAAAGAGGTAATAATGTATATTGGCTAGGGTGGGAAAGATAGAGGTAGACGATGAGATCATCCAAGTGTAATAGGGGACGTGAAATGGGTGAGAGTGGATGATAATGGTTGAGGACAGAGTAGCTAAATGATGGTGATGGATGAAGATGATGGGTGAAGGTGGTGGATGGAGAAGATAGTTAACTAACTAAATGAGTTGGAGAAGATTAAATGTAAGGCGAAAAGGCCAGCTTTAGATCCCTATACTTGGGCTTAGGCATCTTCCTGTTGTAGATCAACCTACCCGCTTCTCTATTGAACCTCTCCATGCACTAGAGACACCAAGGAACACTTGATGGACCTTCAAAACTTCACTTTCTTTCAATCTGCCTCTCTAGGAGGAAGTGAGCTTAAAGATGTTTTTCAAAAAGTATCGGGGCTCAATTTATACATCCATCCATATAGATGGAAAGAAAGTTCTGCCCTTAAAATTTCAGCTCAATCTGAGTTCTGGATCATCAGGTATCAAGTTGAGAAGTTGGATGATTTCTAACCGTCGATTTAATTTAGATACTTCTCTCTCCTCGTGCTTGTCAATGCCATCACGTCATTCAGTAAGGGTTTTGTCTCATCCAATAATTTAATGTGATGATTGACTGAGATTCTTCCACGTCATTCACAGTCCACGCTCTCCATGCACCACGTGTCACCCTTGTCTATGTAATTTATATACTTCCGTCTAGGTAGAATTCAATGAACTAGTTAATTTATAGAGAAGGCCTTTGATGGAATTCAATGAATTTTCCTCGCTAGATTGTTGAGATTCTTTGGTTTCACTATTGAATTTATTGCCCTTGTCATTGCTTTTATTAATAAGAGCCATTTTCTCTATTGGTGATTAGAAACTCCACTCAATTCCTTACAAACAAGTTTTTGATGGGAGAAACTATTTCACCTACCCTTTAAATCTTGATGGACAGCGTCCTCAGTAGGATCACTCCCATATATGATCACTCAAGGCCTCATTCAATAATATTCCCCAAAGAGTGGTTGTCCTTGACAAACCTCGTTAGTGGTGCATTGCATGGATCAAGAGATCTGGGCACAAATGATCACCTTATAGGTGCTGTTGACATTGAATAGCGATGATACTTGACGATGGTGATGACAGCTCCTGTTTTTCCTCCATGTATCAATGCCTTTGGAGATAACAATCAGTTATCAACATCCGACACATACTCATTGACCTATCAATATATGACTAATGTATGCATTTTTTCTCTACATTGGTCATGGATGAGCTGGGGTTGTGCATAGATTGAGAAATTTTCTCTTGCTACAAGCTCATAAAGTCTATCAAATAGAAAATTTTTATACTTATAAAATCTTCTTACATGGCATCCACGAAACTACTAGATCAGTCTATAAGCATGACCCTCGGGTTCAAACATACTAGGAATCATATCTTTGGCAAATAAAAAATATTTAGATATAAAAAATTAAGGAATTATAATAAAGTCACATAATTCCAAGTCATCAATTACAATGCCGTATTCATGGAATTCCAAATCATCTTCCATAGGGTGTAACCTAAGGATAGATATTATGTGATTGTCAAGCTAATCACACCACCATGTTTTTATCTAATTTCATTGAAGGAAATATGTTTTCGTTATTATTTGCAAGTGATGTTTATAATAAAATCCACGAATACATGAAATGACCTTGTGAATTATGACGAGATCCATATAAAGTGATCTAAATAAAGTCTTTAAACATGTATTCTAAATATTCCTATTCGATTGATAATCGAGATGGACATCAAATTATTCATATATGATAACACTATCTGATCATACTTATAAAATAAGTATGGGCTCATCTTGTGGTCATTAGTGTGGAGACACTAAGGAGAAATGTTTGGTGCTCTTTAGAAAGAGAGTTCATTGATTTAATTTGTATGAATCCCTAATTAGTATTATGCCCAAATGTCAATCAGTTTGATTCATGTCATGATTATATAAGTGATCTCTTGACATGGGACACAAAGGACATCTCGTGAATGTATGACTATGTTTTGACTATAGCTTACGCATCCCTAGATATGGTATTAAACCAAGTATTAGATCGCATGTAGTAAGAAGCATATGGAGGTGATTGAGTGGTCATGACAAAATCATCTGCCCTCGGTATAAGAGGATTTTGAATCAAAGAAGATGATGTATCTAAATGCCTGGCCAATGTAGTGCAGATATTGGAGAAGGCATTCTCCAATCAAATGACATATTTGAGTTTGACAATTAACCATACCGTAAGTTATTTAGGAGTCTTGCGCGGATGAAGGACGATAAATATACACTAATAAATGATGGTAAAGGTTTTATGAGAAAATTCAAACACCACTTTGTATCATCTAGAGTATGAGGTGCAGGTTGGATCCTCACAGGATAGAAATTTAACCTATCTATTAGGTTAAATTGAATCTTAGTTAATTAGTATATATATTGCTATAGTTAATTAGTAAGGTTAGTGAATAACTTTTACTGGGCCACTAAAGTTATTAATTAGAATGATACATATATCTAGAGGGTTACATGCATAAGATTATAGGGGCAAATACTTTTACTTAATGGATTTTAATGAAAAATCTTAAGTAAAGTATAAATAAGGGAGGGGCACCCATTTTAGGCAACAAGGCTAGCAGTACCTAGGCGCCCCCTCCCCCTTTCTCCCCTATTTATTCCTTCTCATATTCTCCACCAACAAGAGATTCAAGAAGACTCGGAGAAAAGGAAGTGGAGATCTAAGATCGCCTTGTTCACGTGGATACTTCTATAGGACGTATACATGAATGACTTCAGAAAATTTTCCAAGGGAGTAGGTCATGGGTAGAACAAGTTCCTTACAAGATAATATTCATGAGTTGTGTTTTAGAGATCGATTTGGCATCCATCATAGTGATGGAAATTATGTAGTCGTTAAGCCAATCACACTATCATGTCATGTTTTAGTTTATTGAAATAAATATCTATTCAAAATTATTCTCATGTAATATTTATATTGAAGTCCCTTGATACATGAAATGACTCTGAAACTTATGATGGGATCATGATACACTAATCAGTAGCTTCTAAATATGTATCCACACTATTCCTATTCTATGGATAATTGAGATTCATTGAGCTATTTACAAATCATAACAATATTTGATCCTACTTGTACACTAAAGATACACAATGGGTGATATTTAAGGAAATAGTTAAGTGAATTTATCTAAAAAATTCCTGAATGATATTATACATAAATGTGGATCAGATTTATTCATGTAACTATCATATAAGTGCTCCTTTAGCTTGAGATACAAAAGACATATAATGGATAGATGGCTTACACGTTCCTAATTTTGAAATCCAAATAAGTCTTAGCTTGGGTATAAGTAGAAATAAACAAAGGTGATTGAGTAGTAAAGATGGGATCATCCACCCTTAGTACATGGGGAGATTGACTCGAGGAAGGTGACACATTAAGTCCTTTGCACGGGGAGGGGTGATCATAAAAGCTGTTCACAAATGATCCTCTATCTGCATCAAGTACTAACATGAATTATAAATTAGGATTTACCAATGAACCATACCTTATGTCAGTGGGAGTCATGTGGATGAAATGTTATACATCTATGGTAACTAATCATTGTAAAGCTTTGACAAAATAAACTTCAGTAAATGTACCTAGCATTTTTGGTGCCCCACACGACCATGCCCCATCATCTGACACGATACCACCACCACAGGAGAAGACGATATGTGTCATGACACATTGTCATTGTCAATCTTGTACACATCGTCATTGTCAATCTTGTACCCAGGAACTGAATTTTGTTTATTATTAAATTTTTATTTCTGAACTTTGTTTGAGATTATCTAGTTTTAATAGGTCGTTTATGTAATGGATCATTGGTGGTTTTTTAGAATTTATTATTTTCTCCTCAAGAATTGCACTGGCTTCCTCTCTACCGCCACCGTCGCCAGTTGTTGCTGCCATTGTTGCTGCTAACAGGAGGCAGCCCATCTTGTGAGCCACTTGTTGCATGCCACGCACGTCGTCCACACATCCATGTGTCGCCCGCGCCACCTCCCATTGCACCGCCCAGTCGAGGCTCATGTCATCCGCCCTCACCATCCAATGCCTCCTCAACATTCTGCATCACCCTATTGCGCTACCCATGTGCTAAAGGCCCATTCTGCCCTCTTTGGTGATACATATTATTTTATCAAGTGTCTTCTTGTGTGTTTTTCCCCCACTGTCAGACTTGGTATAAAAAGTTCTTGGAATAGGTTTGCATCTTCTCGTAGTTGATTGTTGGGGATTTTAGATTTGGAGCTTTGTTTTCATTGCAGTGATTATAAGATAGTCCTCCCACCTAGGACCGAGGAAAGGGGCTACACCATCATCATTTTCTCCAGATTTAAATGTTTGAAATGGATAGTGTTGATTTGTGGTCTATTTTATCCTTGCTTAGGTAACCTTTATTTGTCCCTACCTGCGTCAGTCCTAGCCATCATGCAGCAAATTTCGAGTTTAACCAATAAAAATATAACATTTACTCACTTAAGTAAATACAGCTAGTGATATGGATTGTCTTCACAGGGAACGAGAGTGGTAAATTAGGGATTAATATTATTTAAATAATGCTTTCTGAGGGGAGACGGGATACATATAAAATACAAGATCGAGAGACAAATAAATATAAGTTAAGAAGGTGGTAATTATTTATAAATTTATTATTATTATAGTAAGGAGTAGATATTGATCATGCATATATTAGAGTAATGGGTGAGAGAAAAAATGAGTGACGATAATGAGATTAGAAAGCTAATAAAGGGGTGCAACTTAATGAAATGAATGACATATTAGGGCGGAGATGAGTGATGACAAAGGTATAGAGACATGAAAGTGTTAAGACATGATCAAAGGATATAAATATGCAATGTCATAGTAAAACGAGACCATGAAATGATTATAATCTAATGATGCTACTAAGAAAACACAATATAAGTCGACGGTATTTATGTTCTGAGAGGATAATGGTAATTTGAGACTCAAGGTAAACCCCACTCTTCTCTATTTCCTCTTCTCACACAACTAGGACACCAAGAACATGATTGATGGATCTTATACTCACTAGCTTTCAATCAGCCTCCAAACGTAGGAAGCAAGTTTAAGTATAATTTCAAAAATATCGACAGATATGTTTATACATCAGAGATCACAGATGGCATTGGGGTTAAAGGAAAAGTTACTGTCAAAATTTCAGCTTAATATACTTTCTTGATCATTAGATATCAAGCTCTGAAGTTAGAGCAATCTTGGTCGAATTTTTTTCTCTCTCCTTGTCATTGGCAATGTCACTTCCTCATTATTTGTTGAAGGTTAGAATCCTAAATGTTCTAATTGATTGGAGCGGATCTCGCATATTATGTGAATGCCAAATCTAAGGATGACACATGTCCCTATGTAGAGGAAGGAGACAATGAAAAAACTCTTTTGTATTACTTAAACATTGTAAGTGAAAGGAAATTGTTGTGCGCCGTGCTATCACTTTTTATTTTTTCTCAAATGAAAAACTGACTTGTATTTTTTTCGTTATAAAAATATGGAGATTTTTTTTTGTCTGATTCATGAGGTGGTACATGTGTGCACTTCATGTTTGACTTTTTAATTGGATTTTTGAATCAGTTCTTCTCTCACTCTTTGAATCACATTTATTGCAATTAAAATCCAATATTATCCTATTGGTCAATGTCAACCCTGCAAATACAAACAAGAAACGGTGTCACTCAATGATTGGCATTTATGGCGTCACGATTTTTGATGCAATAATTTTACCTTTTTACGATGATCAGTGCAGCTAATCATTGCTGAAACTCTGGATTGGTCACCATTCAATCAAATTGAAGGCCGACACATAGAAGGTTGTAATTTTGAGGACGAAAAAATATACAATTGAATTTTATAAAATAAATGCAATGTCATAAAATATAACCAATATATATTCTAATGTCAAAAAAATTATTAACAATATACTCCAAACAAGAAAACTAAATTATTTAAAAATATGTTGTCATAAAAATCCTTAAAAATACCATTAAATCCACAAAAATCATAATTTCACCATAAAAATAGATTGAATGATTTTATGCTTAGGAAGACTCATGCATTTATTTTGACACATAAAATATGTAAATTAGAAATAATAACCCAACACTAAAGATGTTATGAATGTTCCATGAGAGAGTTAATTTAAGACTTTGTATAGTTGATAATCTCAAATTTAGGGGTTTGAATTCATCATTGGTAATTGAGGTTATTCAATAAAAATATATTTAACCATACATGTTTAAGAATTTTCAGTTAATGATGAGTTTAGATCGTCTCCACAGGGAATGATGATTAAGGATTTAATTTCCTCACTATAGTGATTGTCGGTACAAGAAGAGATAAATACAAGAATAGTATAGGTGAGAAAGTGATACTGAAGAAGTATAAGTAGATTTACGCAAAGTGTTATGAGAATAAAGTAGAGGGCGTGACAGATACGATAGTGACCGAATGCACAAACGTTATGATGGTAAAGATAGAGATGAGATAATGGCGACAAAAGTAAGTGAAATGATAAATGAGAAGACAACGTAAATCCTAACTAAGCTAACTATGATGTCGAGAAAATAAACAATGTAAGGCGAAGACACTTACTGTAGATCCTTACATTCCGCCAGGATTACTGCCATTTGCGAGTGCCGGTAAGCTCCCCATCTTCTCCAATGCTTCTTCCCACACAAGTAGGAAGCAAGTTCAGGATGAATTTCACAGTGATCCAGGCCTATATTTATAGATCACAGGGTATGGATGAAAAGAGGAAGGATAGACAAACTACTGCTGCAAATTTTAGCTCAATCAGAGCTTTAGATCGTTAAATATTGACGTTTGAAGTTGGAGCAATCCTAGCCCTTAATTTCTTTATGTTTCTTCATCCGCGTCGCTGACAATTCCTCTTTTTCCATTTCTGTTAAACTATCACGTCATTAGGAGTGTGTGCCGCATCGTCTTCCATACTCATGCTTTTTGGAGGCGCCACATGTACCAGTAGGGGAGAAAAGACAAAAGAGAATCCTAGTATATTTATATTCTTTAAATATTCTTACTCATTCTTGCAGCTGACTTGGCGGCACATCAGCGTGTGCCACGCCAGCTTTTTTTCTTTTCTAATCCAGTCAGCGGCTAGCACGCGCACACCATGTGTACACGCGTAGACCACGCGTACATGTGGCGCCGCGTTGTGCGCCCACCGCTATTTCAAATAAAAATAATAAGAAGGAAAATTTATATTTTTTTCATTTTCTATCTCAACCCACGAGCGCATTTATTGCAAAAAATGGTATCCTTTTTTTATTAGTACACGTCGCCCTTGCATCAGATAAATACAAAAATTGATGTGTTCGTCATAAATGCAATCATGGCTTCGCGAATCATGTTTGCTCAACTAAATGATTGGCAACAGCCAATCATTAACTCCCACGCAGCCATTTATGGTAAAAAAGGTCTCCTTTTTCGTCCACGTCGCCCCTACATCAGAGAAATCTGAAAATCAATGTTTTTTCATATATGCAATTATGGCTTCACGAATCGCGAAGCCATGATTGTTTGACTAAATGATTGGCTGTCGACAATCATCACCGGTAGCTGTGATTCGTCACCGTTCGGCGAATCAAACAGCGACACGTTGCGGCGTAGATAAAATAAAGGCCAAATGTTTTTCAAAAAGTATAAATAAATATATATTCCGACTTAGAAAAATCATATATTTCCAAATTTAATGTCAAAAAATTCCACAAAAATCATATTATGTCTCAAAAAATTATACTATGTTAGAATCTATTTTCATTAAAATCCCCAAAAATACATAAAAATGCAAAATTTTCAGAATATCATTCTCAAATTAGATTTTATCATATTAAGCTTGATAACATGCAAATATAAGTAATTGAATGCAAATAAACACGTAAATATGACCAGATTAAGGTAATAAAAATGCAGGTTATCAATATTCTTGATCATGATGTGTAGCTTGGTAATGTATAGGCTAGATGTTAGGTTATAGTGCCTGGAATGAGATGAAGCCTTGATGATTTATGCAATTGATGACTGGATTTGGAATTATAATGGGACTCTAAAACTTATGATCAAAGTTATTGATTCCTCGAGTGAGATAGATTGACTTATTCAGGTCTCCATCTATAGATCTATCCATGTGATCCAAATCTCCTCCTCCATCTTGACAATCCTTGTTAATGCTCCAACATCATCATTATATTGTGTTGATAACATCAAGAGTGGTGATGAGAAAAGGGGAAGAGGGAGAAGGAGGGATACTAAAAATTCAGGCCTGGGTAAATGTTTTTAAGAACCATCACTATTTAAACATAATGGAGTTTTTATATAAGCCCCTAAACTTTGACTATATCTTTCAATGTCCAAAATACCATTTGTATGTGACCCTGTTGGCCCACATCTTAGACTATTTAGTTACTCTAGCAGCCCAATAGACTTATTGCCCAAAAAAATCAATTATCTATATTTTCATTCAAATTAATTAATTAAAAACTAATTAACCTAATGGATAAGTAGAGTTTCCAACTGGTGGGGTGCTAAGATACAACCTTATGTTCTAGAAGGTACCAAGGAATATAGTAACTCATTAAAGGAAACTTTTTATCATTTGATTATCATATGGCATGGACAATTCTTATTTGATTATCACATTTCCATGATTTCTTAGGGCATAAAAAATTATCAAATCCAAATTGATTATTCAAGTTAGTACTGATGAAATGGGAATCTCTGGAGAACTTTTCTCCAATATTTCACTACCTTGGATGAGGACTTAATCTCATTTTCTTACTTGAGATAAATCCTCTTATACTATAGAAAAACAATTGTATCTTGACGACAGATTAATATTTATGAACATCATACTGCACCAAACTAAGAAAACTTGGAATCTCACAAATAAGAATTCTTAAATCATAGTCAAAGAAGAACCATTTATCCACAAAGAGAATTTGGCGTCTCAAGTCCAAGTACCACTTATACACATCAATATAAGTGAATCCTTTCCACAAATAGCTCCCACTATTTGTCTTTAGTGTCTCCACACCAATGGCTATAAAATCACCCATATCATACGAGTGAGGCTAGATTGTGTTATTTTGTCTAGATATGTTGATGTCCTTCTCGAGTATCCTTTGATATAAATATTTAAAATGCATGTTTAAAGACTTGTATTATATATATTATGATCTCATCATAATTGACTAAGTCAAATCATGTATTCATGAACTTCATCATACGCATCACACATGTATTATGATGAATATATTGTATTAATAAACATGGAATGATGTTTGGAATGTATGCTGCCTTGTGGGGTAACAAATATTTCTATCATTGTAAACTTATCTTATCAATCAAATTAAATCTAACCACTATTAATTGATATACATGTCATAGTCTTTATTGATAAGGTTTTCTAATAAGTGTTATTTGGCCACTAAATTGTTTTAGATTGATACATGGGCCTAGAAAGTCGTACACGTAAGATCTATGGATGTTGGTGGGTATACTTAAAGTTATAGGGATTTTTTTAAAAAGTCTCCAGACAAGTATAAATATAGGGGGACCCACTTCAGGTGTCTATGTTATTGGATCCCCCTTTCTTCTTTTATTGTCAATACAATAATTCCTCTAGTGAGACTTGATTGTGAGGAGGTTTATGATATCTTCAAGAGGAGTTGGAGAAGAAGAAGAGGAGATCCATTGTCATATCGATTGTGTGGATACATCGAGAGGTAAGTTACATGGATGGCTGGGAGAAATTCTTATAGGGAGAAATTCAAGATGGAGTTAGTTCCAAAAAAGGTGGTATGATCATCTATTTTTATTCTTCTACTGCATAAGACGATTTTAATCGATCAATCAAAGCACATGGACCTAATTAAAAGTTCACCAAGATGATTGAGGGGATACGATGGGATCATCCACCCTTGACATAAAAGGAGACAACTCAATAAAGACGATGTGGGTGAGTCTTTATCCAATGTAGTGGAATATTAAAGAAGAGTTCGCAGATGATTTGATAATGAATTAGTACAAAGTAAGATGACCGATAAGGGTTGGACACTTGACCATACCGTAAGTCATCTTAGGAGGTCCAAGGAGATTAGGACTATGTGTACACAATAATCAATTATAGTAATGTTCTTTCAGAAAGTCATTATACTCTTTCTTATTTTCTAGAGCATGACGTGTAGCTTGGCAACCCATGGGCTGAAAAATCAGTCCATCAATTGGGTTATATTGATAATTGGTTAACTAATCAAAATGTTGATAGAGATAATTAATTAGGTTGACAAATCAACGTTATTAGACCACTAAAGTTGTTAACTGGACTGATACATGGTTCTTGAGGGTCACATGCAAATGGTCTTTTGGATGTTGTAAGATATACTTAAAGTTTAGGATTTTGTGGAAAAATATCATTTAAGTATAATTAAGAGAAAACCTGAATGAAATCCACCAAGGTCGAATTCATCAAGTGCCTACCCTTTTTCTTATTTGTCACCTTGCATCCCCTCTAATCTGGATGCGATTGAAATGGCATTAAAAAGATGATGGATCAAGAATGGAAATATTGAGATGAAGCAGGAGATTTGACAGGCCTGGAATTGCATGGGCATCTCAACATATCTAGCTTGAGGGATTGAGAGATCGTTAATCCGATATGTACCAAGGCGAGTACCTTAAATCACAAAGTTTTACAGATTTGTGAATATTTTTCTCTAAGTCTTTAACAATGCAAAACATTAAGGTTCCCTGTCAATCATGGTCCTAGAAACCAACATGCACAAGGTTCACAAACAACATGGCGCATGTGGGACACACCTGAGTTACGACATGTATTAGGCATGTAGGCCACAAGGTAGCACGATGTGCATTGGAGACATAGATGGATGTAGGCGAGGACATGTGAGCATAGGTAGGCACAAGCAGACTTTGGGATGTACGAAAGTGATAGTTGAGTGTGCAGTTGCATCCATAAAATCAATGGCTTTTGAGTCAGCTGGCCTCAATACTTCATAGATATAGGAGAGCTCTAAAGTTCCACCACTAGAGATACATAGATTGTAACCATATTTTGTCCAATGACATGAAAATTGTTGGGTTTTGTGCCTTTATTCAAGCATGGAAAATATGGTTTCCATGATGCGTAAGCATGAATTGATTCTCAATTGATCTAAAAAAATACATCACATATATCTTATGGGGAACTTGTTCCACCCTTGACTTTCCCACTCTGAGATAGTTCTAAAGCCGTTCGCGTGTCTAGCCTCTAGAAGTATCTACTCAATCACATTGTGTTTGGATCTCCACCTCTTCTTCTTCTTCTTTAACTCTACTTGAAAATATTGAAGATGTTCTCACCATGAAGGCATTCTCCTCGGTTGAGTGGAGAAGAGAACAAAGTGGAGAAAGGGGGCTTTCAATTCAAGCTGGCCTGGGTGCTTTAAATGAGTGCCCCTTCCCTGTTTATATTTTACTAAAGTTTTTCTCAAATTCCCCATAAAGTAAAATGTATTCACCAATGCCCCTATGATCTTATGTGTGTGATCCTCTAGGCCCATGTATCATTCTAGTAAATAACTTTAGTGGCCCAATAATAATTATTGACCAACCTTATTAATTAACTATATCAACATATAGATTAATTTACTAAGGATCGCTCTAACCTAATCGATACGTTAATTGTCCAGCCCATGGGGTGCCAAGTTACACGTCATGCTCTAGAAGATACCGAGTAGTATTTGAACTCTCTCATGGAACCTTTACCCTCATTGGTTACTGTATATGTATACTCCATCACCCGAGCAAGACTCTCATGCAATTTAAGGTTTGGTTGATCGTCAAACCCTAATCTGTCATTCAATTAGTACTGATGCGTAATGGTACCTTGAGTAAATCTCCTCTTATACTATGGACAGATGATCCCCTTTTGACCACTCAATCATCTTCGCAAGTTATTTACTGCACCCTAGTTATGACCTGTTTGAATCCCATGATTAGAGGCTGGTAAGTAGTAGTCAAAATGTAGTTGTCCATTGACGAGATGTCCTTGGTGTTTCAGGTCAGCTGATCACTTATACAACTGTGACATGAATCAACCTGATTGATGTTTAGATATAATACCATTCAGGGATTTGTACAGATCAACTCAATTAACCTTTTCTCCAAAGAGCACCCACTATCAGTCTTTAGTGTTGCCACATTAATAGCCACATCATCAGTTACACTTATCGTATAAGTAAGACCAATTAGTGTTATTTTACTTGGATAATTCAAAGTCCATCTTGACTATCCATCGAATGAGAATATTTAGAATACATGTTTTAAAGACTAATGATCTCATTATAATTCACTACAGAATTATAAATATTACACTGGAATAATAGGGAGCGTAATATTTTATTCGATAAACTTAAATAAACATGGTGGTATGATTTGGCTTGAAAACCACATATTATTCATAAAAAACATGCTATGATATGACATTTGTAGGTTGCATGGCAATAACTATGTAGCGATATAGCGATGTGGTAGGTAGTGGTGCATTAAAATTGCATAAAAATTGGATCTTTCGCTTGGCCACGTCACACCTCAGGATCAATTATGTTACGTTTAGAAGGCACTCTATAGACATAAAGAGTAACTCATGGCATGGTTTGAAAGTTTCATACAAGCTATGTGAAATTTAAGATGACTACCAGCCGATGGTGATCAAACACTCTATTATTGCTCGACTTCCAACACCATAGTTGTTCTGATTGTATACATTGAAGACATCCTTATTATTAGTAATGGTGCTGCAGGTATTTGCATCTTAAGCCAAAAATTAAACATCAAAATATTGGGAGAGCATAAATATTTCTTGGGTATTGAAGTTGCATGTTCATCTAGTGGTATTACCCTCTCCCAGAATAAGTATATATATGATTTATTGGATGAAACATGGTTCTCCAATGCTTCCCTCCTGCGACTCCAATGGAATTAAATATTTGAATTATATCTGATGATAAAAAACCTAATACAGATCAATTGTCCTATCAGCGCCTTGTTGCTAAACTTATTTATCTAGTCCATATAAGGCCTGCCATTTGTATGATCCTAATGTTACTAGTCAATTTATGCATCATCCTAAAGTCTCTTATTTGTAGGCTACCTACTAAGTACTCTAATACTTGGAAGTGACTATTGGTCTTCGTCTTACATTCTCTCAAGGTAATTTATTTTATCACTTGAAGTTTATACTTACACTAACTACGCTAGCCTGTAGGTAGATCAGAAATATACCACTAGGTACGTCTTCTTTGTGGGTGGGAAATTGGTTACTTGGCGCATTAAGAAGCAAGTTATTGGCTCACTCACCCGCATTGAAATGGAGTTTAACTCTCTTGCAAAGGGCATTTGTGAAGCATTGTGGCTTAAGGGAATTCTTAGTGAGTTGGGATTCCCTCCTAAGTCACCAACCATGTTACTATGTGACAACTAGTCCGCCATTAGCTTGGCCCATTATCTGGTGCAGCATGATTGGACCATGAATTTGGACACCAATCATCACTTCTTTAAAGACAAATTGTAGTCCAAGCTCGTTATGAGTGAAAACATACCTACTCAGCTCTAGGGGATGTGTTAAATGGGCTCCCCTGCCAATGGGCTTGGATCATTGGCACACAGTTTTATGCAATAGCCTATAAACTAGCTGTTAGTCTAATATTGAGCTCTAAGAATTTATTTGGACCAATAGCCCTTGTATAGATTACTGAACCCTAGATGGAAGTTATGATAATCTAGAAACGAACATTGATTAGTCCAACCAATAGAAAAATATTTCTAGACTCTATTCTTTTCTTACATACATCATGTTTTGTGTATTACATGTAGTGTATAGTGAGCACTTTGTGCTGCCTAGTTTTAAGAAAAAGATTACACATATCACCTTTTTCCCATTACCTCACTTTTAAAGCCATGCAAACTATTATTAATCTTGTCTTTTGGAATAGCACCACATTTTTTTGAAATACACACAATTACCTAAACACCTAGGCTAAATCAACCCATTAGTAAGTTAGGATCCCATCATGACTGTCATGAATAATATGGAAACTTACATTGATAGGAAACTAACAAAACTACTTTTTTCTATGAGAGACGAAATGTATTATGATTGCCTGTAATTTAGAAATACTTTTTTGCTATTGGTCATCTTGTGCCTTGGGCTAGGTTGGACGAGTTCGTTTAGTTTTCATCATACTACACCAAATAATGCTATATAGACTAATTACAAGACAATGTAAGCATTTAGCTTAACATGTCAAAATTATAAACTTTTTGAATGTACTATCTAGAACTTAGGTTAATAGAACCACTTATTTATTGTTATTATTGCCTACAGCATGCACCACATGTAGTTGTTTTCACCATATAGTTTTATTAGACAATTTTGGTGTTGTGAAACCCATCTTAGAAATTTCACAAAAAAATTAGTTAGGTTGAGAAAAAGTTTCCAATTGATTTTGTCAGGGTAACGTCAAAATTACAAATATCTTGAAAATAATTCCAATTGATTTTGTCAGGCAGCATGAAATTAAATGACAAAAGACGACAAAAATGAAGCACTACATCAGTGCCTTTCATTTAAAAAAAATGTTGAGGTGATTTTCCACTGAAAGATGGGCCAATACTCATACTAATTATTTTAGTCGGTTGATTATCCTCATGATTTTAGAAACAGACCCATCTGCCACATTATATTTATTATTTTTGGTTCCCCATGTGTGTGGCAGAGATACAGCTGTCACAAGTCATTTAATTTTAAAAACACAAGCTGTGAGCCATATACCAGCGACTAAGAGATCCTACTCCACGTCAGACGGCGCTTTGTTTCGAACTCCTCCCTCTCGCACCGCCCGCGATGACAAATCAGAAAACGCCACGTGTAAATAATGGACTGTGCCTCTATCCACTACTTTAAGCGGTAACTTGACCGCTCGAAGGACCGTACCCCGTTCTTATTACATTATGAAATTACCGTTAAAAAAATACTCGAAGTTCTCTCTCTCTCTCCGCTCGTGGGAGTTCGGGGCAGCTCGGCGCTCAATCTGTGGGAGAATAGGGCGACCGCGAGGCTACGATTTGGTATTGGATGTGTTTTTAGCACGTGTTTCTTGTTTGATTTCGCTGGATTCTGTACAATCTGGTGATCTTTGGCTTCTCTTGCGATGAAAACTCGATGCGATTGATGAAATGGCTTTGTTTTATTTCTCAGTTGGTTGGATGCGCACTGTTCCGCTTCAAGAGCTGTTTTCGCCTTTCGCTGGTGGAGCAGCTTCATCCGAAGTGTTTTTATCGTAAGGGAGGGTATGGATCGTCTTTCCTGAGAATGAGGAGCCGTTCAGAACGCCGTTGACACGGAATCAAGTTTCTGTCTCTTATTTTGAGGATGCGGCACGATCTTGGTTTGCTATGCCTCGGGATTGGCTCCTCGAACTGCTGTCTGGTTTCAAGTAACCTTTCTAAAAGACGTCCTTTTCCATCGGTCAGTATGTTGGTTTTTTGGTCTTTCCTTCTTTCGCCGCTTGAATACTTTTTCTCCAGTCGTAAATTTATTCCTCGGGTTTTTTTTAAACTATAGTGACAAATTATTAGGACTTTTGTCCACTGTTCAAAAACGGATTTGGGAATCTTTGCTTCTTTAATGTCCTAATTTTATTCGATTATAATAATTGACGCGGAGAAGTTAACTCCACGGCTCTCAATATATGCTTTTAATTTGATTGATACCTGATGCCGATCCTCTGTGCAGAGAGAAACCCGAATGCGAAAGAGTAATGACCTCTTGAAAAATTGGATTATTTTTGACTTATTCTATGCGGACTCTGGAGAAGACGTTGTTTTATCCTCTTTTTTTGTGTGTCATGCTATTGAGGAGACTCGAATTTTATTTGATATATTATTCCTCTTGTGCAGATACTCTCAGCAGTTGAAACTTTAGCGAACCGAATTCAATATTTTTCTTCGACAACTTGAAGCTTCTGACAAAGTTAGGGCCCATTTTACACTTGAATACCCTGTATGTATTCTCCAATCGTTGGCCTGCCTGATATGACAAGCTTCATATTTCTCACGTAAATTATCACAATCCAGGCGCCTTATTTCTCTTCGCTTTAACTGGAGGAATACCATCTTTGGAAGCTGAAGGCATTGCTATGGCTGATACGAGCCCAATGACAGATACCTCTACAGACATTGACGCTGATTCTCATAATCAGCAAGTGAGGCCTCTTTGTTTTTACTTGCATAAATGCGTTTTTGTTTATATCAAAAAAATTGACTCATACGATGCTTCGTTGATTGATTTCTTGGTCCAAGTCTGTCAATGAACTGTTGTTTTGAATGGTTATCCTAATCTGATTATATTTTGTGTTCAAACTTCGCCATGATATTGTTCAGGCAGTATATCTTCCATTATATGCTAGGCACAATATTTCTTCTGCTACTCCTATCACTTATTCTTGTGAAACAGGAAGCCTTGATCCTCTTGTTTCAATCTTCATAAATCTGGGGTGAATCAAAAGACAATAATGATTTCCCTGTTCTGTTCCCAACGTTTTTTCTCTGTTCTGTTCCCAACGTTTTTTCTCTACTGCCGCTTATGAACTAGGGTAGTTTCCGAGAAAGTTACTCTTCATTTATCACCTAGAACTGGTTTAGTTGCTGTTACATCAGTTATGGGCCTGATCCATGTAAATTTTAATAATAAAGAAGTGAAAGGAAAAGGTTGAATTAATGATCCGCAATAAATTCACTTATGGATACAGATATAATGAAGGAAAAATGAGCAAAAGGAAAAAAAAAATAAAAGGCAACGGTTTGTCTGTCAAACTATATTGCGTATGGTAGAAATCTTCTGCTGTTTACTTGATCGACTTCTTTTCAAATGAGTAAGGTTTTAACTATAATTTTCCTGAATCAATTCTTGCATCATATCATCGCATAACAAAGATAGGAGAATCAAGTCACTAATCATGTCATGCAGGGTCAAAAGCTGGTTTGTTTGCATATGATATCCTGTTAGTGGAGGTATTAATGTGTCGTCGAGTCCCAGAATACTTGTTCCAGTTCGTAATGTTTTGACTTAGTTAACAAATACAAAAAGCATTGTAGGGTGCTGTCAATCCTTTATAAGGAGCTTTGCCTTTGACTCTAGGAGTGATGAATGAGGTAAGATGCCCTTGCTCTATGCAGTTCAAGGCCCCAGCTATCAAAAAATCTCTGTATCTATCAGAAGATCCTTTCAATTGGCTAGTCTGTTACCTGCACTAAAATATATCCTGACGACTGCAAGCAAGCTGGGCCTTAGCCACACTGCACACTTCATCTTCCCTACTAGTTATTATTGGATATCCTGTAGTTTAATCTGAAAAAAATATCCGCCTTGATGGCAGAATTTCTCTCTTATACCAGTTCATCTGAGCAGTTTTGTTATAACTTCTGAGTTGGTCTTGATCTTCTAGAGTAGTCCCTCTGATGTGGACCAACTGCGGGTGGGGGTTTGGCCGGAAAAGAATATCATACATTTCTAACATCTCCTGTTTCAGTTTAGGTTACAGACAAGCGTCGGCTAGGCCCACTAACTATACCTACTAGGTGGATCAGTAAGCTTCTTAAATGGATCTACTTAAGGACAAATCTCTAAGATTACAGACATAAGGGTACACAAAAAAAAAACCAGAAGTTACTATGTTTAAAGAGACATCAGCTGGGAGATGTGAGAGGTCTTAACTGAATTGGCTCCAATTTCTCCCATTCTTTTAAGTTTTTTCTGTATCGACAGATTTGAGGCTTCTCTGACCTATTCTTGTTCTTTGATAATTAGCATGACTCAGCACTGCAAAATGCTTCAGTTGGTGTTTCAGATTCAAGCGACAGATCCAAGGAGAGGGGAGGAGATCAAAAGGTAGAAGACTTCGTTTTTTTCTGCCATTGCCTTGTAAGGTCGATTTTCTGGAAGATGTTAGATCATTCTTTTTTATTTACCTTTCAATGACTTTACAGGTTCTTCGTAGACTTGCTCAAAATCGGGAAGCTGCGAGGAAGAGTCGATTGAGGAAAAAGGTATTAAGTAGATCGACTGATATTCATGTCTACAAATTGGTCACCCATGAATTACTACATATTAATCATATTATATTTTCATTTGTGTCTACTGATTTTTGGATATAACTTACAATCATTAATATGTTTGTAGGCGTATGTACAACAATTAGAGAGTAGCAGGTTGAAACTTACACAACTTGAGCAAGAGCTTCAACGAGCTCGTCAACAGGTGATAGTTATAAGCCAATATTCATACAATTGGGTCCTTGTTTATCTTTTTAACAAGGTTTTTTCTTGACAGGGTTTTTTCATTTCTGGCAGTGGGGATCAAGCACATACAATGGGGGGGAATGGTAAGGACTCTACCTGTCGACTGATTGATTCTCTTTCATTCTCTTTATTTATCATCTGGGTTTTAATTTTGGCTCTGTTAGGACTCTTAAGCCAGTGGAACATGCATTCGAACAAGATAGGGCCAGTGGACACATTCAAATGCAAAACTTATTTTTCTTCTACACCATTCTGTTGAGGAGAGTGAGGATAAAAATATTGGTGAGCAGTACCATGGCCTTGTTGCTTGGAATCACAGAGGAACTGTATGATTCATTGGTCTGATCAGATTGAAGAATTAGGATGGTTTGATCTGCGCCTTTATTTCAACGCAAAAGGAACAAAAAATTAGAAGAGATCAGCCCGGTACTTTGAGAGGTGGGCCAATTTCATCTGAGAATGAACCTCAATAAAGAAAATGTCACATACGCAGAGTTTGGAGGTCACAAGACTTGGACACCAACCTCTTGAATGGACAACGTCAAATGAAGTACAGAATTGGTTACATAATTATGGGTACAAAGATATTGATTCCGTGTTAATCTAGTTCATTAGAATCACAGTTGAAAAGGTGGAGAATAGGAGCGAGAATAGGAAAGGTGTTGTTTACAGAGAATAGGAAAGATGGTGTGAGTATGGAGAATAGGAGTGAGAATCAATGCGGGTAAAGGAGAGAATGTACTGTCCTGAAGATTTGGAACCATCTACAAAAATTGTGGACGAAAAGTTGTTACAAGAAACAATATGGCACAAGTTGGTCTGATGTACCTGAAATATAATGAGTGGTCCTATAATAATCCGAGCTGGAGTTTAGACACCAGTCATTGATGGTGGTGGACAAAGAGGGAAAACATCACAAAGGAAAGTAGTGATTGGTCATAAGATATATGCAGATGCGCCCCTCTGAACAAGCTTGATGATGGGAGGCCGATGCAGTCTCCATCCTATCTAGGGTTAATTTTGTCATGTTAGCCCACTAGGGGAATTTTGGTCATTTGACTATTATCCATTTCCTTTAAATAGGTCAATCCTTCTCTTAGAGGGTAGCCAAGAAGAATGAAGTTGAGCCTATTGTCTCCTGACTCCCTTCTGCGATCCCTGTCCCGTGTGAACATCTCTACCTCACCATGTCTTCACGCAGCTCGTCCCCTGTTGATTGCTACCTCCATTCAACCACTCCTCTGATCATTCCCGTTCTACTTTCCCACGTCGGGAACATCCACCTCAATCCCTTCCCCAATATGAACCTATATCAAGGTTCTTTATCAGAGACTGCACCTGAAGCTGGTGCAGTAGATTAGAGCCTGACGTTGCATTTTTTTTTTGAAAGGATGGCTGCCTCACATTTTACATGAAAGTGCTGAAAGTTTCTGTCCCATGAAGTGATGGATTGGTAGAATAAACGTATGTCATGAGTGAAAACTGGGTGAACCTTTTGAGTTCTGGGATAACCTTGGATATCGTAAGATGCAACAGTTTGATCCTTGTGATCAGAATGAGAGCACTGTGGTCCAACCAGAGACCTGGATTAACCATGCTGCAATTACCTAGAATGCCATCACCTCACCATGTCCTTGAGACCTGCCATCACTCTAACCGGGTGGGTGATCAGAATAATAAATTGTGGCTATAAAATGCGTGAATGTTGTCGCCCAAAATGAGAATTCTGACGTAGAGGGGATTCTCCAGGACACCTGCGTAGGGCCACCTACTCCAAAAGTCCTACTGACTTTCCTGCTCCCCATTTCTACTGTTGAAGACACGTGCACCCTCAAGTGGCACTTCTCTTGTTCCTCAGGGATTTGATCTTCAGTAAGGACTTGTCAGAATATTCTTGTTACTTATCGCTATGGCAAAACAATGACTGAATGAAGGTACACCATTCCTGTAGTGTCAAAAAAGATACTTAAGTTGGAATGTCTCCAAACATCTGAGTACTCATCGTTGGAATGAGTCTTTGGTTACATCCCAATGTTTTTTTCTCTTCTTTACCTTTCCTTATATTTTCTCTTACATGTAATTTTGTCTGATGAGAATTAGAAACAACATAGATCTTGGTGGGCCTTCGTCACCTGGACCAAAATGTTGGTTGGTTCGACCTTCTAGATTGAGAGAGGTTAATCATTCTGTAACCCTAATCTACTTTACTGGTAGCACTGGTGGCTCTTTGCTCTCTAAAAAGTGCCAAGAGTGTCATCAAATTCATCATTTATTTTAGTCATTTCAGTTAGCTTTTCTTGATGACTATTTTATCTCTGTTGATTTTTAATTTTTTTTCCAGGGTACTTAATTAAGATTTCCTTTTTTTCAGGAGCCCTGGCATTTGATGTAGAATATGCTCGGTGGCTAGAAGAACATAATAAGAAGATTAATGAGCTGAGAGCAGCAGTGAATTCCCATGCAAGTGATAATGACCTTCGTGGCATTGTTGATAGCATCATGGCACACTACGATGAAGTTTTTAGGATGAAGGGTGTCGCTGCTAAAGCTGATGTTTTCCACATTTTGTCAGGCATGTGGAAGACTCCTGCAGAAAGGTGTTTCTTGTGGTTGGGAGGATTCCGACCATCTGAGCTGCTCAAGGTCTTTACAATCTTTTTGTTATCTGTCTGCCGCATTTTATCGTAGAGGATTGAACTTCTACAGAGATTGGAATTATTTTTTAACTATTGATTTTTGTGATTAAGGCTTTTTAGTTTCGAAGAAGTCATCGAAATCATCTTGATATTCTCCAAAAATTTAGACTTTTTTGTCGGTGAAAGTTGATGGAGAAAAAGATGATATCCCTATAAATGGTAAGTGATCCATGCATTGCAGAATTACTGACAAATCACCCAGATAAATGGGAATTTTTAATGCACCTGAGGATCTCGATGTACAAATACCAGATTACTCATTACTCTTACCAAGAGAGAAGGAAATGGGAGGGCTAGGTGTGGATCAGCCCGAGCAATTAAAAAAAGAAAGTAGGATCTCCAACTCATCAGTTGAGAATTTGTAGCTGTCTACTCGTGTGACCTTCTGGCGCCTATGGTAGGTCCCTGGGAAAATAACATCCCCCAATCGCTAACACCTTGTCCACGAGGAGTGAATTGAGAAAATGCTAGAGTAAGGCGTCGGCTGCCTCCCATAAAGCTCTTTGGACTGTGGCCACTGCTTCCACTTAATATGTACCTATGTGCCCGTGGTAAGGTTCTGGTCTTGATGTCTTCTATTAGTAACATCCATTGATCTTCTCCTCAACAAGTGATAAGAACCTGAGAGCTCTTGTTGTTAGCTTCTGCTTTGGCCTTTGGTGTACCTGGAGATGAACCTTCCAGTAGCGAGACATGAACGTACTAGGCAGTCCAACCCATATTTATGGGCTTATAAGAGCAGGCCCCTTGTAATAAGGGGAGCATTACAACAGAGTGAGAACAGAGAAGAGATAGACTGGGGAAGATCTTTGGCTGACAGTTCTTATCGGGGAGGTAGGAATAGAGGAGGGAGAATATTCTGGAATAATATTATACAGAGGGAGGAGGTGCCAGGGTAGGTGTTGGCTTGAGGAGGGCATGAGACCTTGCAAAATGTACATTACTCAGTGAAAAGACTCTGGTAGATGGATATCAGATGAGATAGAGGGACGGACCAGCAAACAGCCACGACTATTAAAACCCTAAAATTTAGTGACAGCAATGCCCTTAGAGGGAAAAATTACAATCTAACCCTTGATATAGTATCAAAGAGCTGGTTTTGATCAGTGTCTTTCAACCCTTTTCTTTGCTGTGATATGTGAAAGTTAGTGTCATCTGCTAAGCCTGGTATGCTGGCCACCAGTTCAATTCTTTTCACAATTGAACAAGTAAAGATGGGAAGGGCTGAACTTCTCGTTGGGACCCATGGCCAGGAATTCTGTGCAATATGGTTGACCCTTTTGTTGAATTCAACATATCTTTGATGTTTATCATTTGTATATAGTTTCAGTTACTTTCTTTTCCCTCCTTTTCTTTCTTTCCTTTTTTTATTATCTCATTTGGTCCCATTAATATTTGGGCCCACTTGTATCCCATAAAAATGGGGAGAAAAGTGAACCAAGTCATGTTTTCCCTCAAACTCTATTTTTGAAACTCTAGCAATGGCCAGGTCCGCTGCCAGTGGAGAAGTAGGCCACACCATTGAGATTGTATCACAATGACTGGGTTGATTTGAAGTCTACTTTGGATATGGCTTGTAGAATACCCTGGTTAGCAGAATGGGGAGAAATGTGACCGTTGACCCTTGTCTGTTTCATCTTGACATGTCAGAGTTGACTGTCAAGGGGGTTAGGAAGTCAAGATGTCGCAACAAATTGTGGGGGTCATGCTTCCCAAGAAAACATATGAGTTGATGACTAGGGGGATAGAAGCGCCGGTGACCAAATGTATGAGAAGATTGATGCCAGAGGAAGATTGCTGAAGGCTGGCGCCAGAACAGACATGGTGACCTAGCTTGCAGAGACTTTGTGCTGAAGCAAGCTCAACGATATGAGACCATGTCAGAAATCACTGATTTGGCAGGCCCAAAATGGCTGGGGAAGAGTGCCAAATTGTGACCCAGGTAATCTTCCCAGTTGTTCTCGGATTGTGAAGTTAAATGGCTTTAATTTGATGTAATGGAGTCAATGAGTGGAACTAATCTTGGAAATTAAAGGGTAAGTTCACTATCTTATTGAAGAAGTTGATCCAAATAGTCCAAAGTACAAACTCTGAAACAAGGAAGACCCCAGTGTGCACACATGGTTGCTGAGCAGTATGGGATGATTGATTCAGAAATTATATGTATCTGAAGACAGCCAAGAAAATATGAGACCGTCTATGCAGAAGCTGTATGAAGAAAACCCATGCGTGGAGGATCTTTGAACTGATTACCGGAGCCACCACACAAGTGCAAGGAGTCTTGTCAGCCTGCAAATTCACTGATGAACGTCAGGTGCAGTGGTGAGAGATTGATCTAATCTGGCCAATTAAGAACCCATAAGAATGATTATGTACTCCACAGGATCATATGTTCAGGTTTCTTATGGGACTGAACAAGGAATATGAGGAACTCCAAAGTCAAATAATCTCCCGGGTGTGTGTCCCATACTTATGAGAAAAATGCACACAACTTAATCTCCTGGGTGGGGAATGACGAGGATGCAGGAACAGGATTTACAGCCAAGACTAAAGGCACAGAAATCCATCAGATGGACAGGAAGGCACAGTTGCAACAGGTCAGTGGAAACAAGGAGAAGTTTCAGACCAGAGGGCACAAGGGGGTAAACAGCAGTATAGGTCCAACTGGCATTGCTCTTATCATAAAAAAAGAATCATACAAAGGATACTAGCTGGGGCCTCCATGAGACCTCCCAAGCCAGCACAGGCTTATGTTGGTGACACTAAGGAAATCGAATCTGGAAATGGAGAAACTAGGGGAGGTTACTCCATGAAGGCTACTCCTAGGCTTACCATTGAAGATTTTATCAACCTCTAGAAAGAGTCTAAGAATCTCAAAAGTATGATAAGCTTTTCATCCATGGCCCAATCTGGTGAGCTGCCTTTCTATCCTAATCATATTCTGTCTGACTGGATCATTTATTCTGGTACAACAGATCATATGACCCTATTCTTCCATAAATTGTAACTACACTCCTTGTTAAGGAGATAGACAGGTATTTGCTGCAAGGAGGGAATCTTACCAGTCACCGGTTTGGGGGATGTGGAAATTGCAATCTGTGTTATATTAAACATGTTCTCTATGTCCCTGGATTCAAGGCGCAACTCATATCTCCGCGAAAATTTGTTAAAGATTTAAATCTCATCTTTTCTATGCGTTACAACATGAAGATGAAAACAAAGGTGCAAACAAAGATCCAAATAAGAGTTAGATGTAGTCAAGGGTCGACCAAGGGCAGTTGATGAAGATGATAGTACTAGATGGCCTACTTCCTTGAGGAAAGGCAAAAGACAACAAGGCAGCAAATATACACCCTCTAATGTGGTGGGGTATCACCACTTGGGCCCAGATTATCAGTCTTTGATTGCACCACTCAACTCAATTTCCATACCAAAGAATGTAATATAGGTATGATGCTATCAAAGAATATAAATTGGAATAAAGTTATGGATGTTGAAATAGCAGCTTTAATGAAAAATGAAACGTAGGTAATTTTTTTGGCACCACCTAGTAAATGCCCAGTGGGATGCGGATAAGTGTTCACTGTGAAGTATATGTGTTGAACTGGAGCTGATGTCTATATCCCTCTCTCTATCTCTCTCTCTCTCTTTCTGCCCTATTGTAAGTGGGCCACCTTCATATAAGTGGCCCACAGAGGGGACTTAATTAATATCGGAGGCTATTTGACCTCCTCCCACGTGGAATCCCTTAGTAAAGGGTTACACGTGGGAGGGGCCTTTAAGTGACTCCCACGTGGGAGACACATGTAGGGGCCCTTAAAAGGGCCCCAAACCCTAGCCGTCAGAAATTGGAATCATTTTTTTTTTCTCCTTCATTCTTCCCTTTCAGGCGCCGCCCCCTGGGCTGGAGCACCTTCAACCTCCTCCAGCCCTAGTGGGACCTCTCAGTCTTCCTCTACTCTTTCTCTCTCTCTTGTGATGCTATTCTAACATGGTATCAGAGCTCTAGGAGATCCCTGGAGGCCCCGATTTTGCTTCAGAACATCCCTCCAAGCTTTCTTTTGTTCTCGAATCCCTGCTAGGGTTCAGGGCAACGATTTCAGAGTACCTGTTGGCGGATTGGAACGTGTGAGGAGCCACTTGAAGCCATGGCAAGCCAAGTTGATGAAGATAGTGGGCCTGACTCTGGAAACTCAGGCCAGAACAGTTCAGTCTTGCACCTGCAGGAGCTGGGAAGGCCTGCTGTAGTGTTTCCCCCCTCAGAAGTAAAGTTTGATGGGGGAAACATGTTTGAATGGTCCAAGATGGTGACTCTGACAGTCTATGGCTGTCTGTTGGGAGATCATCTCACAGATCTGCCCAAAGCTGTTGCAGATCCAGAGTTTAAAAAATGGAAGGCAGAAGAGTCACTCATACTAAGTTGGATGTTGCGGTCGATGACACCGGAGATGCGCCGGGACTTCCTCTACTGCAACACTGTTAAAGAACTGTGGGATGAGATACAGCGCTACACAGCAGAGCAGTCCCATGACTGGAGGATTTATGAACTAAGAGTGCTGGAATCACAGGCCCGTCAAGGGACTGAAAACATCCGCCAGTATTCTTCACGCCTGAAAGCCATTTGGAGGGAGACTGATCATCTTTGGCCCACACAGAATCCGCTGTCTGTGGAGCGCCAGTATATCCTTAAGCAGAGGATATTCACCTTTCTGATGGGATTGAATCAGGTATTTGAAGCTGTTAGGAGTCAACTTCTCCACCGAGAAAAACTGCCCACTCTCGAGGAAGCTATCAGCGCCACTCTGCAGGCCGAGAGCAGATTTGGGGTCACACCCGACTCCCAGGGGCAGAATTCCTCTGCGTTACTAACCAAGAAACCTGAGGGTCGAGGCGGTCCTCCCGGAGGATGGACAACAAGGCCAGCACCACCAAATCCAGCAGTAGGTGGTGACGGTGAAGACAATCGTGACTCGCTATTTTGCAACTACTGCAAAAAGCGCCGTCACACCAAGGAGAACTGCTGGAAGCTTGCTTGGAAGAACCAGCAATCTTCATCCGGGAAGAAAGCTCTCGTGGCGGCCTCGGAACCCAGCAGCTCAACTGCTGCAGTCACGAATGTTCAAGTCGAGGAAATCCAGGAGCGCCTGAGTTCGACTGCCCTCGCTAAATCAGGTAATTCATCTTCCCCTGTATGGGTGGGCGATACCGGGCAACGGATCACATGTCCCTGAAGGATCAATGTTTCAAACTTATGTCCGAGCTGGTGGTCCTCACAAAGTCCAAACTGCGGGAGGAGGTTCCTTGTCAGTCAAGGGAGTGGGGGATATATTGGTCGACTCTATCGGAACCCTCAGGAGGGTATTACATGTCCAAGATCTACGGGCAAATCTGATTTCCATACAGAAATTAGTAGATGATTACGGATGGCGTTTTATACTTGACAGTGACAGCTGCTTTCTCTGTGACAAGGTCTCCGGGAAGATGATTTCGTCCTTTAGACGAGAAGACGGACTCCTCCTCCTCGATCGTCCTCTGCAACAATGCTTGGTGACGCAGCGAAGTCGGACCGGGGAGGAACGGGTGATGCGCCTACATCGACAAATGGGACACCCACCTTTTGACTTGATGAAAACTTGTTATCCTCGTCTTTTTTTTGGGGTTCTGGACGATGAGTTGTTTTGTGAAGCATGTCACTTGGCGAAACATCGCCGAACAAGTTTTAAGTTGATTGATGATCGATGTCTCTCACCTTTTGAATGTATTCACAGCGACGTATGGGGACCCTGTCCTGTGACCAGCCTTACAGGATGTCGGTATTTTGTTGTGTTTATAGACGACTGTACAAGGGCGATGTGGACATACCTACTGAAGTCGGCGGAAGTTTCAGAAGTTTTGATGAAGTTCTGCGAGTTGATCTCCACGCAGTTCGAGGACTGTGAAGAAATTCAGAACGGATAATGGTTCTGAATTTTTCAACGAAACCGTAAACTCCTACCTTTCAAGCCGCGGCATTGTACACGAATCGTCATGTGTCAACACTCCTCAGCAGAACGGTCTGGCGGAACGTCGTCTGGGATACACTCTGGCCATGTCCCGTGCATTGCTGTTCCAAGCGAATTTGCCGAAACACTATTGGGGTGAAGCCGTCTTAACCTCTACTTATCTGGTGAACCGGACACCAATGAAAATTCTGGGATATCAGTCACCGTTAAGCCTGCTTAGTTCCTCCTTCCCGCGACTGAAGTTGTTCTCTGGATTGCCGGCTCGTATCTTTGGGTGCTGTGTGTATGTTCACCACAATGGCAGCAAGCTCGACCCACGGGCACTAAAGTGCATCTTCGTCGGGTACTCGGGAACTCAGAAAGGATATCGGTGCTACCATCCCTCATCCCGGAAGTTCTATGTTTCTGCAGACGTTACCTTCCGCGAATCTGAATTTTTCTATGGATCGGCAGAGCCTTCAAAGACCGTAGCAGACGTGACTCCAAGTGGAATCGAGTTCCTGTCCATCCCGGCAGTCAGATATCAAGAGGAACCTCCTAGTGATAAACAGTTGCTTGAAACTCCAAGTCCATGTGTGGATAGTGCAGAGGGCACTGCACAAGACAGTGAAGAACAGGAAGTGGAGGAACAGGATGAAGATGAAACTCAGCCCCCCGTTCCGTTAGAAGACGACAGTGTAGCAGTCTCTCTTCTGCCCGAACCAGTTGAATCAAATGAACAGCCAGAACTAGCTCCAAGTGACCTGGGATGGCCGATTGCGTTACGGAAGGGTGTGCGGTCCTGCCGATCCACACCAAAATACCCCATTGGCCAGTATGTGAAGTATGAGAAACTTGGAGCGAATTATGCAAGCTTTCTGACGGAACTGGGGAATATTATTGTTCCCACTCGAGTTGAAGAAGCTCTCCAACACCCGGGATGGAAATCGGCCATGGATGAAGAAATGTCTGCGCTTGAGAAAAACGGTACTTGGGATGTCGTCTCTCCTCCAAAGGAAAGCGGATAGTGGGATGTAAGTGGGTATTCACCCCAAAGTTCCACTGCAATGGTGTACTTGACCGGTTGAAGGCTCGTCTGGTGGCAAAGGGGTACACTCAAATCCAGGGAATTGACTACGATGAAACATTTGCTCCAGTTGCAAAGTTCAACACAGTCCGTATTTTAATTGCCATTGCTGCCAAGTGTGACTGGGAAATCTCCCAGTTTGATGTCAAAAATGCGTTTCTCCATGGAGAGTTGGAGGAAGACGTCTATATGCAATTTCCGCCAGGCTATGAACCGGTGGGTGCCGGACAATTGGTATGCAAGTTAAAGAAGGCTCTCTACGGGCTCAAACAGTCTCCCAGGGCGTGGTTCGGGAGGTTTACGAAGACGATGTTGAGATTGGGCTATCACCAAGCAAGGGGTGACCACACTTTGTTCATCAGACATGGAAGCAACCAAAAAATTTGTCTCCTGATTGTCTATGTGGACGATATCCTCATCACAGGCAGCGATGTTGTAGGCATTCAGCAGTTGAGTAAGGCACTCTCAAGAGAGTTTGACTTGAAAAGCTTGGGCCGACTGAGGTATTTTTTGGGCATCGAAGTGGCCCACTCAAAGGCTGGCATTTCATTAAGCCAGCATAAGTACACCTTAGATCTTCTGAAAGAGACCGGGCAGCTAGGGTGCAAACCCGCGGCAACTTCTCTTGATCCCAACGTGCAGATTGGATCGGGGGAAGCCAGTGCTGCAGTGGAGAAGAGCTCCTATCAGAGGTTGATCGGGAAACTGATCTACTTGAATCACACGCGACCGGACATCTCCTTTGCCGTGAGCCTACTCAGCCAATTCATGAGTGCGCCCCATGAAGTACACCTCTGAGCGGCCTACGGATTTTAGCGTACCTGAAGTACACCGTTGGACAGGGACTTCTGTTTTCACGGAGGCGGGCTCACCCTCGAGGCTTACACCGATTCAGACTGGGCAGGGTCTGTGGTTGACCGAAGGTCCACTTCGGGTTACTGCACATTCCTCGGTGGAGTCTTGTGACATGGCGAGCAAGAAGCAAAAGGAGGTGTCATTATCTAGTGCAGAAGCAGAACTTGGGCATTAAAAGGGTGTTTCCGAATGTCGGTGGTTGAAGCACCTACTGGAAGACCTGTCCCTGTATGGAGATCAGGGAATACAACTCTACTGTGACAACCAGTCGGCTCTGGCTATTGTCAAGAATCCTGTTCAACATGACAGGGCGAAACACATGGCTTTGAACCGGCACTATCTTGCAGAGAACATCCATGGGAACATTCAACCTATCTTTGTGCCATCCATCAACCAGAAAGCGGACATCTTCACGAAGGCCCTTCCGACATCACGCTTCCAGTCCTTGGTGATCAAGCTCGGCATGGGTAACATCCACACCTAGCTTGCGGGAGGGTGTTGAACTGGAGCTGATGTCTATATCCCTCTCTCTATCTCTCTCTCTCTCTCTTTCTGCCCTATTGTAAGTGGGCCACCTTCATATAAGTGGCCCACAGAGGGGACTTAATTAATATCGGAGGCTATTTGACCTCCTCCCACGTGGAATCCCTTAGTAAAGGGTTACACGTGGGAGAAACTAAGTGACTCCCACGTGGGAGACACATGTAGGGGCCCTTAAAAGGGCCCCAAACCCTAGCCGTCAGAAATTGGAATCATTTTTTTTTTCTCCTTCATTCTTCCCTTTCAGGCGCCGCCCCCTGGGCTGGAGCACCTTCAACCTCCTCCAGCCCTAGTGGGACCTCTCAGTCTTCCTCTACTCTTTCTCTCTCTCTTGTGATGCTATTCTAACAATATGGCAGATGGGAGACTGGAGCGGAAAAAACCTGACAAGTAGCCAAAAGGTTACTCACAGTCCTATGAGATTGATTGTGAGGAGACCTTTGCACCTGTTGTGAAGCTTCATAGAGTGCAGATCCTCATTTCTCTAGCAGCAAGAGTAGACTAGTCACTGTTAAAGTATTAAGTAAAGAACACCTTCCTCCATGATGACCTAAGTGAAGAAATTTATATGGAGCTGCCTCCTGGATATTATGAGAAGGAATTGAATAAAGCACTTTGTGGGTTAAACCATTTGAAATTAAGTTACTTGGAAGACTCAGGTATTACCTGTGTACAGAAGTGGCCTGCTCTCCCCAGGGTGTCATTCATCTCACAAAATAAACTTATGCTTGATCTCCTGCAGGAGACAAACATGAGTGGGTCCGAATCCTCTCCTGTGCCCATTGATCTAAATGCAATGTTTCGCCTGTGTGAAGAAGCACCAAGAGTGGACAAAGACCAATACCATAAGTTGATTAGGAAGCTCATCTACTTGAATCGTACACAGACTGGTATAACCTTTGTAGTCGTATTGTTGAGTCGTATCATGGATAGTCACCAACAATCTCATTCGCTGGCAGCATGTTGGAAAATTTGAAAAGGTATGCTGGCTCTGGTGTTTTATATAGTCAAAATGGGGTACTTAGGTGTAAATGTATACCAATGGGATTTTGAAGGTCAGTAGTAGATATACAATCTACAATAGGCTACACTAGGAGGGAATATGATTACCTGGAGGAGTAAGAATCAATCATAAATTGCCATGTTAAGTGCTGAAGCTGAGTACAGAGCTCTATTCAAAGGCATCTGTGAAGCTCTGAGGATAAGAAGTATCATTGCAAAACGTGGAACGGCTCAGAACAAACCCGCAGTCATGTATTGTGACAGAACGACGGCGGTAGACATTGCCCATAATTCCATCTACATAACAGAACACAATATATTGAGCTGGACAAGCATTGGATCAGAGAGAAGATTGAACTATGTCATGTTCAAATGAAACATGTCTAATCGGCTAACCAAGTCGCTGATATTCTCACTGAACGACTGGTGAAATCTCTCTTTTGCCGACTGCTAAGCAAGCTGGGAATCATAAACATCTTGAGGGGGGTGTCAGTTGTGGACTTTTTCTGTTTCTTTAATAATCAGGGGGGTCGCACGGATTCGTCCCAAAAAAAAAAACAATCATGGGCCGAGCTATGGAAGCATAATTAGAAACCAGTGATGGACAGTCAACCCCAAAAACCCTGTTTATTATTTCATGTTCGGGGGGTCATGTCATTCTAATATAGAATAATTTTTCTTTAATAGTTGAGTCATGGGCCGAGCTATGGAAGCATAGTTAGAAACCATCAATTAGAAACCATTAAATAGAAACCAGTAATGGACGATCAACCCTAAAAACCCCTTGAGGCAAGGCCCAATGCCTCAAAATACCGTATCTTACCTCCACCTAATACCCTCTTTTTGATATTAACATGAAAATTTCTGGCCAGCATGTACAAAACCATTCTAAGGTGCGTAATGTGACCTCGATTAGTTTTGCCATGGATGAGTATATGATCCAACTACACAAGCTCGGATTTCCTGATATTGTATTGAAAAATGTTATTCATCAAACATTGAGAAGTGGCTTGTAGGTTGGACTGTTCAAAGGGATGATCTTGTTATAGTAAGGACCACCATGGGAGCAAATTACTGTCTTATGCACACCTTCATTCTAATTGGTAATTACCTGATTTTATGTCTACTTTGGAAAACAGTCCCATGGCGGTTGTGAATAGCTGTCATATCCACTATTCTTCATCCTAACCTGTTTTCATATTTAATTTGGAAAACACAGCCCAATGGTGGATCCAAGTAGTTGTCATTTCCATGAGCTCTTCATCCTAATTAGGTTTTCTAATAGAAACCCTTCATCCTAATTGGTGATATCCTGGTTTTAGGTCTAGCTTGGAAAACACAGTCATACATGAAGCTCATGTGACAGCTTATTGGGCACAAGTATTTGACATCTGTTAGGAATTGTGGCTTTATTCAGGGCTCTATTGTCAACACAGAACCTCCTCTCTACACAGAACCTTCACCTTCCATCTTTGTCTTGACTAGTTGGGGTTGACTGGCATAGCAGTTATTTCAGGATTGAATGCCCTCTGCTTCTATCAGCTCATTTATTAATTTCTCGATTACACTCTTTTTGAGAAAGTAGGTATTTGTATAGTCAGATATTATTGTGGGTATTTTTGCGTTCTGGATATGAGTAATTGAGCAATTGATGTAGCATTTGGCAGGCAGTCCTTGTAAAGTGGAGAATACTTTAGAAAGTGTTGTTTGTTCAAAGATTCATGCAAGATCGATGTCATATCAGATCGCTCTGTAGCTGATAGATCTCTATCAATGTGTCTCCGACAGATGAATTGAATACTCGATAAACTCGTAGAGTGTTCTTGACATCACAATGTTGTCTATTGTATGATAACGAGAATCCTTCCCCTTCTGTGGGCCTTCCCCCGTACGACGAGACGACTCCTTCTCAGAGCTCCTTCTCCCCGATTGGATGGCTCCAGCTCGGTCAGGCAAGATCCTCCTCCAGGCGGCTCCCCTAGTTGGCGAGCTCCTCCTTCCAAGCAGCTGACGAGAATTCCCGTTGACTTCTTGGCCCCTTCCCGATTAGAGCAAATCGGGCTCTCCTTCAAGAAATTGAAAAAACATATCCCGCCCCTCCAACGTGGGCCTTTATTTATATAGTAGAGGGTCCCTCTCCCTCCTGAGTTACTGATCTCGGTCAATGGCCTGTTGACCAGATCTCTGCTTCCTCCTTTGGTATTTCCGGGAATAGTATTTATCAGTAGCTTTGGAAGATAGTCGATGAAGCTTCATCATGAAGGCCTGACATCTCCTCAACTCATCTTTTCTGGTTTTAATGGTACTCGACAAATTGATTTAACTTGAATTCACCTGGCCAAAGGTATCATCTATTGAGTGCTCACAATAATGTCAGCCATGCTAAGTTCAAGAGGTTAGAAATATTTTATAAGAGTTACCCCTTGTACTTATACTGGTGTACTCTTGCATATTTGAACCCCATTGCATATTCTTCCTTAACAATGTTATCATTTTTCATTTCAGTTACTGGTAAGGATACTTGGTAGACCAAATTTCCACAAAAGAAAATTTGGGTGGCCTCACGATCCATCAACACTGGATCTTCCGATTTTCTGAATTCAATGATACACAATTGGTCAACAATTCTTCAGAAAAAAAAAACACTTAACAAATTACCTGTCTGGAGAACCACCCATCTATGAATAATCTACATTTATGACGTCATATTCCCATTCGTCTCTTCTGAAAGGATCATTTTATTCTTATCTCTACATCTATGGTGTGGCTCAAAATTTTAACTATCACAAACACAATGCTTGACGATGTGCTTTTGAAATTCCTGATAAATTTACCTCTAAACTGCGGCTTCTCTGTCTGTTGTCTCTGATGTGAAGTGTGTTGCTTCAGTCTTAGGCTTGGACTGTGATGATTGACTGGGATCGACAGTCTATGATTGCTTGGATTGCTTCTGCTGGGGTATATATGTGATGTATCCCCATCCAACCTTGGCTGATGGCTTGTAAATGATGTTCTGCTTGAATCAATAAGTCCACAAGTTCCTGAGATCGCAGGGGGTTCTGCATCTCGATTTTGGCCTGGCCATCAGCGTGATGCCCTTCCTTAAAAGCATTGTCTGACACTTTCAGTGAAACATGCGTAAATACACAAATAATCTTTGAAGTTCAGCTCCGATTTCAGGAACAGTTTCTTATTGGCATAAATTCAGCAAGTTCCGGTGTGTAGGTTTCAATCCCGACTAAGCAAACCTTCTATGCCACTGAACATGGAAGGCTTGTCAATTTCAGAAAGGATACTGGCAAGATCAGCCTTATCATCATACAGAGAAAGAAGGATTTCCTACTTGCCAGTCAAGAATTTCTGTAACTGTCCCTTGTTCTCATCCTTTTCCATATGGTTGGTTCACTCGTTTCATAGTGTCCGCATGTGTGACCTTCTGGCGCATATGGTTGATACTTGGGACTTCAACAAATCCTTAGGGGAAATTATGTTATAGCTATTCTTTCATCTCTGGACCATTTATTAATTTTCGTGTGTCATCCTTGAACAGGGGTCTTGCTAATTTTCTCTCTACCGTTCCAATTTTATCAAATGTCCCCAAAGGGGTGGTACTTAATCTCTTTGTTGATTTGTTGTCTAGTTCTTTAGGGAGCTGGATTTTAATATACTTCCTAGGGTCCTTTCAAGACCTTTCGTATCCCCCTGTTTCAACTTAGCAAACATCAATTTCCTGGGGCACCTGCTGTAATAGTAATCTTCTCTATTTTATATCCCAGGCCTTTTAGAAGAATGAGTTCATTTACAGGTTTTGAATATTACATTTGATTTCTGAAAATTTAAAATTGTACGAACAGGAAGCCCAGCTTATTTCTGACAAAATACACTTCCTTTTGCCAGCTACTTATCACTCACTTGGAGCCGCTAACTGAGCAGCAAATGGTAGGCATTTGCAATCTGCAGGAATCTTCGCAACAGGCAGAGGATGCTCTTTCCCAAGGGATGGAAGCTTTGCAGCAATCATTAGCAGAGACTTTGGCATCTGGATCTCTGGGGCCCACAGGGACCTCTGGAGATGTGGCTAATTACATGGGTCAGATGGCCATGGCCATGGGAAAGCTTGGAACCCTGGAAAATTTTCTTCATCAGGTATCCATCTTCCTATCATAATTTTATTATCAATCATTTTTCCTCTAAATTTGCGACACAAAAGAAAGCTTACTCTGTGGATCTCAGTATCAAAGCCTGAATGATGAAGAACCTCCTTATGTGTTAGAACTGAATCTAGAGCAACTATTTGCTCCGAACAAAGTCCAATACATATCTATATATTTTTGGATTATGGTGTAAAAATAAAACTTGATGCTCTAAAATTTGCGACACCAAAGAAACAGTAGACTCTGCAGTGTTAGTACCTAACCTAAGGCTGTAAGTTGAAGAGCCTATTCATTCGATATAAGTAAAATCTAGAATTATTAAATGCTCTGAACAATGTCCAATACTTGTGTATAAGTTTGTATTATGCTGCAAACTTATAACTAGATGCAAACATGTAACTTTTTCAACGCAAGAAAACTGGATTCTGCGGATCTGAATATCAAAGGCCGTACGTTGAAGAACCTGTTCATTTGATATTACTGAATCTAGAGCTAGTAAATCCTCTGAATGACATACAATATGTATATATATGTAGTTTTTCTTAATGCTGTCCTATTTGCAGTATTTTGTATAGAATAACTTATTTTCTAGCCGGCAGGCTGATAATTTGAGACAGCAAACTATGCAACAAATGCATCGTATATTGACAACTCGCCAGTCTGCTCGTGCCTATCTGGCCATCAGTGATTACTTCTCACGGCTAAGAGCCCTCAGTTCTCTTTGGCTTGCCCGGCCACGCGAGTGACCGTATCAAAATCAGCATGGGTTTTCTATTTCTTTCCTATCAAATGGAAAGATTCAGAGGATTCGGGAGACTGCACTGTGGATTTCCACAAATCACCCTCCAGGGCTTGTACTATATGTTCTCCGGCATCTGTAAAATTTCCAAGCATTAACCGCATCTTTAAGGTTAGTATTTTCTGGACGACACTCAGGGTTCTATGATAATTAATTTTATGCTTATGTTACTTGCTGTTATGGTTATGCTCATGCTCCTCATTGGCCTTGAGTTTCGTCTGTAATATGGAACTGATATTCTAAGGGTTTGATGATATCTTCTACTGAAGTTACAATTGAAAATGAACTGAATTTGGTTTAGTGCTTAGAATCTCAACTTTTATGAAAAATATATGATACTTTTGATGGAAAGCATGACATCCAAAACCTAAGCTCATGGGAAATGGCATGGTCAATGCCTGTTGGAGTCCGTACAAAGAATATTGTTTCAGATTATTTTGGAGAAAATAGCGTACGAAGTTTTTGTCTTATAGGAATATTTGAAATTAATTTCAGTTTATGCATAGCTTTCAGGCAAGTTCCTCGGAAGTTAAACTCTATGATTCATTCAATTTATATGCTCATTGTGAATGATTTTCAAGATTGCATCATAAGATTTTATTTCCATTTGGATTTTTTATGCTCCTAATGTTTTGGGGCGTCCCGGCAATTATACCTACTAATCCGATGTCCACCCCGCCTCATATTGTGCCAGAATGGTACCATTTAGTTGTTAAACAAATGGTAAAAAGATAATTGTGATGGTTGGTAGTTTAATCATCGACACATTTATGCTTTTTTTATAAAGGATCATTATTCCTACAATATTGATTCAAAAAAATAAGCAAAATCACAGCTCAAAAGGTCAGAAATCTTTGATCGCTGAAAATATCAATTTGTGAGACTGCTAGAATATTAGAAACTACATGAAAAAACCACCGACTATGGAGAAAAATTTCCCCTTTAAAGACTTTGATCTGCAAAGTGGTAATGAAAGTCATGTAGGATCAGGGGAACAAGTAATATATTTCGACAGCAATGAGGACATCAGGGGAACTCTATAAAGGTCTTTTCATGGTTCAAAATCTGAATTGATCTTGACAATCTGAATTTATTTGATCGTTTTGCTGGTTTACTAATTCATTTTTGCGTATCTTAGCATTGGTGAGCAAACCTGAAGCTAAATAAAATTAGTTGGAGAACGAAATGGTGACAAAACTTAAAGTGTAGCTCATGGGGGCATATTAAGCCAAAATTCTAAATAAGATCAGTAGCTATAATTGAATAATAACTATAAATTCTTGGTTGGTAGGCATATCTCATGGACATGGTAGGCATATCTCACCAGAAGAACTGGTGAATTGGAAAGAGAAGCTGGATCTTTAAATTACTATTTTAAATCTTAGAACTCATACACGATTAAGCTCAGGAAGGGGTAGGGGACCTTGAATGTGGTAGAGAAAGAACTTACATTGAGCTGAGAAATTAATTGGGATTTTACTGAACAGAGAAATTCTCTTCGTCACGAAATTTGTATTGAAACTAAACTTAAGTTTTGAATACAAATCGAGCTGAGTTATCCCACCAGAGTTTCAAAAAAATCATTGTGAACATTGAAGTAAATTGGACAGACATTTTCTTGAAATTCACCCAGAGTTGATGATAGACTGATTTCAAAGATATGCCATTGCGTTTGGAAATCAATCAATCACAAGCATTTATGAACCCTATTTAGTAAATGTACAAGAATAATGAACGCCATCTAAAAAGTGAAAAAAAAAATTCAGAATAAAATACAATCAGTCAAAAGAGGGGATTTAACTATCCATAATGATAAGGAATTCTTTTAAAACAACTGAACTTATATAAATAAATGTCTTACATTCATCAGCTCCAACCGTATAGAATTTAATAAAGTGTTTGATTTCCTGATAAACCAAATAAATATTACAATACCTTATTTGATACAAATTTAATTCTTCAACGATTTTACTCTGCAAAAAAACCCACCACATACATTTCAAACTTTAGTCTTCTACCGTCTGATTGAAAGAACCTTATGGTGAAAATCATGAACCATTTATACAAAAATGGAGACCTCATCTGGATTCTGTTGTGCAGGTACTTAGAGATAAAAGTTACTCACTGGGATTAAACTTATTATTCTCACATTATAATCAAATCAGTGTCATAATGAAAATTGAGATATGTTTCACTCAGACGAGGTCACCTGGAACTAGTGATAAAGTGATAAGAGTGATAAAAATAAAAATTTTAGAGAGTCATTCCCATTTTACATTTCCCCTAGAGTTACCATGAATCTCTTCCATTTCATGGACTCCCCTCTTAGCTTAATCAGGTTTTATTCATTCTTAATGAGGTTCTTGATTCAATCTTACTCTTCGAAAGAGCTTTATCCCAGATAATGACCAATTCACATATCAAATTTCATATGTGCATATAAAATTATTATATTCCTTATTTGACCATATTAATATGAATTGGCCATGATTCTCAATTACGGATGCAGTAAATATACAAATTTTGTTATTTTTACAGAAAAACAATCACGTGTCTTGTAAAAATACATTTCTTTTATTATCGACAAATTCCCTTGTAATGCTTGATCTTTTAGGTCAAACATATGAGTATAGAATTGTTACGTTGTGGCCCCTTGAGCTTAAGGTATCGAGGTGATAAGAAAATGAATACCACAATTAAGGAAGAAAGCACAAATATGAGGAAATCAGAGAAAATACAAGAGGAAAAGGCAAGGGATGTTGAGTTTGGTTGATTTGTCTTCTTCATTTTCATTCCAGGGGGACTCATATGAGGGATAAGAACAAATTCCAAATGAGAATTATTTTGAAGAGAATCCCATGTACTTTTTGGAGATGACATCTTCCCAATGGATTGCAACCTTAAAGAAAAACTACCGAAAAGTTTGGGCTTCTGGCCAGCCTTGCCGAAAGCATGTGTCATGATGTGCCAAAATTTTTAATGAAATATCATAATCTTGACCGACCATCATTCTTGAATAAGTTCATAATAGTGAGATTTGAATGATGGGCCAAAAACTACAAATTTGTAATGAAATTTGTAATGAAATATAGATTTCATATTGTCAGATGAGGGATAAGTTCATACAGTTCATATAGTCTGTAGAGTGTTCACCCTCTCACCTGACCGATGTACATGCCACAAGCCTCAACGCTGACACCTATTGAGGGCAGGATAAGCTCTACACACTCCATGCATCATCACTGCAGCGATGGATCCTGCGCAACGCCGCCACGAGCGACCTTATCTTAGCACCTCCTAGGTACACTCATATATAAAATCCCCTCTGGGTGGCGTCCAGGGCATAGCTGGATCAGTCTACGGGCACAACCGCAAGGTTGTATGTACCCGGAACCGTGTATGATGGATGATGCAGATCCAAGGGCTATGACTTCTTTGATAAGGATCCATCAATCTGGTAGAAATATCACAGTTTTCTACCTTTTTTCTTTATAAAGTCCAACAGCTGAGGGCAGAGCCATGAAAATCCAACTCGGCCATTGTCTCTCCTTTAATTGAATGGTGGATTCTAACATCAGAACTTGGGCCATAAAAGGTTATTTTTATGGATCCATGGGTCATCTTCTACTATTAGAAATTTGATATCTACTATACATGCTGTTTGAGAGCTTGAAGAGAGGGGGAAACTCCATGGGGTTCCAGAGGTGCTTCAAGAGATCCAGATTCATGCCTTCACGGAGAACACAAACTGGGAAATCACACAAGAGGTGCTTGAAGAGATCCAGATTCATGCCTTCACGGATAACACAAACTGGGGAATCACACCAAAGTCAGAGGTTGGCAATCAGTATCACTTTCTATTTTATCTTCAAATACAGATAATAATCGTATTTCTGAGCATCTCTGGGTGAACTTTATATTTTCCTTAGTTTAAATTGAATTGAACTAGTTTAATTATTAGTGTGGATTTACTTCAAAGATTTTGATTTGTTTATATATTTTATTGAACACTTGGCGAGTCACGGAGGCAAATTGCGTATAAATTTTAATTGTCATTGTAATTTTAATTTGGCTACAATCAAATAAATTTGATAAAATACATAAACTTACTAAACTGTATAGTGTGAGTAAGGTCGTCTCCACAGGGAATGACCTTTAGGGATTTATTCAGTAATTGAGTTGTTATTTAATAAGATATAGTAATAATATTAAAGATAATAAGGATAAGAAGAGATAAGTAATAAGTTCGTTCAGGGTATATTAGTTTAATAAGACAACATGACAAGAGTGAATATCCGATATCATATATATATATTATAGGTACTAAGAATAATAAAGAATGAAGAGATTATTTATTAGATTTAAAATGATAGTAATATAATTAGTGAAAAGATAGATAAGAATATAATAAGAGTAAAGAATAAGAAGAAGTAGAATGATAGTAATATAATTAGGGAAAAACTTTACTTTAGATAGGTAATCTAGATAAGTATTTATATATATTATGAAGATAGATAGGAAGAGGGTAAGTAAGTATCTAATATAATATACTAAGTGGTTAGATAATTATATAAAGATATGAAGAAAGGGAAAAGGGAATACTAAGAGTAATTACTAAGTATTATTGGAGTTCCATTACTTTAAGAATAGTACTTATATAGGTGAAATATTTATTATATACTTAGTATAGATATTTTTAGATGTTTTATATGTATTTATATTTTTTGTCTTTTTATCGTAAGAATTGAGTGTGGAATGGGTTATTGAGTCCAACACCTTGGAGGTGTTTAACCAAATGCCTGAGACGAGGGCGAAATAAGAGTTTATATAGTATTTATATGATTTTTATGTATTCTATATATATACTTTAATAGGAGAAAATTGGAGATAAGAGGTATTTATGTCGAACGCCCGTGAGATGTTCGATAGAATGCCCAATAGAAATAGGGTAATAGGGATATGTTTATATTGTTATATTTATAAGATTGAGAGGGGTAAAAACTTATATAATCGAGATATATTCATCAAACACATGAGATGTTCGATGAATGTCCAAGAAAAATCATGGTGCCAAATTTCAATTCAAATTCAATTTCTAACTAGATTTAACTCAAAATTAAGCATCGACATGGAATGAAAATATACAGATCATAAACAAACCTGAATCGCCCTGATTTGAAGACGAGAGTGGCGGCATCAATCGCCACTGCCGAGCTTCAGTTTAAGAGTTCTCTCATTCTCCTCCTTCTAGGTGTGAATCCAGGGATGCTGTGACTTCTCCCAGCGCCGCCCGGAGCTTCTTGAGCTGGCAAAAGGTTGTCACTCCCTCCTTCTGCTCTCGTCGCCACCGAAAGGGATCCCAGCCATCCTTAGACTTATGGTCCAAAGATAAGGTAATTGGGGGCTCTTGGCCCCTTTTAACAGCTTGGGAGGGATTCCAAAGGCCACCTGATGGAGAGGGATGGCCCTAAGGGACCTCCTGGGCCGTTGGATCACCTGATGATCCCGCCTCGCCAGCCAAAAATGGCCTCTGGCTGGCGACGTCGATGGCCACGGGTGACATGGAAATGCCCCTGGTCGTCTGATCGTTTTTATAAACGTCCAATGGCTGCAATTAAATCACAGTCATGGACCCTTCTTATGGTGTACCCCTGTCCTTCCCATGTCAACACCTCATCAGCTGCCCCATCATTCGCTCGTCGTGGAGCCTAGTCATCCTCGTCATCCTCACTAGCCAAAAGAAGCCTGAAAAATTCATAAAAATGAATTAAATAGGGCAAGATAGATCTCACCATCCAATCTTCTTTAAGAAGATTGGACAACGGAGATCATATCCCGCTACTTAAAGTAAGCCCAAAAAGACACTAGCTTCGGGTCGGGTTGGCTTGAAGCCCAGTCTTACTTTCTTCTTAATTTCCTTAGACCGTGGTCCGTTGGGCTGTAGTCATAGTCTGGCTCTACGGCCTGGTGCGCTGCGGATCTAAAATAGACTATCAAGAAATTACCCGAAAATGGATCTTGGTCTATTTGAGATAGTTTCTTATGGGAATGAAAAAAATAAGAACCTTTGGTCTGAGGCGCGGGATCCAAAGCCCATATTGGAACTTTCTAAGACATGAGGCGCTATATAATTGTCGGCATATACTATTAACTGAATCAAAATAAGAGCCACACCTTCTCTTTGAACTGTGCAATCCTCGCTGTGGACCTCTCTGGGCTCCTGTTCCTTGCGGCTGGCGGGGCGTGTCTGCTGTGCACTACCCCTGGCCGAGTGTGGGCTGGCTTGAGCCTCGAGCTCATTAGCCTGCAGCTAGCTTGGGCGCGTCAGCGCCTGGTTGTCCCCAGCTGGCCCATAAAACCCTTTTTTATTTTTATTTTATTTTATTATCATTCTTCTTTCTTCTTCTTCAATAACTTTCCAATATTTTATTACTTGCTCTATTTAGTTCATGAAATGTAAAATTCTTATAAAATTAGAGAATATACACATGAAATGATCACAAAATGACTTTAAAATATGTATAATTACATGATACATTTTGGGCATATCACATACCCCCTACTTAAACATTGCTACTCCCTTAGTAATGATGCATAACCAAGCCAAAAGATCTGCTCATGATGATGATTGACTTTAAAGTCTACTTCTCTTTCAAGTGGGTTAGCTCCCATTGAAGGTGAGGGTTAGGCTAGGGAAGTTCTCACCATATATCATTCTCTCTTTTCACTTGGGCCCTTCAAGAGTCGAGTCCTCTATAAACTTCTCTGTACACTTCATAAAATTCCAATCCCGCTCCTTCTTTTGGTACTATCCAACACTCATTGAACTCGCCATCTAGCTGAGCAGGCATACTGTCATCCACTCTATTTGAGAATATGTGGATAATTAATCTTGGTGCCTCTCAATTTTTTTTATTTGTATACTTTTCATATTTCCCCTTTCATAGTTTTGATTTTGGCTTCTATTGCCTTGGAGGGTTAATAAAATTTGAGGCATATTTATCACATATTTCTCTGGACCTTGCTCTATATCTTGCTTCTTTCTTCTTTCTCATATCTTTCACCCTTTTTTGTAGGTGTTTGAGCTTTTATCAATTGCAGGATGAAGACATGTGTTGAGGAGCTTAGGCATGGGACAAGATTTACAACACGTCTCAAGGCTATAAAGTGAGAATCAGTAATTGAAGAATATGCTCAGAATTCAAGATTGTTCATGTTCATTCGCTAAGTAGTACATGGAATCACACACTGATTCACCGTATAATCTCAAGTGAGACACCAAGGAATGTTGATCATGATCGTGGTGATATATTCCTAGTTTCACCTCTCTTCCTTCTCAAGTGGTACACCACACTATTCGACTTGGATGTTTAAGTGGGTTATGTGTATGTACACTTAAAGGAGCATGTAATGCAGCACATGGTATGACTAAAATTCGCTTATATATCTTCTTGTTGGTGATATGCATGAAAAACACTAGTAGTAGGGTATAAAGAACCAAATATATCTGCTCCTTGGCCTCCAGCAGTTTGAACGCTTCATGGTCGGCTAGGTTGACGGCATGTGACGTACCCTATGGGTTCACCTCCTCGGCATTTTATTGGAAGCAAATAAAATTCTAATTCTAAAATAAAACTTAACTAGAAATATTGAAACTAAGATATTGGACTTGGTTGTCTCCCAGCAAGCACTGGTTTTATATACTTCAGTTAGACTTAGAGAATTTCATAAAAGAAATTCTATCCCATGTGAATATACTTCTATTTTAAGGTTCAGTTTCAAAATCCTCGCTTACATCATCTATCACCTGGATGTTATATTTTTTGAAAGTTTTATTGGAAAGAAATTTTATTTATCAAATTCATGGTAATATATAGTATATAAATTTTTGACATTTCAGGATTATAAAATTTACGAAGAGGACAAGAATGTAACCGAGGATTCATATCATTCACAAATTTTCCTTAAAGATCATCAATTGAATACTTTAAAGATCTTTTAATAAAGATAAAAATTAAAACAGCCAAGTTGTAGGATGAGTGACAGGAGATTCACACAAAAATTAACCATGACATGAAGTCCTGATTATTCTTTAAATTCTTATGAGTCTGTAGATATTTGATCCGTAATTAACAGTGGTGTATTTGGAAGATAAATGCAAGAGGAAACATTCTGAAGGACTATGATGCGATCCACACATTTTAATTGGTGGTGACTTTGATCCTGATAATTATTAAATCTGAACCAATAAGGAATAGGAGACACAAAATGACAGATAGATAAGAAGAGAAATCTACCACCACGTTCAGTAATATACATATTGAGTGAGTTTTAACTCTAGGAATAATATTTGGTTGAAGAAAGATAAAAAATTACAACGATATAAATTTACAATCAAAATTTTCCCTTATCGCAAATATTGAGATGGTCACATCCAAGCATTATGCATGCTGAAAAAGTTATCTATGGGATAGACAGAATTTAAGAAAGATCAAATATTATAATTTTTGCTAGGATTGAAACCACTCCTCAAATGTATACTGATTTTTTTTTTACTTTTCTACATTCTTTGGGTAGAAACAGAGACAGATATTGATTCTTCCTTTCCCTAAAGTCATGTGTCTTCATTTGGTCGCCATATCCTTATACTATGTGGAACCACTTCATTTGTTCTAATGGCAGGACTTGTTTTGATTCGTCACGAGTGAATTAAGGGACATATTGGGCTGGTCATGTGTCCCCCAAGCAGGGTAAAAATCATTTCTTCTGGGAGAAACATTAGGTGAGAGACTAAAGAAGAATCCAGATGATGGAGCGCGTTGGAGACGTCTCTGGAGCCGCCATCATCATCATCGACGGCCCCCGCCAGTTCATGTCCAGCCCGATTGGCATGCCAACACATCCATATTTTTGCTGTTTTGATTTTTTTCGGTATGTGATCATTTGGTTTGTTGTTTTATCGTGTTTGTTTGTCCGTGTTCGTCGTGTTGTGTTCTTGTCCGTCATGTGTCATGTTGCTTTCTCATGTTATTGCATTTTTATGTTGTCAAATATGTGTCAAATGTATGTCTTATTTTGTGTCAAAGGGGGTCCTATGTATAAGACGCCACCTCTTGATAAGGGCACTTGAGCCCTTACCAAGGGCTTATGTGCCCTTAGTAAGGGCCATCGTGCCCCTATATAATGGGGCACGATGGAGCCCTAATTTTTAGACCAGAATTTTGTACTGATTGTTTGGTTGAGTTCTTGGTCTCATGAAAAGAAGACAAAGGATGAGGGGAGAAGGAAGATAACGATGAACGGAGGATAAGGAGGAAGGTCTCTTGCACCTCTAGCCTAAGTTGAGTCTGTTGGGATAAACTCCCCCCTTCTTGTGGAGAATGGGCTAAAAGAACACTTCTACACACTCACTCAAGAACACTCAAAGAGGAGAAGGAATAGAGAGAATAAAAACAACACTTGAATTCATTTTTGAAAGATGATAAAAACACATTACATCATGGCCTTTATAGGCACATACACAAATGTTCAAATAAAAACAACTGCGCATAAACTAACTTCCTGCAGAGCAAATGTTGGTGCATGATTAAAAGATGTGTTGAAGACATCCCTTCATGGTGCTCAATAGGTTGCAAAGGATAGAGGAGAAACACCTCCTTCAATATCCTCCTTGTTACTCACTACATCCACCATTTTAATCATTCCAATCTTACCACACAAATCTTGAAATTTGATTCTTCCCAATGGCTTAGTGAAAATATCAGCAAGCTGCTCCTCTGTCTTCACATACTCCATTTCCATGCTTCCATCTTCAACACAACTCCTGGTGAAATGATGGCGAGTGTTAATATGCTTTGTAAGCTTGTGATGAGCTGAGTTCTTGCATAGCATGATGGCTGATTGATTGTCAACTTTGATTTTAATAGGCTTGCTCTTGAACCCCATTAGCTCTTCCACCATCTTCTCTATCCACACACCTTGACATGCTGCTGAAGTAAGTGATACACACTCGACTTCACATGAAAATAATGCCACTATCTTCTGCTTCAAACAATTCCAAGTAATAGGTATTTCTCATGAAGTACTCCTGTCTTCCACATCTCCTGAAAAATCACTACCACTATAGCCAATGATATTGAAATCCTTCTTCCCTCCTTTGTAAATAAGACCGTAATTTGTGGTACCTTTCAAGTACCTCAACACTCTCTTCATTGTTGCCCGATGTTCAGATGTAGGTCTCAACATATATCTGCTCAAAACACTTACCGAATAAGTTAGATCAGATCTAGTATGAAGCAAATATCTTAGACTCCAGATCAACCTTCGATAAGTAGTGGCATCAACCTTAGCTCCCCCTCCTTCACTTGTCAACTTGAGAGATGACTCCATGGGAGTTTTAGATGGATTGCACTCCACCATACGAAAATTTTCAAGTATATGATTTGCATAAAGTCTTTGACTCAACATAATATCACTAGTGCCTTGAATCACTTGAACGCCCAAGTAAGAACTCAATAAACCGAGGTCAGTCATCTCGAATGTACTCATCATCTTCTCCTTGAACTCTTCACTTTTCTTTTCATTACCACCTGTAATGATTAGATCATCAACATAAACACCTACAAACAATCCAGAGTTTTTAGAATGCATAAAATATACTCCTTGATCTTTCTTTCTTCTGTTGAATCTGATATTCTTTGAAGTATCATTTAACTTAGCATTCCAAACTCTAGGTGCTTGCTTGAGTCCATAAAGGGTTTTCTTCAGCTTCAATACATGATCGTCTTTTCCCACTACCACGAAACCTTCTGGGTAATGGACATAGATCTCCTCCTCAATTTCAGCATTCAAGAATGCTGATTTCACATCAAGATGATGTAGCTTCCAACTACTTTGTGCTGCCAATGCAATTAAGATTTGGATTGATTCAAAACGAGCAACGGGAGCAAATACCTCATCATAGTGAATTCTGAATCTTTGGTTGTAACCCTTCACCACCAACCTTGCTTTGTGCTTCACGAATTCACCCACATGATTCTTCTTGAGCTTGTAGACCCATTTCACACCTATGGACTTACAATTATTTGGAGCCTTCATCAAACTCCAAGTGTTATTCTTCTCAATAGAACTGATCTCCTCCTTCATGGCTTCTCTCCAAACTTGATCCTTGGATGCTTCAGCATATGAAGAGGGGTCCTCAGAAGAGAGAAGACATCCACTTCTCCAACTGGTTTAGTAGCTTCATAGATTGATTCCACTGATCTATACCTCCTCATTTTATCTTCATTTGATGAAATCTGTCCACTTTCTTCACTTGCATCAAATTGAGCTCTTTCTTCATCAAAATTTTCCCCTCCTTGATCTTCAACATCTTCTTCCTCAAGTTCACCACTTAAACCTGAAATGATAAGATTGTTAGTGGACAAACCATTGCTGGTTTGGAGTTTCTCAAACTCCCATGACCGCCCTTCTTCAAAGATCACATCGAGGCTCAAGTGAACTTTGTTGGTGGTAGTATCAAGGCATCGATAAGCTTTAGTGCCTCTCTCATACACCACAAGGATCATCTCCTGGCTTCGGTCTTCAAGTTTTCTTAGTCTTTTATTGGACTTTTTATGCACAATTGAGCCGAATACCCTAAGATGGTCAATCTTGGGCTTTCTTCCACTCCACTTGAAATAGGGTGTCTCCCCTTGCAAGCTCTTTGTAGATGACCTGTTTAACACATACACACAAGTGTTAACAGCCTCACCCCAGTTCCACAAGCAAGTTCTTCTCCTTGAGCATGCTCCTCACAAGACCCATAATGGTCCTTTTCATCCTCTCCACCACTACATTTTGTTGAGGAGTATATGGGGCTGTCAATTGCCTAAGAATTTCACTTTTCTCACACCACTTTGAGAACTCATCAGACGCAAATTCTCCTCCTCTATCTGTTCTTAGGCACTTGATCTTGTCCTGCAACTCACTTTCAGCTAGAGACTTGTATTTTTTAAAAGCTTCAAATGCCTCCGACTTGTTCTTGAGGATAGTCACCCACATCAATCTAGAAAAATCATCCACAATAAGTAGGAAATACCTTCCCCCACCTAATTTTGATAGTCTGATAGGGCTACAAATATCAGCATACACCAATTCGAATGGTCTTGAAGCTCAGAATTCAGTCGATGAGGGGAACTTGGCTCTAGTTTGCTTCCCGCCACACAATTCTGCAAACTTGGTCAACTTTAGTAATATTATGCATCCCTTCCACTAAATTACCTTTGACCATCCTCTGTAGAGTCCCAAAATTCTGATGACAGAGCCTCTTATGCCACAGCCATGCCTCGTCATCTTCTCTAAAAGAAAACATTGCTTGCTTACATCGAGCTTCATCATGTCCATGTTGCCACTAGTCTTGTGAGTATTGGTAAGCTGTCTCCCTTTCTTGTCATGGATTGTAAGATATCCATTCTTCAAGTTGGTCTCACACTCTTGATCCTCAAGCTTTCCAAGGCTTAAGATGTTAGTCTTCAAATTTGGTATGAAAAGAACATTGACAAACCTCATGAGCCCGCCATTCTTGCAATTTACAAGAGCATCACCTTTCCCTTCATACTTGATTGAAGAGCCATCTCCAAATCTCACAAGCCCCTTCAAATCTTCATTCATAGTCTGAAAATAAGATTTCTTCCCACACATATGGCTGCTGGCACCGGTATCAAGATACCATAAATTTTCTTTAGTAGCTCCATTCACTCTGAGGAGCAGTGATTCACCACATTCATCAGATAGCATCATCATCAAAGAGGATTCCTCTTCCTCCTCAGCCACATTTGCTTTCTCCTCTTCTCTGGTCTCCTCTTATTTGGAAGCTTGCATTCATCTACAAAATGCCCAAACTTTTGACAATTATCGCATTTGATTTTTGTTTTGTCAAAAGTCTTCCTTTCTCCATCTCCATTGTCTCTTGTAGTGATGCCGGACGTCGTCTCAACGGCGTCCGACCGTCACCGAGGGTAGGAACTCGGTGTCGTATCACTAACTAATCGGTTCACGTCCACGACGTCAACCGATGGATATGCGAACAGAAATGTCTGAATGACGATAACGAGGATGATGGTCCTACTATGGTACGTGCAATGCGCCGACAAGCTATGAGAGCCAACCCGGAGCGGGGACGGGGTCGCCAAGCTGGGTTGAACCAGCCCTCCAAGTCGTCCGAGGTGGGTCGAGGGCGCGCACGCCGTCGAATGGGGTAACTCCCACTGGAATGCTCACACGCGTCGGGGCGTCCCGACTCGTACTAGACAGGTAAGACGCTCGTCTTTGTTTCGTCGTTCTCTCAATCTGTCTCACTCACCTATCTAACCCGAGCGCGGTGGAGGCAATACGAAAGAGTACTGTAAGAAATAAGGAACCGAGGATCAAGTGGAGAAGCTACCTTCGTCGCGCTGGCGACGGGGCTTTGGTGCCGTTCGCCCAAGGTGGCCTGACTCGTTGGCTCGAGGAGATCCGGCTCGGCAGCGCACCAGTCGTGCAGGATCACGGCGGTCGGTGCGACTTGCTCGGTGCAGGATCACGACCGGATCAGCGGAGTCCGGTGCGGGCTGGCTCGGCGCAGGCGAGGTCAGTGCCGGCTCCCGGCGGCCCGACGGCCGGCTCAACGGCGGGCGGGGCAGATGGGCTCGGTGCAGCCTAGCTCGGGCAGGTCGCGGAAGCAGCGGCAGCACGCGCGGAGCGTCGACGGTGGAGACGGGTGTGGCGGCGCGACAGCACGCGCCGCGGCGGCGCTGCGGCACGGCGCGATGGCGGTTCGCAGCGGCGGAGCGGCGGCTCGCTGCAGCGGTACGCTGCCGGAGTGGCAGCGAAGCGGCGGCGCGCGCGGCGCTCGCGCGGATCAGGTTCGGCGCGGGCGGCGCTGTGCGGCGCGACGGTCTGCGGCGGCGCGAGCGGCGGCAGCGACTGCCGCGCGCGGCGAGCGCGATAGGATCGGGGCTCGCGCGCGTTCGCGAGGTCCGGTTCGGCGCGTGGCGCTGCGCGGCGCGACGGCTCGCGCAGCGGCGCTGCGGCACGGCGCGCGGCGGTTCGCAGCGCAGCGGCGGCCCGCGCGGTGGCTCGAGCGGCGGCGGGAGCCGCTGCTCGCGGATGCGGGAGCGGCGGCGGGGCCGGCGGCTCGCGGCGGCGGAGCGGGCTGGTGCAACTCACCTCCTCCCTGTTCTCCTCTCCTTCTTCCTTCCCTCTCTCCTCCTCCTCCTTCTTTCTTCCTCTTCTTCTTTCTTCTCTTCTTCCTCTTCTTCTCTTCTTCTCCACGACCTGACCCTTCCTTCTCAAATTGTAATTCTTCAAATTTAGGTCAAGGTGAGGGGAAGCGCCCACCTCTTCCCCTTATATATGGGTGAAGATGGGCCCTTCCTTAAGTCCAAAAACAACAAAACAAAACAAAAAGGAAAGGAAATAATGAAAACAGGCTTGTCAGGCCCAACATAAAAAGGGGGGGGGGGGAAGAGTTCCTCATATGGGTCCTTCCCCGCTACACGACAACACGATAAAAGCGAAAAGCTATAGAATAAAGTAACCGAAGGTGTCGGTGTGCTCCAGTGGTCGGCGTCCGCGTCATGCCGTAAACGGAATCCGGGATCCCGTGTTGCTGCGGCGGCTCGTCGTGGTGGCTGGATCCGTCTCGGTGGCGAGCTGGGTAGTGACGGCTCCTCGTGTGCTGGGTCGGTGACGTCCTGCTGCTCCTCTGCTGCTGGCTCGATGACGATCGGTGGCGATGCGCCATCATGTAGTAGTCTTCCCTTGGCCTCTCACTTTGCTCCCTTTTCCTTGTCCTCCCCCATGTGAAGAAGAGACACTTTGGCCCCTCTTGGCTTGATTGAAGGCCCTAGAGAGGAGAGCTTGCTCTTCTTCCCTTACATTCCTCTCAAGAAGCCGCATCTCATGCACCTTGAGATGCCCAATAGCTTCAGCTATCTTCATGTTCTTCAAATTACAGAATTGCTCAAGTGGAAGGATTAGGGCGTCATACTCTTTGGGATCTGACCTGAGAAGCTTAGACACTGCCTCTCTATCTTCAAGAACTTCACCCAAATCTCGAAGCTCGGTCATAATGCCCACAAACCGTGAAGTATAGTCACTTACTTTCTCACCCTTCTTCATGGAGAGAATCTCAAACTCCCTCCTCAAAGCTTGAATTTTTTACTCCACCACACGATCCACGCCCACATGGAGCACTCTAAGAGTGTCCCAATTCTCCTTAGCACTTTTCTTGTTGTCAAGATATATCCCTTGAGACTCCGGGACAGAATTTAGAATCAAGGATAGTGCTTGTCTGTCCTTTCTTCTATTTTCTTCAGTCCCTTCAACCACGCCCAAAAGACCATGTGAATCAAGATGTACCTCCATACTCATTGCCCAATGATGGTAGTTCTGGTCGTTCAGCATTAAAATGGCCATTGGAAGACCAATCTTCACCCCTTCATCTTGCATAGTCATTGATGTAGCCTCCTCTTGCACTTTTGAAGAATATCTCCTCTTTGGCATAGCACTCTGAGCATGAACAACAGGATCTCAATGCTCTGATACCACTTGTTGTGATAAACTCCCCCCTTCTTGTGGAGAATGTGTTCAAAGAACACTTCTACACACTCACTCAAGAACACTCAAAGACAAGGAGGAATAGAGAGAACAAAAACAACACTTGAATTGATTTTGGAAAGATGATAAAAACACATTATATCCTGGCCTTTTTAGGCACAAACACAACTGTTCAAATAAAAACAACTGCGCATAAACTAACTTCCTACAGAGCACCTGTTGGTGCATGATTAAAGGATGTGTTGAAGACATCCCTTCATGGTGCTCAATAGGTTGCAAAGGATGGAGGAGAAACACCTCCTTCAGAGGCCCAGTCGATCCTTCACTGGGCATACTTGAAGTCTCGTACCCCTCATTGAGCATCTACGGAGGCTCTTGTAACAGCTAGTTTCTAGAATCGAGTTTCCCACGTCATGTTGTCTCACGCACTCGGTCGTGCACGGCCGCTTGGTTGCTGCCTGCGTCGCCGTAGAGCAACAAAGTGCTGTCTCCATATTGCGAACATCTACAGCCATTGTCTGTGACCAAGCCAGCTATTTCATGATTGTTGACGACCCACAGCTAGTGTCCGTGACCGTCCACAAACTGACCGTCCGCGACTAAGTCTCGTTGCATTACGACCGCCGGCAACTAACGATGCCCGTCCGTGATCAACTATGACCTTCATCTCTTATAGAACCCTGTTTGCAAGCCAACTGTCCGCGGCTGAGTTCTGTTGCATCGCGATCCTCAGTGATCAACCGCGCTTGTCCGTGAATATTTGCAAGTCAATTAGCTGTGATTAACTGCGAGCCCGTTATTCGAGCACTTTGTGAATCCATTAGCCTGCGATGGTCAACTCCAACAACCGTTGAATGTCTGCTCGCGACCCACTGGCCATGCTGGTATCTGTCAACTAAGCACCGCCACAACGACATGGGCAATCAATGACGCCGCCAGGCCGCTCCTCGCGAAATGACGACCGCCTGTACTTGTACCATTGCTAGTTGTGTACGTCGCCGTCCCTTCGAGCGCTCACGTTGTCCACCCTCTTGTGCCCACCTGCTATCACATCAGATGTCTCCATTGTCGCCTATGATGTAACGCCACCTGCCTGATTAGCTTCATTGGGTGCCTTCCAAGCTAACCCAACACTCAGGTTGTGTCTGCCAAGCCCGGTAGCTTGCTCGTGCCGCCCGGCCCCCACTTCATTTCCTTCTACGCTTCCGCTCTCCATGTCATCTCCTACGCCGCACCCACTACTAGTTGAGTGACACCTAGCCATCTTTGGCTCGCTACCACCACACTTGCCCGCACTTGCCATTGCACCGACGTATACACTGATGAAGGACGTCACCGTCGATGAGGTATGTCCTTCCTCTCTTCTTGTCAGTTATATTACCATCTTCAGTATAGCGTTAACGGCACTCCAGTGTGCTCGGGTTAGTTTAAGTGGGAGTTAAAATATCGAGAACTACGAATTGAGTGAATTCCCACAAATACAAGACTTTTGATTCCTCCAAAAGTCTGTATAGAATTGAAAATGAATTTGACCAATGTATTAGAAGAATACAATGTGATAATCATCGAGAGTTTCAAAAGAAAGATTATGAATAATGCATTGATATTCGTGTTACTCATAAACATTTTCCTCATGTAACTCCAAAAAATAGTATCATTGAAAGAAAGAGTCGTATTTTGATACAAATGACTTCAATGATGATTAGAGAAAATAATATTCTTGGCTATTTTCTAGGAAGAAATAATTATACCTCCATTTTGTGTATAAATCATGCTCGGGTAAAGAAAACACATCCGAAATCCCTTATGAACTTTATTATTGGATACTTTTCAAACTTTGGATGCAGATGCTACATCTTCCATAATGGAAGAGAATTTCATGATACGTCTTAATAAAAAGATGATTTTTTATAAGATGTATAGAAGAAAAAATGAAACAAAACTAATGATCAGATACATTACAAACTATAATAATATAACATCAAATATGCCTAGGAAGACTAAGATAATGAAGGGGATGGAACTTATCAGATGAAGGATCAAAAACAAAATAATTGTATAATTCCTAGGCATATCTAATACATTTGTCATCATCCACAAAATAATATTACGGGGATGTGTTGAAGAGGGAGTGAAACTATACTTTGAACTGCTGAGAACAAGTATACTGTGTTAGGTTCTGGAGGCCTTGATTTGGATGAACATGACGATTCCATGCAGCAGAAGACTTACAACGGAATCATAATGGCATCCACAAAAACATGAAATAAATCCCTTGTGCATGGATCACATACATGATCCCAGAGTGAGATGATTCAAGCTGCTCATGTGTGCAATCTCTAGACATATCTATGTGATCCTCGACACGTCAAATATCCACCTTCGCCTTGGTGAGTTCCGTTCAACCTCTACTACCGTCGTTACGCCGACCCAATCACCTTGAGAATGGAGAGGAGCCATTGGGAGAAGGGAGAATAAGGGGAAGACCCCTAAGCAATTATATACTTAGCCTATTCCATTCAGGGCCTTCACATATATATATATATATATTTAGTGGGTATTTTTTATAAAAATTCCCAAAACACAAGTATATCTTCTGACATTCAAAAGACCATTTGCGTGTGGATATCTAGGCCCATGTGTTAGTCTAATTAATGAATCCACCAATCCACTAACCTATATCAGCCTTGCAAATTAATTAACTCTATCATCATGTAGATTAAGTAACGTCGGATCAATTTAACCCAATTGATAGGTTGAGTCTCCAACTAGTGGGGTGCCAAGCTACACCTTGTCCTCTAGAAGATAGAAAGCAATGTGTATCGGCTCACTCATGGAATATCTTTATCATTTGTTACAATGTAGGTATAGTCCCTCATCCACTTGACGCTCCTAGGATGACTTAGGGTATGTTGATTTTCAAACCCCAATTAGTCATCCGAGGTAGTACTAATGTGTTCAGATCTCATCGAAGAGCTCTTCCCGATATTTCACTACCTTGTCCAAATACCTCATCTCATCATTTTCCTAGAGCTGTCTCCTCTTATACCGAGGGTGGATGATCCCATCTTGACCACTCAATCATCTTAATGAAGTTTTTAATGCACCCAAACTAGGACTATTTACAATCCCATGATTAGAGACTCATAAGTCATAGTCAAAATACAATTGTCCATCCACAAGAGGTGAATCAACCTGATTGACATTTTGGTATAATACCATTCAGGGATTCACACGTATCCATTCTTTGAAATATTTCCATTAAAGAGCACACACTATCTATCCATAGTATCTCCACATTGATGGCTACAAAACTGCCATACTCATCATGTGAGTGAGGCTAGATAGTGCTATTCTAACCTTATACTTTGATGCCCTTATCAAGTATCATTTGAATAGGAATATTTAGGACACATGATTAAACTCTAATGATCTCCGTATTAAAATATCATCATAATAAACAAAGTCTGATTTTTTATTCGTGGATTTCATTATAAGCATAAGACATGCACCATAATAAATATGTTCTTTTAAGGAACATAAATTGAGATGTAAAATGTGGGATTGACTTGCTGTCCACATATATTTCAATCATGTTGCATTTGCATCTCCATTCAAACCAGAGAATACTAATGATGCACTTATGAGTGAAAAAAGATTATGGTCATGCAAGTTGAATTGGTTCATTTCAAGAGAAATAAGGTCTAGATTTTAGTTCCATGGCCTGAAGAGAAAACATCATAAAAACAAAGTACATTTTCAAGAACAAATAAAACAAGACTTGTTGCTCAAGGTTAGGACTGGTTATTTTGGAAGTGGAACCGGACAAAGTAAGACTAGACCAAACCAGGATAACTGGTCCACCATATAAGGACCAGAAAACTCTGGTTAACTACCCACCATTACTTTTTCTCACTCATCACTCCCCTAGGTCGCACTTCCCTTCCCCTCCCTGCTCGGGTGCTACCCCCTCATCCTTCTCCTACCTCCCTATGGAATCCAAATTGATACATGAAATTCAATATACTTTAAGCATCATTATGATGATATTATCCATATTTTAAGATCAATTTCCATTTCACGATTTAATTGGACCTTTTTTATCAAACTAGATTTCATTATGATTTTATATAATTTAAGTGCCTAATAATTTTATAATTCCAAATAATATTTAACATTCTGAATTTTCATGTGGTGGAACACATTTTTGTTATGATTCTTCTCTCAAGTTTATTATTTTATATTTAGCAATCTGAATTAAATTTAAATAATACAAGAGAGAAAAGAAGAACAAAGTGATTTTAGACTTAGTGCTAACTAGGGCCAGTGGTGCTCAACCCAGCCGTATTCAGTGATCTCAATACATTTAAATCTAACTTTTTTTGTTTGGCGGGGGCCATGCAGAGGGTGAAACACAATGCAATCTGCTAATAGGTTAACTGACTAGACAGTCAATGGAGAAAGAGACATCAATGAGGGGGTACACCAAAAAAGGGGTCCATGTATGTGACTTTATCATCAATGTTAAACCCATATAATGAGGGGGTACACCAAAAAAAGGGGGTCCATGTATGTGACTTTATCATCGATGTTAGACCCATATAACAAAGCGGTACACCAAAAAAAGGGATCCATAGATGTGACTTTATCATCGATGTTAGACCCATATAATGAAGGGGTAAACCAAAAAAAGGGTCCATAGATGTCACTTTATCATCGATGTTAGACCCATATAATAGAGAACAAAAAATAGGGACATAACCCTATCATTCTCCACTCTTAGTTATCATTCATATCAGCCAAATGATGGAAGCCAAAAATATGAGGCTGTAATCTGATCCAACATCTCTAGGAGAGCCCTTAGATTGGGGTTCATTGATGAACCCTCACTAAGGCGTGAGACTATACATATTTTAGGGCCATTTTGGGAATATTTAATGTGTTATGATGTAACATGACGCGTCCGGATTGAACGGCTCATGTTACAACACAAGGAGAGGAGGGCTGATCAACAGTGCGACAGCACAGGGCGGCCGCGTAGGTAACAATGACGGGGTGAACGACATTGACGTTAGACGTCGCTAAGATGTTGTTGGTTGTGACTGACTAAATATATCTATCGGCGAATAGAGGTAGGCATCGGCGGTGATGCTGGCGGCGGTTCATCCTACGATGACATATATTTTGCGGCGGTGAAGTGGCAAGCAAGGTGACGAGGATGGCGGTGCAACTCGATGCCGTGATGGGCTCGAAGGCGAGCGCAAGGGATGAGGATGACGGCAGCGCAGGATGGAACGGCGGTGGCACAATGGTAGGACATGGTGATAAGGCTGTTGGCTGTAGCTGCGGCAGCTACACGGCTACGCGACTGTACGGCTGCACGACGGCGGCTGTGGCTTGGCTACACAGTTCCATGGCTGCGACGGCGTGGCTGCCCTGCTCCGCTACTGCGTTGCTGCGTGGTTGTGTGGATACTGCTGCGGCAGCGCGGGTGCGTGGCTGCTTGGCTGTGACTACGCAGCTACGTGGTTGCATGGCTGCACAGCTGTGGCTGCACGACTGTGTCATTTTGCGGCTGCGGGGGTTGGGCAGTTGTGGATGTGTGGCTGCGTGGCTGCGTGGCTGTAGGGGCTGGTCAGCCGCAATGACCGCGCGCCTGGGTGGCTCTATGGCTACGGCTGTGTGGCTGCGTGGTTGGGTGGCCGCAGATGCATGACTGGATGGCTTTGCAGCCGTCAATGCGTGGCTGCGCGGCTGTGACTGCGTGGCTGTGCAGTTGCGGCTGCGGTTGTAGCTGCATGGCTGCGCGGCCGCGGCTACACCGCTGCGTGGCTGCGCGGCTATCGCTGTATGGTCGCGGCTGAGTGGCCATGCGGCTGCGGCTGCGGCTGTGCGGCTGCGTGGCCGTGATGACCAACTGCGGCTTGCTCCCATGGCTGCGGCCACCGCGGGTGCTTACGACCACTACAGGCAGCTACGGCTGCTCCGGTGGCTGTAATCGCTGTAGGTGACTACAACAGGTCTGGAGGCTGCGACGGCTGAGGGCGGCTACGACTGTTGTGGCCACTCCAGCCACTACGGCCAGTGCAAGTGATTGTGGCGGCTCCGGTGGCTGCGGCCACTATGGGCGGCTGCAGCTGCTCCGACGACTGCGACCGCTGTGGGTATCTATGGCTGCTCTGGCAGGTAAGGCCTCTGAGGGCATTTATGCCTGTTCCGACAATTGAGGCCGCTTCGGGCGGCGGTGGCCGCTTCGGGCGGCGGTGGCCGCTTCGGGCGGCGGTGGCCGCTGCGGGCAGCTACAATTTGCCAGAGCGACCGTAGCCACCAGAGTAGGCCGCAGCGGCCAGAGCGAGCGTAGCTGCCCAAAGCCACCGCAACCACCAAAGCAAGTGCTGCCACCCGCAACGGCTGTAGCCGCCAGAGCCGCCACAGCCGCCGCAACGGCTGCAGCTGCCAGAGCCACCTTTGTCACCGTAGCAGCCGCAACCGCCGGAGCAGGTCACAGCCTCCCGCAGCGATTGCAACCGCCGTAGTGGCATCAGCGGCTAGAGCGCCTGTAGTCCCCGTAGTGGTCGCAGTCGTCATCCACGGCCATGCAGCCATATGCCAAGCCACAATTGTAGCCGTGCAGCCGTGTAGCAGCTGCACTCGTAGCCGCAGCCGCCCATGAGTCTGTCACCACGCCTAGTTGTGTCACTGCACTTGCCTCTAAGCCATCACCGCACTTACATGCTCCACCATTGTCCGTGCCACCCTGCTCACCTCCAAGCCCATTGCCGCGCCTAGGTGCGCCGTCATTGTCCTCGTCACTTCTCTCACCTTCGAGGCCATCACCGCGCCTAGATGCACCTTGGCTGTCCTCATCTGTGCACTCGCCACCGAGTCTGACACCGCGCCTAGTTGCGCTCCCACCCTCACTACCGCGCTCACCTCCAAGCCCGTCACTACACCTAGTTGCGCCGCCGCCGACCTTGCCACCGTGATCACCTCTGAGCAGGCTATCGTGCCTCCGTGTGCCACACGCACGCCTAGTGTTCTCTAGAGTAGTTTTGAAGAGAGCAATCGCAGGACGACCCGCCGCCACCACTTCATCGCCGCGAAGTACACACTATCGCAGGATGAACCGTCGCTGTCGTCGTTGTCGATGCCTTCCTCCATTCGCCAGTAGTTAGGTTACATGCTTCTTCAACATCGAAGCGATGCCAAACATCGCCGTCACAAATGTTCAATAGTACCTTGATGCAGCCGCCCTATGCCACTGTGCCTTTACGCCGTCCTATGCCCTTCGCTACAGTCTCCTAGAGTAGCTTCAAGTGAGGTGATCGCCAGATGACATGCCGCCACTAGTTCACCACCGCGAAGTACATATTGCCGCGAGATATACAACTGCGCTCTGCTCCACCGATGCTTGTTTTTGTCGCCTATAGCGAGCCGTAGCCAAGGCTCAACCCAGTTACCATTACCGAAGCGGCCTACCTATGCTGCCACTCTGCTTATCAGCCCTCCTCTCCTTGTGGTGTAACAGAAGCCATTCGATCCCAGCGCCTCGTGTTACATCATGTTGCCTTCATCTCTACAAGAATATTCAACTAATGCATTAAATGGAGTATTCGGTAAAACAATACATTTTAATATAATTTTTATATGTTTTGTAAGTCCAATTATTGGTTAGTAAAAATGTCTTTAAAACATTATTAAATTTAATGAGTTTAATGCTCCCTCTAGTATGTCAGTTTATATTTTGCAGGGATGAAATAAAAGTTGAAGAACGAAATAAAAGAGAAAGAGAGACATAGAGGAAGAAAGAATAAATATATAAATATAAAGAAAGAAAAAGTAGTTTTTAATTGGATAGTGGGGGCTGAGCCAGGGCACATCAACGCCCAAGCCAGCCACAAGTGGGCAATGGTAGTGCACTCATGCCTACCCGCAGCCGACAAACAGAGGCACTCGGCACAAACCCCATCAATTCCGGCAAACAGCCTACATAGAGGCCCACCACAGCCCCGGGTTGTGGACGGAGGAGATACCATGTAATTTCATACATCATTCTCTCATAGGCTTTACATAGTTATTGTTTTTCTAACATTTTCCAATATAGGATTACAACCCATTGTTTCTTTCCACTCCACGTTGGGGTAGGCCGAGAAGCAACAACATGGATCATGGATCGATGGGCCACTACAATATTTACAAACCTAAAACGAATTACGATCGAGCTTCAGACTGACGACTAAGAGGGGGGCGAATTAGTCTACTTTTCTATTTATGTTATATAATTGTCTTTTTAAGATTCCTTATTTAATATTGTCTCTCAACCACTCCTCTCATTGTAACACAGTATTTTACCCTCCATTGGGGCACAAAAGTGACCTTAATGCAGCCGTGGGAGATTGTCTAGATCTCAGGACAGTCACACGCTCAAGTTCCCAATGAAATTCCTATAAAAAACCACCATTCACTATATGTGGGGTGAGCGTCACTCTTGCTTTATAATTACACGTAAGTGAAGAATAAAGAAACTAGAGACGTCTCCTCCAAAGCACCATGGAGCTCCTAATGCCACCTTCGTCCTGACCCAAGCAAATCTTTTCAGCCTCGGTGACCACCTACCTGCAATAGTACAAGGCCCAATCTTTCCTAGTTTACCCTTGGTCAACACACTAACTTATTAGGTTCATCAAGTTCAGTCCAAAAATATTTTCTAACTAAATCGACAAAAAAAACTAGACTATCAACTTCAGAGTAGCAGAATAATAAGTCACTTAATATCAATTTCAGGTTGATATTATCTAATGCAATATGGATCAAATACAGAATCTTAATAATCAATTCAATCAAATCAGAATCGTGGAATGAAATATGTTGGAAATTCAAATTCAATTCAATACTAAAAGCTAAAGCCAATAGGATCAAAGTGGTCAAATAAAATCAAATAAAAATCTGGGTTTGCTTCAAATGTCTTAATCGTATTCAATCAATGCTAAATGTTCAATAGTTAGTGACCTAATTAAAAAATAAATCAATTTTACTGATTGATTAAATTTAGACCACGATATGACCAAATCAAACTAGATATACTGGATGTGATCAGTTATGATTAAATCAATGATAACATCAAATATGATCAATTGAAATTGATCATTAGAATCAAATATGATCATTTTAAAATAATGGATATAGTTGATTTTAATTTACTTAATAAGAGAAAAATAAAGTTGGTCGACTCCAATCAAGGTTATGATTCAATGTATTAATCAATTAATCAGAAGTGATCAAGTAAAAATTAGGTATAACCAGATGAGATGAAGTATTATCAAATGAATGATAGAAACAAATGCGATCAATTTTTCAATCAAATTGATGATTGAAATGAATTAAAAAATATAATCAGAATCAGTTGAAGGGTATGTCACAACAAGATTAATTGAATTGATCTGAGATTATCAAATTCAATTAACATGTAATATCAAATCATATTATCAGTTATGATCAAATTAGATGAATAAACTGCCTTGATCAAGCCAACAAATATGATATGGATAAGATGAATAATTAACAACAGATTAATTATCACAAAGTCGATTTATCAATAATGAATTTCAGAGTAGATAACCAATGATTAAATATGGATAATCAGCTCAGTCTTCAATATATTGAATCAAGAACTTAGGAATCAAATTTGGAAAATAAATTTCAGTTTTCAATTCGAAGATTTCAGGGATCAAAATAGAAGAGTCAATTCAAAATTTCAGATTAATACTCCAATAAAATTCAAATACCCAATTCTGAATTACAGATTATGGAATCAAGAATCGATTTAGCATTGTCAATTTTAGATTTCAGAATACTAAGCTCAGATTTGAATATTCAATTATGAACTTCGGATTGAAGAATCAAGAACTATAAAATGAGTGATGACTAATCTGACTTAGTCGTGTCCAAATTTTGATTCAAGATACAGATATCAGATTGAAACTATTATTATATTCACAAAAAGATTATCAATCCAAGGAGTGAATGCTGAATCAATCCACTAGAAAGCCCCAATTTATCAATCCAAGGAGTGATGACTATTATTATATTAAAGACTTAATCAATTAACCAATTTATCACGAATTAGGATTTGAAAATATCAAGAACAGTTATTATTAAAACAATCTCACCGATCTTTATAAATGCAGATCCAAGGAGTGAATGCTGAATCAATCCACCAGAAAGCCCCAATTTCTTGAAGTCTGAAGCTCTCAATCAAGAACAGATCTCAGATCCTAAGGTGAGCACCGAAAATTTTGGAGAGAGAGTGGGCGCCCAAAAAGTGAGTATATTTTCCAGAAAGGTGCTTTAATAGTACCTTTACCTTGATGGGCTGAAAAAGATATTATAATTTTTTTCTTTAATATCAAAAAAGTATAGTAGGAGAAATGGTTAAAGGCCCCTTTTTTAAAAAAACTCTGGAAGTCTTGGGTTCAAAACCCTAACATCCCTACATGTATATTTTTATTCTTTTTAAACCAATTTTATATAGAGAAAAATTATTATTATTCGTAAAATGAAACAATAGTACTCTTTTAACTACTGTAGTAACCTGCATCAAGAAGGATTAATTACTCATTAAATTCGAAATGTTAATAAACTATTAAAACTTACTAGATCAAAGTTTTATTCTCATGCAGATCCAACAACAACCTCAGAAGAGCTTGGAAGATTCAGCTCAGTGCTAGATGACACGCAAAAAGAAGATGATCTATGCAAACATGGAGGAGAAGAGGGAAATCACACCAGAGTTATGGGTCGTGATTAATGCTCCCACCCTTGTTCTTCAACTCAGGGGAGATATGATAAGTACATCAATGTCTTAATTTCGAAGAATCTGCTTTGGATCACTTGTTTTGATGGCGAGGACGCCAATGCATCAGCCCGGGACACGTCACCGCAGGCAATCGAGGTCAACACAGACGTTACGGATCCAAAGATGAAGTCAACAGAACTCAACCCACCTCGGTCAACAGGAGTCAACGAAGAAGTCAACACGCCACAACCGTCGTCCGCCACGTCACCACCCGCGCACGTCTCCACGCGCGTCATGACACGACGCCAAAGGCAGATCCACAACTGCCCTTTGGCGTGACGTGATGCACGTTTTCCCTTGCGTGTCTTATTATCTAGTTATTTTCTCTTTCCTCCAAGGCCTATATAAGGTCATTTGTTTCAAGAACTCATTAGGCAATCATAATTCAAGAATTGAGTTTTCTTTCTAACTCATTAGGCAATCACCTTTCTTCCCACTTTACGCTCCGCGCACCCTTCGCGCGCTTCGCGCGCGCGGGAGTTCGTCGCGCCCGACCCGGCGTCCCCGCTTCATAACGTCAACCAGGGCCGGACAACGCCCGGAGCGCCCGTTCCAGTATCACGCCGCCTTCGTCGCCACGAGCAGAATTACCTGCAGCCTCTACACGCACTACGGTGCTGAGGTATACCTGAACCCTGTGGTGTCGACGTGTTCTCCGCTCAGTATTTTCTCGGGAAGTTTCCACCGCCGTCAGAATTAGACTTGGATTTCCTCTTCTTCTCTCCTTTTCTCGAGTGTTTCTTCGCGACGTGAATTCGAGGTATTGATTTCGGTGCTTAGGCATCGTCGCGGTGGGGGAAGACAGTACTCCCGCCCTCGATAAGGGTCGGAGCTGCACCACCAGATTTCATCGGTTTTAAGTCCGAGAATCGACCGTGATTTCTGTGGATTGTTTTATCCCTTACCCATTCCTACCCATAGCCTTGTCATCCACCCTAAATCGTCCATCCCATAGTCGTCCTACGTCATGTTTATTTTGATTTATGAGTGATTCACAAAGATTGGCCTCTTTGAGGCATTGCATCGAGGGTCTGTTGGGAACCAATCATTTTCTCTGATTTTCTCATATTTCTCTTGATGTTATAGTATAAAATATTGTTCAAATTACCTATAAAATATGTAAATCATATAAACCATATTATATCACTAGAATCTACCTGAAATCATATTAGTACATATAAAATTTCCTCTTAATTACTTCAATGATTCCCAATTATCTTCTAGCCCTCCCTCTCCATCTAATTTCTTATTTTCATCTAAAAACAAAATTATATTTTCTCCCTATGTCTAAAGATCTTAATTCGATTGATATTCACAATCTTTCTCCAATTCACTAAAATATATATAAAATTCAATAATTAATCCATAACAACATCATAATCCTTGTCTCCATTCCTCTCCATCATTTCTCCTATCTTCTACTAAAATAAAATATCTTTATTCACTAGCTCCCTAAATCTTTATACCCCTTTTCTTACTTTATCTACCTACCTTATCATACATATACGCTAGATATCATTTCGAAAAAATAACCATACTAAGTATATCTTCTACTAAGATAGTAGCTTCATTAATATTTATTTGGATTAATGCTTTTCCAAATTAACTCTTTTTCTTCAATATAATACTACAAATAAATTTCCATTATGCCAATTATTCACTACATTTAGTATCTATAAAAATATAATAATTCTAATATTAATATATATATTATCATAGATGTATTACCTATCTCTTCTTTAGCTCTCCCTAACACTACTACCACATATTTTTACATATCAGCCTGATTTCTCACTTACTCTTACTAATTTTTACTTATGAGTTATCTTCTACCTTATCACTATCATACCATTATTATTTCTTCATCCCTTATTTTATTTTATAATTAATCCTTCTTTTAGGTCACCTTATAATCTTATTTTCCTTAACCCTAACTCAATTACTAGGTCTATCTTTAAAAGCCAGTCATTGTGGGGATGGCTCACTTCCTGTATACGTAGTTGACTGAGATTATATAGTTAAAATTTTAATTGGCTTTACGTGAATTAAAATCACAAGGGCACTAAATTCATATCATAATGTGCCCACATCATTCACCCCCTCACTCAGTGATAATATGCAAATTACTATTAAAATATATAATTGATATTACATACTTCATCAAAATTCCCATATTTCCATGTTATCATAATCAACTTGATAAAAATAACCTTAGATTGAATGAATGAGCAAAGCACTCTGCTAATCATAATTAGGAACAAAATCTAACTGTATCTTTTTAAAACTGGTGGGATGTCCTTATTTATAGATCCAATATCTTGGATGGATAGAGCAGGGACACAAGGAACTACCCTCAAACTTTATTTCAACTTTATTTTCATCCCGAACCTCCTTCTAGAACAATAGATATCTTTGTTTCAACTTGGAGCGATCTAAACCATCCAATTTTATCTCTCCTCTGAATTGTTTCATGAAATCATTTTATTCATGAAATTAATGTCATACAATTATGTTGAAATATCATAAAATAAGGAAAAAGTGGAAATTCACTATAAAAGTGAAATAAATCATTTTAAACTCTACTAACATGGATTTATGATAACTTCAAGAGAATACACAAAGTGCATGAAATTACTATGAAAACTAGCATTTTGTGATTATAAGGCCGCCCAATGGACAAATCAGAGAGGAAAAAGATGATGGGGATAATGTCGACATGGTGCACAACAATACATGATAAATCAAGAGGTCCACGGTTGTAACTTAATTGCAGCCATTGGACCCATCCGGGGAAGATCGGATGGTGGCGGGGTAAACCCATCCTTCTTCACCCCGATCGTCACTCCCATCAGCCGACAGGTGGAGGTTGGCAACGGGGGGACCACAGACTGATCCAATGGTACCGTGAGAGTCATTAGATCATGTCTAATCGACACGGGGCTGAGAGAACTCCTATCGGTCCTTGAAAATGGATTTTTGGAAGCATAATGGCCATCTTCGTCATAGGAAGAGGAGATAGCGAGGACTCTTGGAGGGAGATTGGGAGCTGGAAGTGGGGCTATGACATGCCTCTACCTACTTGAAGGGTGTTCAAGAAGATGAAGGAGGGCTCAGGACACCACAGAGTTGTGCCCGCACAAAGGACAAGAACATACAACAATCAAGGTGTTTTGTAAGTTCATAATCCCCTTGATGGTTCCCAAAATATTTTCATGATCCTTTTTTGAATGTATATCACCATTGATTGCAGCTAAAACCCAGATTTCTACAAATTTTTATTGTGGCTTTGTTGAGGAATTTTCACAAACATGTTTTAGGATTTATCATTTTCTCAGATTTTTGCTATCTCTTCCCGCTTTTCCCTCATTAAAAAATATTTGACTTATATAGATTGAATATATAAACTATGCAAATTGTATAATGCTAGAATATGATATTACCTAAATATACATTAATATGGGATAATTTATATTTAATTAGTAATATTTTTTCTATTATGTTCTACTACTCTCTCCCTCGTAGTCTAATTAATTAAGTCCCTTTAATACCAAGTAAAACTGTCAGATCATTCTTATTATTATTAAACTCCTATCTACTCCATAGTCACCTTTCTTCCCACTTTACACATATCTATCTATCTTACATTACATCCCACCTAACCATTACTTAAAATGTACATGCATAATAAGTATATCTCCTACTAAGGATACATGTCACACGATCAAATCCCGAGCTAGGACAAAAACTCAAATCTGATGCGTGCTGGCCTCAGTGCTTAGAGCAGAACACTAAGCAGCCTTGATCTCTCGGAGCAGAAGTCTCTTGCTATAGCTTAAGTTTGCATAGAAGTGGTTAAAAGAAAGGGTGGGGAGGCAGCCCCATCGAGGAATAAGGCCATTGCATTGATATCATAAGAAGTTACATCATAGTCATGAACATTACATGGGGGAAGACAAGGAATGATACCAAAGTAACGAGAAGAGGCGCCTTGCGCATTGGTAGTGTCGCTCTTGCGCCTTGAGGCATGCAGCTATTCGTTCACTCGAGCCCACCAGCCTTGCCGTTAAACATGTGCCCCCTGGCCGGGAGCCAAGTGCTTGCAAGCATAACAATCACACACACCACCCCTGCCTTGACAATCACACGTGCCACCAGCACTCGTACTGATACCTATCGTGTGAAGACTGCGTGACGCCGGTGCATTTGGTGCCTCAAGCCGAGTGCAGTCTACTTGTCCCAACCCGCGAGGGCACCATGCGCCCATGTTGTCTCTGCGCGCACTGTGTGCCAATGCCTTAGTCTCTAGGTGGGATATCTCCTGCCCCACGCCCTACACACGCAATGCGTGTGATGTCCCCACAGTCGTTTGGTGCCCACGCGCAGCCTTGGCGTCCACACATCGCTTTGGTGCCCGCGCGCGCTCTTGTCAGCCCGCGTGCTCAACAAGCAGGGGCCTTGCCTGATCCATCCCGCCTCAGTGCGAATGGGGATTTGTACCATCTAAAGTGTATCACCACTACGAGGGCGATGGCCTAAAAGATCAGGTTGGGTGTCACCACCCTTAATGAGTTTTAGCGCACTAAAATAGAACTCAATCATTACAAATATTTATTTTAATACGAACACGCCAAACTAATAAGCACGCAGGCCTCTGGCAGGGAATGCTACCTAGTTAGGGGCCATACACACCCCCACTACCTAAACTTGTCGACGCCGATTGCGTCGCTTCATATGCTCGCAGTAGGTCTTCGAATTGCTACAAATCTGGGTCGTGCTCCCATGTGGCTTAGTTGGCTGGTATGTTCTTCCACTTGATGAGGTACTCTATCTTGTGATAGCAACCGTGACGTCCTCCCCAATCAATCTCCCTTTTTGTAATAACCGCCTTTGCCTCTTAGTCAAAATGTGCCCGCACATTTGGCTGCACTCGTTGGGGCTGGTTCCTCACCACATCTTTGAGGTCTGATATATACCTTTTAAGAACTGATATATACCTTTTAAGGACCGATACATGGAAAACCGGATGGACCACCACTCACGCAATATGCTGAGCCAGTAGGCAACTCGTTCGGTCTTAGCTACAACTTTGAAAGGTCCATCGTAGCATGGTACCAGACCCTTATGCATTTGCTTTGCCTATTCTTTAACATTTGGGTGTTTGTCTTCAACAAGACCAGATCACCCACTTGGAACTCCACATCCCTTTTGTGTTGATCTGCGTGTTTCTTCATCCTCTAAGTGGCACGTTCTAGTGCCTCGCGGGCTTCCTCAATGCGGGCATGATAATCGTGCGCAAAGCAGATGGCCATGGGGAAATGACCATTCTCTTTTCTCTTCACCACTTTCGGAGGAGTTAGCAGCTGACTTCCGGTTGTAATCCCAAACAGCGAATGCCCCATAGGTGTGTTGTGGTTGGTATTGTGTGCAAAGTGTGCTGCATCCAGCAACTCCACCCAATTCTACTATTGACCGATACGTAATGTCGTAGATACTCTTCAAGCATAGCATTCACACGCTGTCTGGCCATCAGTTGGGTTGGAAGCTCGTTGAAAACATGAGCTTGGATCCCATGAAATTAAACACCGACTCCCATAAATGACATGTGAATCTTGTATTGCGGTTGCTAATGATGTCCAGCGGAAGACCCCAATACTTCGCCACATTGGACATGAAGAGACGAGCCACGCTATCTACATGCACTTCCGACGTGGAAGGGATAAATGTTGCATATTTGGAAAAATGCTCCATCACCACGAAGATAGCATCGCGCCCACCACGTGTAGAAGACAAGTGTAGAAATCCATCAAAAAAGACTCCCGCAGTCTGCTCGCCCTTGGGAGAGATTCCAGCATTCCTACAGCTTTAGCCTTCTCTGTCTTATCTTGTTGCCACACCAGGCATGAACTGACGTATGACTCCAGATCCCATTCCATTCTCGGCCAATGATAGCTGCTGGTCAGACCGCAAGCGTGAGTGCTTGTCCTGAGTGTCTGGCATGGGGTGCGTCATGTGCTTCCTAGAGGAGCTTTTGACAAAGCCCATCCGCACGCAACACATGTGGTCAGTTTCTACTAGCATATATGACACCTTCCTCCATCCAGAATCTCCTCGTCTCACCCGCAGCAATGCATTTCATAACACAAACAGCTTTTGGATCATCTTTCAGAGCAAACTTGATTTCATCTAGAATGCTTCCTTGGAATACTGAAAGTACGGCCACAAAAAATATTTGGTTCTTTGTGGCTCTGGGCGTCGACAACTTGATTGGCATGCCCTGGCTTGTATTTCAAGATGAAGTCAAATTCTGCCAAGATATCTTGCCATCTCGCTTGCTTTGGGGTCAGCATCTTTTGGGACTCGAACCAACTGGTGGCAACATTGTTAGTGTAGACCACAAACTTACCTCCGAGGAGATAGTGGGGCCACACTCTTAGGCAATGAACCACGGCTATCATCTCCTTCTCGTGCATCGAATATCTTCTTTCTACGTCATTCAACTTCTAGCTCTCATAATCCACGGGGTGTCCATCCTGCATCACGACGCCCCCCAAGTGCAAAATCAGAAGCATTGGTATGTACCTCATACAGCTTGTTGAATTTGGGCAGTTGGAGTACTCGCTCGCTTGAATCTGCCTTCTTCAATTCATTGAATGCATTCTAGCAACACTCTTTCCACTGCCACTTCACATCCTTCTTCAACAAGTCTGTCAACAAAGCTGCTAGTCGGGAAAAACTTTTGATAAACTTCTTGTAATAGTTGGCCAGCCTGAGGAAGGACCTCAATTGTGGTACCCCCTTTGGCGCTACCCAATCTTGGATGGCCCTCCCCTTAGAGGGATCCATGTACACATTTCCCTTCCCATTTAGGTGTCGGAGGAACTCAATATCTTACAAAGTAAATTCATATTTCTTTAGATTGAGGTAAAGTTTGTGCTCCTTCAGCTTGGCCATCACCTTCCTTAGGTGCCTCACATGATCATCCAAGCTTCGGCTATATACGAGAATATTATCCAAGTATACAACAATAAAATCATCGATATAGTCCCGAAAGATATTTTTCATGAGACAACAAAACATAGCAGGAGCGTTCGTAAGCCTAGAAGGCATCACACAAAATTCAAAAGAGCTGTAGCGCGTCACGCACACCATCTTCGGTTCGTCCCCCTCCTTGATCCGCACTTGGTGATACCCCCTCTTCAAGTCCATTTGTGAGAAGTAATGAGCATCCTCGAACCTGTCAAACAACTCTTCAGCTTTGGGTACAAGATACTTATTTTTCACTATTACCTTGTTCAACACTCGGTAGTTCACGCAAAGTTGGAGCAATCCATCCTTCTTCTTTGGAAGAGGAGGGGTGCACTAAACGGTGCCTTGAACAGTCTGATCAGTCCATTCTCCATTATTTCTTTTAGTTGCCTCGGTAGTTCCTCCAGGTAGGCAAGAGGCATCTTGTAGGGTGCTCACAAAAGCGGATAGGTACCAGGGAACAGTTTGATCTCGTGTCAACGTCTCACTTGGGAAGAAACTTTGGTGGGAGTTCCACGAGCATCACCCTGGCAAACTCCTACAGTACCTCTGCTATTGGCCGATAGTCCACCCATAGCGGCGACGGGGTTATTGTCGCCGTTGGCACCCCAATTGAGCACAGCCAAACGGGCCGGTGCACACCCCTGCCTTCCACTCTTTTTTTGGGGTGCTAGCCCTCGTATGGTGATGAGGAAGCTCTCTTCCTCCTTAAGCCATCCTTGAGTTGCATCACGAACAATAGAGTGGTGTTCTGTAGTTTGTGGAGCCCTTGGTCTCTCACAAAACATGGGTGAGATCCCTCCAATAACAACAAGCCACGATTCTAAGAAAATGCAATCGCACGTGCTCCCATCGAGAGGTCGAGCCCCAGAACAATCGCAAAGTCATCCATGGGTGACACCATGGGGTTGGTCTGGCCTTCCCACATTCCCACTTGCAGTAGCACCCCCTTGGCCAAGCTGACAATGTCTCGCACTTATGAGTTGACCGCCTTGATCTTCCCCGTACTTGGGGAGAGCTTCAGGCCAAGTCGTTTGGCGTCTTTTTCTGTGAGGATATTGTGAGTCACCCTCATGTTAACCATGGCCATGTTAATGAGGATCTATATGTGCAGGAGGCCAAAACCTTCATATTAGACCAGGGCACCCTCCTTGCAATGCCGCTAGGCACTTTAAAGGGTTTATTGTTACTGTACTGCTAACCCTGTGAACATCCAGGTGGGTCGGGGGCATGACCATTACATTAATGTAGATTCCTGCCCCCATACCCCACGGGCAATCCCGAATAAAATGGGGATCACCACATGCGAAACATGACATTTTGTTGCCCCCACTACCTGGAGTCGACGTCCCTAGTCTCGAGCTCTTGCCCCTGTTGCAGCCTTCGTCGTAGCCTAGCTTCCACTTTCTCTTCAAGCCCTTACTGTTTGGGTTTGTTTCTGCCGCAGCGTATTCCTGGCATGGCTTGTTCCACTTTTTGGATTTCTCTTCCAGCTTTGTACTTCTATTGGTGCGAAGCTCCGTAACCTCCAACACTTGATAGGCGGAGTTAAGGCCTTTACATTGTCTTCTCTCTAGCTCTATCTGGAGCCAGTGGAGGAGTCCCTTGGTGAAGCGTTTTGTCCCCTTCAGACATGTTGGTAATCCTCCTAAGTATGAACACAAACTGGTTCAGATATTCTCTCGGGGTACCGACCTCCTCAGGTTGTCAAGCTCTCCCCTCGCCATCCATGTCGTGTTGCACGGTATAAAATTCTCCTTTATCTCCCATACAAAATCTTCGTATGTGAGTGGTGGCCATTTTCCGCCTTCCAAGCGTTGGCGCCACCACCACTTGGCATTTTCCAAAAGAAAGCAACTAGCTTGAGGGACTTTCCTCTCCTCCGAGAAGTTGTTGATTTCAAAGTATATGTCATAATCATACAAGAAATCAGCCACGTCTACCTCCTTGCAGGCACCGTTAAACCTTGGGGTCGGCATCATAATTCTTTCCCCTCCACCACTATTGGGGCGGGTCTTGGGACTTTCATCATGTCGTCATTCTCATAATTCCAGCTTGAGGGACATCACCATCTCCGTATGCTGGCGTACTGTGTCTTCTAAGTACTCTTGTCTCTAACGGGTCTCCGCCCTCAAATCCTCAATGTTCACATCATTTTCATCCTTATTCTTGTCGACTTGGGCCTTCAAACCCAAGAGATTCTTCTGTACAAGGAAAAGTTCTTGCCTTTGCTGTTTCACCTTTTGCTGTCTCTCTTCAAGTAACTTGGAGTGCTTTGTAGACTCCATCTTTCCTCTAATGGGTTTAGGAACACAGACAGAAGAAGCCCAACCTGGCTCTGATACCAATTGTCACGCGGTCTAATCCCGAGCTAGGACAAATGCTCGAATATAATGCATACCAGCCTCAGTGCTCGGAGCAGAACACTGAGCAGCCTTGATCTCTCGCAGTGGAAGTCTCTTGTAATAGCTTAAGTTTGCATAGAAGGGGTTTGACGAAAGGGTGGGGAGGCGGCCCTGTCGAGGAATAGGGTCATTGCATTGATATCATAAGAGGATACATCGTTGATGGAGGACCATCCTGGAGACGGCACGACGGAACGACATCAGCCACGCCGAGCAGCTCGCGTCGACGCTCGCCACCCGGGGTTCAAGTACCCCGCGTAAGCATCTCTATCTTCCCTTGTGTTTGTTTATGTTTTGCTTGTGTCTTTGGATTTCATGGACTGGGCCAATGTTGGGCCTCGCCTTATATCTTTTACTTTTGAAATTTCAGTTTTATTTTCAAATTGTAAGGAGAGGCCGAACCACGTCTCGCGACGGTTCGTCCTCTCCCCACGTTCACTTGGCACCTATCCTCACTATATAGGGGGATAGCATGCCCAAGGAACATTTGACTCATTTGTTGAAAGAATTTTTACAACTCTTGTCTCCACCTATCGTAGTGAGTAGAGTAGAGGGAATTGGCTATTCCCGCCCACGTCGAAACCACTCCGTGGGAACGCGTTCAACGTCTTCGTCGAGATCACTCCGAAGAAGCTAAAAGATTCAAGAATTCCTCCCTTCTTGAAGCCAAGAAGCCCTCCGTCGAGATCACTCCGAAGGGTCTCAAGGATTCAAGAAAGCGTCACCAAGGGAGAAGCATCGTCAACCGTCATCGTCGAGATCACTCCAGGTACGCGTCGCCGTTGTTCCTCCCCAAGATTTCACCAACCTCCTCCAAGAACGCCCTCTCCTTGGGAATCTTGGGTTGTTAGTCCCCAAGAAACGTCCAAGAAACCTCTTCTTGGAGGTTATCATCCCCGCCGCCGCCGTCGTCTGCCGCCACCATCGACCTCCTCCAAGATCCATCCAAGAAGATCAAGAAACGCCCCTCTATCACAGACTTCTTGGGTGGTTATTTTCAAGAACCCTCTTCTTGGAGGCTATCGTCCCTGCCGCCGCCATCGTCCGCCGCCGCCATCGCCATCCACCAAGAACCACCAAGATTTCAAGAAACCGCTACCCTCTTGGCGTTCTTTATCAACTACCGCTCAAGAACCCCAAGGTTTCAAGAAACCACCACCTTCTTGGCATTCTTCATCTACTACCGCTCAAGAACGATCAAGGCTTCAAGAAATCGTCACCTTCTTGGCATTCCTGATCAACTACTGCGCAATAAATTCAAGAATCGACGCGAGCCACCATCCAGAGGCATTCTTGGGGTGATTACAAGCCAAGAACCCCATCCTCCGCCCTTGTTGTGCCTCACACACGCGGAATCTCCCATCGCCTTTGACTACGTCGAGACACTATCTCCCACGCCGTGGACTATCGACATACGAGGTACCCTCTCGTCTCCCCTCCGTCATTCCTAGTATTATTACCGCCTTCAGTGCCGTCTTCCCCTATCTCGTCCGCTGCCCTCTTTCAATATAAACTACGGATAGGGTTAGCCACATTCGTCGAGAGATAGGATCTTATTTTTGTGGTTGAAAGGATATTCGTTGATTTGAACGCCGAACATCTTAGGGCCGTCACACGCCTCTTACCTCGTAGTCATCTAGTCGGTCAAGAGGGTCATTGGGAGTTTGATCTAGGGTCAATATCTTCCCTTTGATCGGCGAGGTCTTCTTCCCTGCTTGTAAACAACCGAGTCTTGCTCATTCGACCTTTTCTTCATCGTCATATATTCATATCATTCACGAAATTATTCATCAAATTCTTGTGGCATAATACGAGCCGATCGATCCCGGCCGATCGTATTACATCAATCGTAGTCATGAACATTATATGGGGGAAGACAAGGAATGATACCAAAGTAACGAGAAGAGGCGCCTTGCGCATTGGTAGTGTCGCTCTTGCGCCTTGAGGCCTGCAGCTATGCGAGCGCGCGGGCCCGCCAGCGTAGCCGTTACACATGTATCCCCTGGCCGTGAGCCGCTGATGGAGGCAAATTGCGTAAGTATTTTTAATTGTTGTTGTAGTTTTAATTTTCCTAAAATCAAATAAATTTAATAAAATATATGAACTTACTCAAGTGTATAGTGTTAGTAAGGTCGTCTCCATAGGGACTGGCCTTTAGGTATGTATTCAATAAATCAGTTATGCATTAAGATATAATAATAATACTAAAAATAGTAAGAATAAGAAGAGATAACTAATAAGAAGGTAGAGAGAATATTAGTTTAATAAGAGAATTAGAGAAGAGAAAATATCTAAGATTGTATATATGTAGTAGAGATACTAAGACTAATAAAGAATTGAGATATTAGATATTATATTTAAAAATGATAGTAATCTAGTTAATGAAAATATAGATAAGTATGTATTCAAAATAATTAGTTTAATAAGATAAAGAACAATAAGAAGACGTTAGATAGATAAGAAGAGAATTAACTAATCACCTAAATATAACATAACAAGGTATATACGTTAAGTATAAAGATTAAGATAATATATTTTTATGTATTTATAGAGATATTTACTTAGTTATCAAATAGTTAATATGTATATACAATATTTTCTTCATATTTTTATAGATTTTAATAGTCGATTTAGGGAAGTAATAGGTTGATTTAGTTGAACAGCCGAGAGGTGTTCGACCAAATGCCCAATAGGAGGTCAAAGTCAGAGAGATAAATGTTGTACTTAATTTTTGTATACTTTTTATATGTTTATGTAGGTTTTACTAGTGTAAAACCCAAATGTAAGGGGTATTTCTGTCGAATGACCCTGAGGTGTTCGACAGAATGCATGACAGGAGTCGAAATAAGAGAGGGAATGAATATTTTATGCATTTTTATAAGACTTATAGAGTCAGACTTGTATAAATCGAACAAATAATCATCGAACATGCAAGGTGTTCGATGAAATGCCACAAAGAGTTTGGTACCAAATTCAACAAAAACATGAGAAAGATATGGATTGAATGAGAAAACATAAAACTCAGCCAAAAAGAATCGTTAGATCACCTGAATCGCCTTGATTCAAAAAGAAGGGTGGTGGCGCCAATCGCCACTACTGAGCTTCGGTTAAAATGTTCCCTTTCACTTCTCCTCCGTCCGGGTGCGAATCCAGGCTTCTTCAGAGCTTCTTTGGCTCCTCCCTCCCTATCCACAACTGCGGGCACTGTCATGATGCCGCATCTTGCTTCCGAACGTGGAAGGGATCTCCATCATCCTACGCCCTTAAGGTCAAAAGATGCTTGAAATGGAGGCTTCCGAGCCCCTTTAATGGCTTGGGAGGGACTTCCCAAGCCGTCCGATGGAGGGGGAGGGCCCTAGGGTTCTCCTCGGCCATTGGATGACCTAGTGGTCCCCTCACCGGCCAGCAGCCGTCACCTGGCTGTTGGAGTCGACTTCTAGGGGCAGAGTTGGACTGAATGGTACCTGGCCGTTCGATGGAGCTCATCTAGGTCCAACGGTTGTGACTAAATAGCAGTCGTGGACCCTGATTGAGTGGTGTAGCCCGGTCCTACTCTGTCAGTACCCTGTCAGCTGCCACATCAGCATTTATGTTTTCTGATTTGTCCGTCGAAGGGTCCTGCTTCTGCATCATCCTCGCCAGGCAATAGGAGTCCCCGAAAATGATATAAAAGTAGTAAAATAAGATGGTCCGATCTCATCGCCCAATCTTCTTGCCAAAAAGATTAAACGAATGAGATCATGTCCGCCTTTTTAAATAAGCCCGAAAAGATATGGGCTTCTTTCCAGGTTGGCTCGAATCCCGGTTTTGGTTTCTTTCTTTCTACTTTTAGATCGTGGCCCGTTGGGCCGCGATCACAGTCTTACTCATCGACCCGGCCCGCTGCGAAAATAAAGCAGTGGGATTCTACATCCCATATTAAAAATTTTCAAGAAACAAATCGCTATATAAATAACAACTTGTATCGTTAGGTGAATTAAAATCAAGGCTATACCTCTGTTCATAGCTTGCAATCCTCGTTGTGGGCCTCTATTTGGGCCTATGTACCCCTTGTGTGGCCAGCTCTGTACATATCTTGTGATCCACGCTGCCCCTTGTCGGCCACGAGCGGGTTTGAGTACCCTGCGCACTCGCCTGCCTTGGCTGGCTTGGCGCTGGTACGTTTGGTCGGTTCTATAGCTGGCCCACTAGAACCACCTTTTTATTTTTATTTACTTTTTTTATCATTCCTATTTCTTTCTCCTTTCAATAATTATTTCTTTTACTTTGACTTCTCCTCTTCCAAAAACATAAAATGAAATAATAGATAGGGCATTAAAAATTAAAATGTCTTAAACATTTTTTTGTTAAGAAATTCTTGATTGCGTTAACCATCTGTTAAAAATGACATTAAAATGATATTTTTTATCGTTTGCTCTATTTAGTGCATGCAATACAATATCTCATAAAATTGGGGAAACTACAGATGAAATTATCCCAAAATGACGTACCTGCACCCGCGTTGACATCTATTACGCACAGACTATGTGACACCAATGTATTCGACGTCTCAAGTTGAGCGTAACGCACTTAGTGCTACCTGCGAGAGCGCCACGTGCCTGTGCCATCTCGGTGCTCACTTTGTGCCAATGCCTTTGTCTCCTAGTGGTATGTCTCTTGCCTACACCCCACACACGTGATGCGCCCGATGCCCTCGCGTCGGCTGCACGGCTCCCCGCATGACTCCGTGCACTACACCGCAGCACTGCCACCCATGCGTGACACTTGCCACTCCCACGCGGTGCTTGGCGCCCACGTGTGGCCTAGGCACTTGACTGTAGCGCTTGGCGCCCACGCGCGCTCTCTTGTCAGCCCACGTGCCCAGCACACGTGGGCCTCACCTGATCCATCCCGCCTAAGCGTGAACGGGCACTCCCACCATGCGAAGTGTATCACCACTATGGGGGCGATGGCCTAGAATACTAGATTGGGTAATACCACCCTTAGTGTGTTGTAGCGCACTATATAGAACTCCGTCATTACATATCGTGAGTCCAATGCGAACACGCCCTCCCAATTAGCACGCAGGCCTCTAGGCAGGGAATGCCGCCTAGTTAGTGGCCTAAAAATACTATATACATTAATTTCTTTACACCCTATTTCCCCTACATCTTAGTTAAAACTCTAACCACAATTCTCCCATTTCCTATCTAACTTCCTTGATCTTCAATAACATTCATTCTCCCCCCACTCATTATCTCTAATGTCTATATCATAATTAACACCTAATAATAACAATAATATCATTAATATCAAATATTATAAATACCTTACTTCTACCTTCTTTATTTCTATCTCACTCTCACAAATTATTCTGGCTTAGAACATATCTTAAATCCTTTCACTATCTTCATTATTATTATTATTATTATTATTATTATTATTATTATTATTATTATTATTATTATTATTATTATTATTATTATTACTATTATTATTATCACTTATCTTGTTCGACATTTAAATAATCTCTTTAACCTAACTTAAGTATTAAATTCATCTCAAAAGGCAAGCCCTGTGGAGTAGGGTTTGCCCGTCCCGATATCCATCCGATATCCGATATCCGGACTAAAGTGGGACAGTCTTGGATATCGGATATCGGATATCGGGCGATATCCATCCCTCAGGTGTTGGACGGATATCGATATCGGATATCGAAGGGGTAGGGACAAGGCAGATCTCGGATGCCGGATATCGATTTTCGATATCCGGATATCTAAAATCGATATCCGGCGAATTCTTTGTTCAGTTTTTTGCAATCCCATACCGAAAACTTTTAATTTCCATGACAGTATAAGTGCCGTCGGCACATTCTTTAATTGAATCACATTTTAGCCGCCCCGTGGCCCATTTTTCACGATGTTAATATGCAAAAAATTCTTGAGGAGTGTGAATGTAGTTAATAAAAATATTAATAAATATTTGTTAATGGAATTAAGAAGTAAAACAATTTTTATTTTAAGTGAACAGAATTACAGGTTGTAGTTAATAAGACTAATAATATTCTTAATGTTATTTTAGAAAAATTCATGGCATTTGATATTTGGTTAATGGAATTAATAAATTAATGGACTTTTCACTTTAAGAGAACTAAGTCACTTGTTGTAGTTAGTGTATTAAGGAGTGCAGATATAGTTAATAAGAATAATAATAAATATTAAGTTAATTGAATTTATGGTGTTTCATATGTAGTTAATTGAATTAAGAAGTGAAAACAATTTTTATTTTAAGTGAACAGAATTACGGGTTGTAGTTAATAAGAATAATAATAATCTTAATGTTATTTTAGAAAAATTCATGGATTTGATATTTGGTTAATGGAATTCATAAATTAATGGACTTTTCACTTTAAGAGAACTAAGTCACTTGTTGTAGTTAGTGTATTAAGGAGTGCAGATATAGTTAATAAGAATAATAATAAATATTAAGTTAATTGAATTTATGTTGTTTCATATGTAGTTAATTGAATTAAGGAGTGAAAACAATTTTCATTTTAAGTGAACAGAATTACGGGTATATTGTTAATAAGAATAATAATAATCTTAATGTTATTTTCAAAAAATTCATGGCATTTGATATTTGGTTAATGGAATTAATAAATTAATGGACATTCCACTTTACGGGTGATAAGATCAATTTATGTGGTTTTTTACTGGTTATTGACTGGTAAATCATGTGAGGAATTGAGCTATGCAACAATATTTATAACCTCACAGCCTTAGGGCAAGTGGGGTGTCGATCCACAGGGAGCAGATATAAAGTAGCAAGTCCTTTTCAATTCAACTTAACGTAGCAGATTTAGGTATTCAATCCCAAAAATCAGAGAAATTATCTGCAGTAAAATCCTACAGATTGCTCTTAAGAAAAACCAATTCAGCAGAATCTTCAGCAAAGGTTTTCTTTACTTACAGACTCTCACCTGCCCATTGGGGCAATTTCGCAAACACTCTATGGGCGCACCTGCAATGGTTTCTGTTAGCTGCCTTAGTTGCGTGCAGAGGCGCCAGCAAAGGCCCGCGCCACCGCACCTTACGCCGCTGCCGTGCTGCGCGGCCGTTGCTGGGCGCTGCTGCTGCGCTGCGCCCTGGTTGCGTGCAGCTTGGCTGCGAGCAGCTGGTGCTGCGCGCGGCCTTCGGCTGCGCACGGCTTGCACTGTGCGCGGCCCTGGTTGCGTGCATCTTGGCTGCGAGCAGCTGGTGCTGCGCGCGGCCTTCGGATGCGCACGGCTTGCACTGTGCGCGACCTTCGGCTGCGCACGGCTTGCGCGCAGCACGGCCTTTGGTTGTGTGCAGGACGGCCTGCGTGTGGGAGTGCCTTGCGCGCTCCTCGTGCTGCACGCGGCACTCCCGTACACAGGCGTGCCTGCGTACAAGCAGGCAATGCACACAGCTCGTGCTATGTGCAAGCCTGCGGTGCGTGAGAGTTTCCTCACGCAGAGCTGCTGCCGATACAGCTCAAATCAATAGGAATTTGGATGAGACTTGATCAATTAAGGATCCGAAGAGGGACACATGACTGAGGATGAGAGAAAACAATAAAACAACTATAGAACTCAATGTTAGATCCACAAACACACAACCACTTCAGCTGGAAACTGCTGAAAGGCACAGATTGAACCTTCCAACCCAACCTAGATGGTCTCAGAAGGGAGAGAGGTACAAGGCTTGAAACTAGGGCAATCGCACCAACCTGGTGTCACACCCCTGCTGGCAAGGTGGTGGTCTTCTTGCTCTGGTTATGCCTCAGCTTGCTTCTCTCCCAACTCCAATGCTCATCAGCTCTTGGAGGGTGCAGAACTCCTTCTTCTCCAAGCCCTAGCCTGTTTGGACAGAATTTCTGGACAACCTAAAATGAACCCTCAAGAGGCTATTTATAGGTTTCTCTCATTTGTGCCTCTTGGAGATTTTTAGGGCTTTTCTTCCTTCTGATTTTTCGCCAGCTCCTCTTAGTGCTTGATCCAAATCTGAACTCATTAGTCCACAAGTGAGATCTGATCCACTTGATTCAGAGAATCAAGTGGGGTTAGTAAGTAGGAAAATAATGTGCGTGTAAGATGACCAATATGGATTAAATGTATGCAAATGATACTTTGATGCTCAGAAAATCCTTAACAATTTATGACGTATTGAGAGTCATCAACGGGAACTAAGTCACAGATTGTAGTTAGTGTATTAAGGAGTGCAGATTTAGTTAATAAGAATAATAATAAATATTAAGTTAATTGAATTTATGGTGTTTCATATGTAGTTAATTGAATTAAGGAGTGAAAACAATTTTCATTTTAAGTGAACAGAATTACGGGTTGTAGTTAATAAGAATAATAATAATTTTAACCTTATTTTAAAGAAATTCATGGCATTTGATATTTAGTTAATGTTTATTTAGGTTATTGAATTAAGAAGTAAAAACAATTTTCATTTTAGGTGAACAAAGTCACGTGTTGTAGTTGGTGTATTTAGGAGTGTAGATGTAGTTAACAAAAATATTTATTAACGTGTTGTAGTTAACAAATACAGTAAAAACTTTAATGTTACTTGACGAGAATTTATGGCGTTTGATAGTTAGTGAATGGAATGAAGAAATTAATGGCAAGTGCATTCAAATGTATTGTCGTAGTAATATTGGGATATTTAATTACATGATTGGCCAGTGCATTAAAATTCGACTAAATACAAAAGACACCATACACATCGTTAATTCGAGATTTGTAGAGAAACTTACGGGTATGCTATGAATGCAGCCCTGTCAAAAAATCATAAGCCCAACGTCTCTGTCAAAGATTTCTGCTCAGCTGATCGTCACCTGTGTTGCATAAGAGAAGTGATAAGTAGTGATAAATATGTATAAATAAGATTTGGTTGAGTTATGTGATGTATACCTCGAGAACAGCTGACCACACCATCTTCGTCGTCGTCAACATCCTCTTCTAGCTCGACGTCATTGTACCAACGTTTGTTGTCCGCACGGAGCCAACACTTCACGGTGATGAGTGTTTCAATGCTTATCGACGAGAGATGGGAATGCTTGTACGTGACAATAGCGTTGCCAACCGAGAACATGCGCTCGGCGGGGGCGCTCGTCGCACATACGGATAACAAGTCCCTCGCGACAGCTACAAGCAAGGGGAAACGCTTTGCCCCCGTCGTTGCCCACCAAGACAGTGGAGTGAAGACGCCCTCGTTCGGCAGAGTCTCCGCAAGGAACTGGTTGAACTCATCCCAGGCCGACCGCATTGTCACCGGTGCCGGTTCCACGCGTCGCATAGTGGTGCTAAGCCACCCATCCAACTCTTCACCTCCTCGCTGCCCCTCCTGAGCGGCCTGTCTTGGAATATGGCTCGACCTGTCACCGGGCAACAACGACCGTACGTACGCGATAGTCGCCTCTCAAACCCTCGGGCGGAGCATTGACCCTTTGTGGATTGGGTCCATCAACGCTGCGGCAGTGATCGCCTCATTCGTCCACAATATCTCCGCGTACTGTGCAAGTTTGGAAAGCATCGCTCTACACGCCTGTGCCATATTCGACCGATCTCCTTCGTGCAAACGTCGAACAGATGTAAAGAATGTGCCGTCTTCAATTTGCTGGACCACTTCCTCCATGTGAACCTTGAGGCCGTCTATGAGATGTAAGACATCGCAGATCGCCAGCGTCACTGTCTTGCAAACATGGTCTGTTGATACGGCAAAACGGCCAAGGATGCGGCAGAATTGTCTGACCAATTCCCACTCGTCCTTCGACAGCTTCGAGGACGTCACCTTCCGGCCGAAAGCCGTCGACACTTCGTCTAGCACATCACACTTCTTCACGGCGGCCGCCAACATAGTGTACGTGCTATTCCATCGGGTAGGACAGTCTAGGACAACCATGTTGGCGTCCCCGACTTCGGGGTCGTCTTCACATGCTTGGGTGTATAGTTCTCTTTGTTGCGTAGAACTCCGAATACTCCGCACTAAGTTGCGTACCTTTGCAACTGCATCACCCAGACATAATGGCTTGCGCGGCCCGTCAATCTCATCAGATACTGAGTATACATCTCTGAGTTCATTTTCCTGGTCGTTGTCGTACTGATCTGCGGTCCTCGTCACATCGCTTTCTTCAGGTTCCATGCTCTGGGCCGAAGGAATGTTGAAGCTTTTTAATGCCGCTTGCACGACAATGTTTAAAATGTGCGCGACACAAGGGACGTGCCTCCTGGCGGTAAACGTCGGGTTCATGCTCTTGACCTTTCTCGCCATCAAAGCCAACATCTTCTTGTTCGCCGTCGCATTGTCCGTAGTAACACAGTAGACCTGCATAATTACGTTAGACAAGTAAACTAGCAAGTTCTACTAATAAAACGATCAACACGCTGAGTTCTGACCTTCGTCCGCAAACAGAACTCGTCTAGTGCTTGGAGAACAATGGACGCCATGTTCTCCCCGTCGTGCTTGCCGACGATTTCTCGGATGGCAAGAACCCACTCTCTATACGTCCAAGTGTCGTCCACCCAGTGGACGGTGATGCCTAGCAACCCGGTCCCGTTCTCCGCAGTCCACACATCTACAGTCAGTGACACTCGGGCCAAAATCTCCCAAAGCTTCCTCACACCAATTTTCATTTGGCCATGCATTTGGATGGTCCACCGCTTTATGACCTTCGCACTTGGAGGATCCAATTCAGTAAGCGTAGCATAACGCCACATATCCTTGAAGGCGACGTTGTCAACGATGCTCCATGGAGAATCTGTCAGGCATACGAACCGCGCAATGAAGTTCTCCGTCTCGTCTAGAGTGTGCCCTCTGATCGGCCCCCGTCGGCTTGGCTCTCCCTATTGCCTGCTCTGCATTCTGTCAGTGATGCGTGTCTGACCACGTTCTTCAGGGATTTCGCCCTTCAGTTCGGCATGAATAGCTGGATGGCATGATTTGAACTGGCGCCAAAACACTTTTGTGCTTTTGTCGGCCTGCCTCTTAATGGGTCTCCTCTTACTGTGCGGGTTCAACTCCCGGCACAGTAAGCATATATAGTATCCATCTTCCATCAGCTCGAAGTAGTCAATGATGAGGGAACAATTCATACGAGGCTGACTCTGTACGGCACGGGAAGTTCCCCCCTGGGTACGTTCGGGACATACGGTTCCTGACCCAGCTCTTTCCTGGGCTGGGTCACTGCCTCCATTTGGATTCATCTTTTTGTACCAATTCAAATTATCTTATATGTTTTGGACCAATTAAATTCAAATCTAGAAACATTAATAATCAATCCAAAGAGTGTAAGTAAAGAAAATTTGGCGAATGTGTTTCAAGAGGTACTACCAAGATTCAACGATAATCATAACCAACTAGAAGAGGAACAGAAAAAGTAAAATCACAACATCCCTCTGCTCAACCTCCTCATTATCACCCTTACCATCATCATCATTATCATTTTCATTATCACGATCTCCATCTTCATCATCGTAATTTCTTTCTTCTTCAAAAATTACATTTTTACAAGCTCAAATGTCACAAATTTAACATATTTCCCTCAATTCCGACGGTTGTTTTCAGTATCGTGAAGTGATAAAATACACACGAAAAGTAGAGCTAAGTCAACCATAAAAATCACATTTTCTCAACTGACACAAAAAACCAAATCAACTATAAAATCCTAAGTATAAAAAAAGATTTTAGGTGATGAAATACCGTTCAAGAGCTCGTCTTCAATTTTAATAATGCCGATATATGGGTCTTCTATTCTTCTGGTCCTCAATCAAGGAAAGTTGATCAACAGCATAAAAGCGTCACCAGCACAGAATCTTCCAATCGGATTGAGTTTCACTGAAATATCATGAAATTCAATGGATTGTTCTGAATTCAGTCGAGTATAACATAAAAGAAATCAAACTTTGTAGAACATGACGCAGTTCAAAATTACACGAGCCATTAGAAATTATGATTCAAATAAAACATGACGCAGTTCAAAATTACACGGGCCATTAGAAGTTATGATTAAAATAGAAATCGATATCATACTCAAATATCAGTATATTGCAACCAATATTTGATGTCAACATTTTCTAGTGTCTTGGGGGCTGCACTTTGTTATCAGACTGAAATAGGAACATGCAAGCTACTTGTGGATCCAAAATAAAATCTGTGAAGAGAGAATTAAAAAGGGCATGTGGAATCTTATTCTAGAACAAAACTGAACTGTTTTGATGATACAGCAGTTAGTTAAATTAATGGATGATAAACTGTTGTAATATTTGAGTTAAGCGTCACCCAGAATTTACCGTAAATTAAACAAGTTCAGTGAGCGATAACCAAGGAATGAAAAAATTTTAATGAAATGAAAACGTTACAAAGAAAACAATGATAAAAAGAAAAGTTACACAGTAAGAATCCAAATCAAAAACATTTTAAAGGAAGTCTGGGAAAAGCATACGGGCAAGATTGTCCAATAGATTCAACCCCACGCATATTAAAATGAGGACATCCCTTCAATTCCAAAACTGTCAGTTCATGAAAGCCCGATGCAATCGCTAAAAGACTCTTGTCACTGAAGAAAAAGCTGTCACCAAGTGCAAGATTCTTCAACCTCTTGCACCCATTGCCTATAGCAGAGAGGCCCCTGCAATATCCAAGGATATTGCACCCGAACTCAATCTTGCACCCGAACTCAATCTTGCACGGGCTATCAAAAAACTCAATCTTGGACGAGAAAAAGCAGGCAAAGCTTGATTCTGCAAATTCATGAGTTTGGAGAACTGCGAAATGAGGCCTACAAGAATTCAGGGATCTACAAGCACAAGATGAACCAATTCCATGACAAATTTATCCGTCGCAAGAGTTTCTTTCAAGGGCAAAAGTTATGGCCTTACAATTCACGTCTTAAATTATTCCCAGGTAAACTGAAATCAAAATGGGATGGGCCCTTTATCATTAAACAAATCTATCATAATGGTTTATTGTTGTAGAAAATCCTCAAACCAATGCTTAATTTAAAGTCAATGAACAAAGGGTTAGATTCTCCGCTGCCACCACTCACCCAACATACTTATGCTCTTATAGAATTTAATGGTGTCTAAAAAAAGAGCCAAGTTAGGAATTACCTTGTCTTTTATTCATGCTAGATATCAAGGGATCCTGTGAGGACAAAGTTGAATCACCCGGCAGTTAAGTATAAGAAGTCACATCAACCAAGGTTTGTCTTTGTAATTTCAATTTTTTTTATTTCCATATTTTCATGCTTATTTCTAGTTTGGAAGTGCATATATCTACATTCTTTGGTGACTCCATGAACACACATAAGTGGGGAGTAGAGGTCATAGGAGTATGTATTTTTTATCACAAAATATTTTTTGATAAATAAGGAAATTTTAGCGTGCACAACTGAGATTGATCAAATGAGATGATCCTTCAACTTGTGCTTAGATTCGGAAACCTTTTATTGCCATCAGATACCATTGTAGGATTGGCTCGATAGGTGAGTCCCTTTGGGGGTTAAAGCTCAACATAGTTGGAGAAGATGATTGCCCACTAAAGTTCTCTCCTCAGTCCAATCGTTCTTCTAGCATGACAATAGCTTATAACCAATGGTGAAATATTAAAGGTATTATCGCTCCAGTTCTATTTGTGTCCAGTTTAAACCCCAGATACAAACACCAAAGGATAACAGCAAAAAATCATGTAAAAAATAGGAATGGTCCTATTTTGTTTCACTCTTTCGGCATTGATATTCAATGATTTTTGTTGAGAAAACGAGGACCATTTCACAAAAAAAAAACCCATAACTCAATTTTAAAACCCGAACGTGGGAGGGCCGGACCTAAATTTAAAACCCATAACTCATTCAAAGCATAACCCATTCAAAGCATCATATGAATCACAATTCATTTCACAATTTTATCCAAACATAACCCATTTTTGTTATGATTAAAATAACAAAAATCGAGTTATGGTCGAAGAACATATTTGGTGAAAAAAAATCAACCTACAGAAATCAAATTTAGGGCATCCGCCTTACAGAAATCAAAAATCGACTTACAGAAATCAAATCAGAAAAATTCGACTTACAAAAAAAATCGACTTACCCCAGTCGTCCGCCTACTCCACCCGCCGCCGCCGTTGCCCGCCGCCGCCATTGCCCGCCGTTGCTCGCCGTTGCCCGCTGTTGCCCGCTCCCGCCGTTGCCAGAAATCCAGTTTCAAAACTTTAAAATAGAATGAAAACCGATATCAAAATAAGTTATATGAAATTTTATATGATATAACTTATATGAAATTTCATAAAGAAATAACTTATATGAGATTTTAATGAAATTCGATGTGGATATCGAAAACCGATATCCGCATCCGATATCCGATATCATCATCTGTCTCCCTGAGACGGGAGACGGATGCCGGTATCGGACGGATATCGGTATCGGATATCGGCACTGTAGCAACCGATATCCGATACCAATGTTCGGTATCCGGATATCGGAAAAACCGGATACCGGAAATTTCCGGTATCGGCATCCGTCCAGCATCTGTCCCGATACCGGTATCCGGTACCGATATCGGGACGGGCGAACACTACTGTGGAGACAACCTCACTACTATTATACATCTATTTGAGTGAGTTTACATAATTAAAAATTTTATTTGATTTAGGCGAATTAAATTTGTGATAATAATATAAAATATATGTATAGTTTACCTTCATCACCAATTATTGCAAAATAAATCAATATTGCATTTCAATGTGTGATCCCATCATGATATGATAATTGGCCTGTGTATTTCGTCTACAAGGCATGTGGCATGAGTACATTTTAATCAAACAGATTCATCTCTTTTCTGCAATAAAGTGGTACATGTTACGCAAAACAACAAGCTTTGGAGGGACAATGCGGCAGGCTAAATTGGAGTAATGGGGTTTCTGTATGGCAAAAAAAACAGCACCATAAGTCACCAATACATTCATTTGAAATTCAATAGTTTTATGTGGTGCCCAATCATGTGGCACTAATTCAATGGCCCTCGTGGCAATGAAAGCAGCACCATAAGGGCACTTTATGTTTTTTCATAAATTTTTTATTTTTTTTTAATTTTTTCACTGAGGACACCTGGTTTCATATGACTTTTGTCTGAAAAAAAGGAGAAGGTATTAAAAAATCAGATCACGCCTACATGGAGGAGATAGTAAGATTCAATGCATGAATTAAGAAGACTTCCAATGGTAATATCTTGAGATCAAACCATCCAATCAGGCCCAAAATTTTTTAGGACAGTCTTGTCTTTTAACCCTCTATCCATCCATAAAAATAATAATTCAAATATGATGGAAATATAAGTGGCCAACAAGCCAATCACACATTACATTATCTCGTTCCATGTTCATTAAAAGAATGTATTCATTGTAGTGTACATGTGATGCTTATAATGAAGTCCATGTATACATGATCTGACTTATTAATTATGATGAGACCATAATACAGAGATCACAAGTCTTTAAGCTTGTGTTCTAAATATTAATTTTCACAAGGATACTTGAGAAGGAGATTGAAGTATTCAGTTAGAACAACACTATCTAGCCTCACTCATACGATGAGTATAGCCGATTCCGTAACCATTTGTGGAGACACGAAGGATAGATAATGGATGCTCTTTAGTGGAAATACTTCACTGAATTGATCCATAGAAATCCCTGAATGGTATTATACCTAACTTTCAATCAGGTTGATTCATGTCACAGTTGTGTAAGTGGTCCTTAGACATGAGACACCAAAGACATCTTGGGCAAGGTAGTGACTCTGATGATCAATTAGGTTTCCGAACGTATCAGTACTAAATCTGATTAACAATTAGGTTTGACAATTCGCTATACCCTAAGTCTTCCTTGGAGTATCAAGTGGATGAGAGTCTATATGTACATTGTAATAAAAACAGACAGGTTCCATGATTGAGTCGATACACACTATTTTGTATCTTCTAGGCACCCTGCGTGTTGGAGGCTCAACCTATTGATTAGTTTAACTTCATTTGACTTCAATTAATGTATATGATGATATATTTAATTAATTAGGAAGACCACTAAAGGTAATTGGGATGCTAGAGTTGTTAACTAGCCTGATACATGGGCCTAGCAATTCACATGCAAATGGTGTTTGGACGTCGAAAAGATATACTTAAGTTTGGAGGTTTTTCTTAAAAATACCTAGTTAGTATAAATAGGGAAAGGCACTAAAAAAATTCATCTAGGCCAGAATTTTTCAAGGTCCTTCCCCTTCTTCTCCCTTCTTCCCACGACTCATCTCCATTCCCGATGCAATAGGGATGATTTAACGATGGCGATGGAGGTTTAACAGAGCTCATCAACGTGAAGGAGGAGAATTCATGTGCCAGGACCACGTGGATACTTCTAAAGGCTGAACGCATGAGCAGTTTGTCAATCATTATGATTTGTTAAAGTCTTTCAATGTGGATCATTTTGAATATTTCATTTAAATGAAGGACTTTGGAACCCAACAGAAGATGGATAACACAAGAATAAATTCACCCAAACACCTTGTTATGTAATACGCGAGTGTCGGGATCGACGGCTCGTATTACAACACAGTTGGGACGATGAGATAGTAAATGACAGTTATATTTTCATGCAAATGTTAGTAAAAATAACTCCTCAATGAGCAACAAAGTATTCTGTCGGACTAAGAGAACAATCCACCAAATTCTCGAAGGAGGGAAAGAATCAAGATAGACTCTAAATGACCCTCTAGACCACTAGAACACCTAGGACGTAAGGAGCATTTTACGGCTTGTGGTTGTCCACACTCTTATATCAGAAGATTTGATCCTCTGTCACAACGATTACCCTACCTCTCGACAAGATGTGGCTATCCTATTCAATCAGATATCGAGTAAGCGGCAGAGGAATTGATAGGGGAAGACGGCACTGCAAAGATGTAATAGTACTAAATTAATAGGGGGAGGACGAGGGTAAGACCTGGCAGGAGTCACCCATGGTATCTCTGGTGATCAACGACATGAAGGCCAAGCACGATGCACGTATGGCTGGAGATGGATGGCGCGTGGTAGGATGTGATCTGCAGCAAGAGAAGCGTGGGCAGACCAAGATGACACGATTGGTAGGGGCGCGTGTGGAGGGGTGCGACACGCGGCGCGAGATAGGGCGCAACGCGCGACGGGGTAGCGCAGGGCGAGGCTCGATGCACGATGATTCGGAGTATTCAGCGGGAGAGGAGCGGCACGCGGCGGACGCGCGGCGGACGCACGGCGTGCAGCAGGATGCGGTGCGCAAAGGGCGTGATGGGGCGAAGCATAGCGCATGACGGATTTGCGGCGCTCACAGAAGGTGGCGCTCGGAGGTGCGCGATGGACGCAGCACGACAGGGTGCGGCGCGGTGAGCAAGGTGCGCTGCAGGGTGTGGCGTGCGGGGAGCACGGGGTGCAGGAGCAAGCGAGAGGCGGGGACACGGGCAGTGGTGATGGCGTTGATGACGGTGACCGAAAAGACCTAAAGAGTTCAAACAGATGGTCTGTTCTTGAGGACTCTTGGATGGTAACTGTCAAGAACTCAGGTTCTTGATCCTAGTTCCTTCAAGGAAACGTGGCGTGGAGGAAGTTGGTCGACGGTGGCACGATCCACGGAGTTATCTCGACGTAGATGGCATAGGCGATGACTAAGCTCACGTTCTCCACCTTCTAGATCTCTAACTGCTATTTAACTCCCTAAAGAAAACTGCAAAGAAACTTTCAACCTTTCAATTTTTCAAAATCCTACCTCGCTTGGGCATGACATCCCCTTATATTGGGAGGATGAGTTCCAAGCGGACAAACCTAGGGGAATAAACCGTCGCAAGACGAAGTCCCCCCTAGACAAGCAGTACAACAGAAAACAAAGATGAACGGACAAGCCCCAACAATAATTGCCTAATCCGATTGTTTAACAAAAAGAAAGGAATACAACCAAAGCAATACCGAAAACTTACGAGCATTTTTTTTACGCCGAATACTTGAAGTCAGGCTCGAGAGCATCGGTGCAAGCGGCGCGATGAGTTTGAATCCGTCCCTTCCCGGTGTTGACGCATTGGTCCCCCATCACCTAGTTAGACATGAAGGAACCAATAGCGAATAACTTAAATTTTTTATCTTACTTCTTGGATTCAGTATGTAATTTTCTTCTTGCTTTTTTTAATTTCAATAGTGAGTTTTGCCAAAACGCGAAGGCCTGGGTAACATTCATGCACTAGGAGAATTTTTAGGGTTGAGAGCACTTATTTACATTCAAAATATTGATTAAAAGCACCAAAACTGATATTTTATGTTTCTCAAATCAATTCCCATCTTAGATTCATAGATTCATATGAGCCAACCCTGAAAATTCAATTTCCCCCAATTTATCTCTACTTTATCTCTTTAGATTATTGTTCTACGATCATTGATCTTCATCTTAATTTTAATTTTTTTCTTATTATTTATGAATATTAAGATTTAAGGTATTTTAGTAAAATGCTTTAATGTGTGTTTCGATGATGTTTCAAAGTAATGCATGCCTCAATAAGGGTTGTGATCAAAGCACAGTATGTCCTTAGTCAACTAGTTGACTGATTGTAAGTGGAGATAAAATAGTAGCCTTAGTTATATTAAATGGAAACTTAGTTTGACCATATGATGTACAAATCAAATCATGTATTTAGGACTTTTATTTTCTGTGGCATGAAGATAAACATATTCTCTCACACTGTTCAAATATTTGTCTGAATCTGACTTCATTTATTGGTTTATTAACTTCTTCAAATTAGCAATTACTACCTTTGGATATTTAATGCTGAATTTACTGATGACTAAATGAAAAGGAATTAGATAAATATATTATTATCCAATGGCGATATCTTGATTAAATGGATGAGTTAAAAATACCTAAAAGTTTCAGATTATTTGAAGATGAAATCCTTGTGAAAAAAGCTACTTTTTGATCTTCTCCTTGCCCTTTAAAAATTGCAGTCCAAAAGCTAGAGAGATCTTTCACTTTCTAAAGAAATTTTTGAGAAGTTTTTTTGGCATTCTTTCAAAAGGATTTGTTATAACATCCATCCAAATCCATACTTTGGAATTGTGTTCTTTGGTTCAGGGTTGCTCAAGATTCAAAGGAAAGAAGGCTGGCCTCTGAAATTCACACATCCTCGACCTTGTGATAAGTTTGACTTATTTAACATAATTTATATATTATTTCCAGATTTTTTTGATCTTATGAATGTTTTCTGTCTTCCATACAAATAGAAAGAACTTTGAATCAAATCTCTTGGTTGATTTTTGAAAGAGTTACAAGGGTTTGAACTTGGACACGGAGGAATCAGCAATCAACTAAGAACATGGAAATATAGATTTGTGGAGATTTATTTGATTCAATTTTGAAAATTTTGTGTGAGATAACAATTGTGAGTAATTGTGTTAAAAAAATTCTAGGAAGAATCGCCTGATGTGGTGCAGGATGGATGATTTTAAGCACCAAATGTCAATCACAAATCAAGGAATTTCATCCAAATAGAAACATGGAGAAGAGGACTTAAGGAAATAACGACCACAAATAGGGAGGTATTTCTAGAGGGACATCATAATTACAATTAAATTTTTTTATCTCCGAAGTACTTAATTCCTGATCTAAAAATTAGGCTTTGTCTTGAATACTACTTGAGCTGTTATAGTTAGTATTCTGAGAAGAAGGGATTTTTCAGAAATATATTGTTCTTGCTAAATCTTTGTGTTCAGTCAGGTTAAAGCTTTGGGAACCATAAGAAGAAGACTTTGGGTCCCAAGTTGAAGTGGGTCAAGTGACGTCACCCGTGGAAGACTTTGGGGGTTGAGGACGACAGAGCTTCATCAACTTTTTCTTTTTTTGGTATCCGTGTTCAACCCCATTTCCAAGTGATTTTCTCTGGAGGCATCCACACATACATGGTTAGAGCACATCATCATCTCAGGACGGATACCCTCAAACATCATTAAGGATTTGTCTAAGCTGTCTAAAAACAATAAATGTGTCTCCTATTTCCTCTACCCCATTTCTTACGTAGGAAAATATTAGGTGGATTAAAAAATAATATAGATAGAGAGCCTAATTCAAACCCCCCAGGTTATTCCTTAGCCACTTAAAATCCCTATTTCCAAGTGATTTTCTCTGGTGGCATTCACACAAACATGGTTAGAGCACATCATCACCTCGGGACAATACCCTCAAACATCATTAAGGATTAGCCTAAGATATCTAAAAACAATAACTGTGTCTCCTATTTCCTCTGCCCCATTTCTTACGTAGAAAAATATTAGGTGAATTAAAAAATAAAGTAATATAGATGGAGAGTCTAATTCAACCCCCCCCCCCCCAAGGTTATTCCTTAGCCACTTAAACTAACATTTTAAAATTTTAATCAAATACTGTAATAAAATTGAAAATATTCTTATTATACTCTCCAATTTTATTTCAATTACATCTAATGGTAAGCCATAAAATTTTATTTCAATTACATTTAGTCCTGAATTTCTGTGACCAAAAATTAGAATCCCAAAATTTTTATTATATCCCAAAAATCTTTTCAAAATCCTAAAGATAATTTATTTAAAATAGAGGAGATGATTATTGGTTTTGTTAATCAAATACCTCAAAGGGCTAGGAATCAAACTAGAATTTTTTCCATTAGATAACTCCAATATATACATATAATTACCTTTGCTTATTTATTTCTATATTTTCTCTCTCTAGATACTTCTCTTTTTCTTTTCGTCTTATTTCTTTTTCATTTAGATTTTCTTTACTTCTTCTTTTCTTCTTCTTCTCTTATTCTTCTATTTTTGTTTTCTATTTTTTTCTTGTTCGTTTTTTGTTTTCTTCATTTCTTCATGTCTTCTTCTCTTATTCTTCTATTTTTCTCTTATCTTTTTTTCTTCTTCATTTTTTGTTTTCTTCATTTCTATTTTTCTTCTTTTTACTTATTCTTCTATTTTTCTCTTGTTCTTCATTTTCGTTTTCATTTTCATTTTCTGCATTTCTTCTTTTCTTCTTCTCCTCTTATTATTATATTTTTCTCTTCTTCTTGTTTCCTTTTTTATTTTCTTATTCATTTGTGTTTTGTTTACTCGTTTTTTATTCTTCTTCTCTTCTTATATTCTTCTGTTTTTTTATTAATCTTTTCATCTTCCTTCATTCTTTTTATTTTATGTATCATTATCATATTCGTTTCTTCTTATTTTATTATCATTCTCTTCATCTTATATTTTCATCTTCCTTTTTCTTATTTTTCTATTCTTCTCTTTTAAATTTCTTCTTCTTTTATTTTCTTACATTCTTGTTATTTTCTTCTTCCTCTAGTCTTCTTTTTATTCATATTTTCTTATTGCTTTGTTCTACTTTTCTTTCTCTTGTTTTTTCTTCGATTTCATTTGTCTTTTAGTTTTATTGTGTTGCTTTTATATTGACTAGTCAACAGTATTGGACCACGACCAGACAAGATTGAACTGAACTTCAGATAAGGTTTATGTCCTTATTTAAAAATGGAACAACACCGAAACCATAAAACCCTACTCAAGGACACATTCAGCTAGAAGGCATGTAGTCGCAAGGAAGAATGCAAAACTTTCAGTTATTTGCATGAAAAAAACTTCACGTTATTCCGAATGAATGTAAAAAGAGATTTCTTAAATGGACTAATTAAAGAAGAAGTGTATATTGAGCAGCCTCCAGGATTTGAAGACAGTAAAAAACCTGATTGCATGTTTAAATTACACAAAGCCCCTTATGATCTTAAACAAGTTTTAATATATATAATCCCAAAGTGATAAGTTGATTCAAAGTTTTCCAGGTGGCACCTATTCATTTTTCCTTGTGGCAGCACCCGATTGATGGGTTCATACGTTTAAGACGGTTAAATGGGCACAAGCCCGCAAATGCGACCTCCATACTCAGCACTATGCAGTGCAGGTATTGTGTAGTGTGCAGGTTGAATTTTTTAATTTTTTAAATTTGTGATTCTGATTCATTTCTTTGGGGTCTTGACATCCCAAGCTGGAGATAAGTTTCGCCTGAAAACCCTTTTGTTAAAAAAAAGGTAATTAGGATGAAAACCGAAGTTCAAGGTCTTTCAACATGTTTAATATTGCAAGATATTTAATACAAAAGCATTGCACCACCTACAACTAAAAAAATAGGAATTAAAAGTGTACATATTCATAAGGGCAAATATTCCCATATATCCCGGGTTTTTTAAATCGTTCGCGATCTATCCCAGGTTTTAAAAAAGTTCCGCGATCTATCCCCAAATTATTTTATTCCGCGATCTATCCCGAGTTTTTTAAATCGTCCGCGATCTATCCCCGATTTTCTAAAAAAACCGCGATCTATCCCGCGTTTTCCCGACGATGACGTGGCGTCCGACGCGGACGCCGAAGTGGGCTGACCGTAATAGACGTGGCATCCAAGTCGGATGCCACGTCATCGTCGGGAAAAAACCCCACTCTCTCTCTCTCCCTCCGCGATCTCTCTCTCTCTCTCTCTCTCTCTCTCTCTCTCTCTCTCTCTCTCTCTCTCTCTCTCTCTCGATCACCTTCTCACTCTCTCTCTCTCTCTCTAATTCTCTCCGGGTCTTCCTCTCTCTCTCTCTCCGCGATCTCTCTCTCTCCCCTTCTCTCTCTCTCTCTGCGGTCTCTCTCTCTCCCTCCCTCTCTCTCTCCACGATCAGTCTCTCTCTCTTCCGCGATCTCTCTTCCCCTCTTTCTCTCTCTTCCGTGATCTCTCTCTTTCTCCCCCCTTCTCTCTCTCTCTCTGCGGTCTCTCTCTCTCCCTCCCTCTCTCTCTGCAATCAGTCTCTCTCTCTCTTCCGCGACCTCTCTTCCCCTCTTTCTCTCTCTTCAGTGATCTCTCTCTCTCCCCTTCTCTCTCTCTCTGCGGTCTCTCTCCCTCCCTCTCTCTCTCCGCGATCAGTCTCTCTCTCTCTTCCGTGACCTCTCTTCCCCTCTTTCTATCTCTCTCCGCGATCTCTTTCTCTCTCCCCTTCTCTCTCTCTCTGCGGTCTCTCTCCCTCCCTCTCTCTCTCCGCGAAGATGATGACTTATTACGGTTTTTCGACTCGGACATGGCGTCCGACTTGGATGCCACGTCTATTACGGTCAGCCCAGCTGCCCACTTCGACGTCCGCGTCGGATGCCACATCAGCGTCGAAAAACCCTAGGATAGATTGCGGAACTTTTTAAAAAGCGGGGATAGATTGCGGAACTTTTAAAAACCGAGGGATAGATCGCGTGAAAAAAAAAACGTGGGATAGATCGCGGACGATTTAAAAAACAAGGGAATATTTGCCCTATTCATAAATAGGGAGTGTAAGAAACAGACATCTACTTTTTATTCAACAGATTGAAGGGTGGAAAAAAATCACAACAATAACAAGGGTTTGATGGGCTGGAGATGCTAAGATTAAGAATTAGTGGGGGATTAAACGAACCAAGATCAATGCCTGGGGCAGCGTCGGGTTTCCTTAGAATCCGGGGGAGGTGCGATTGCGTCTCTGAGCATCACCATTCGAACTGTCCGCTGCCTCTTCGCTGAAACCCCGGCAAGAATTAACGGTACAATCGACGTCCACTCTAAAACCCTACTCTACGGAACGGAACGGGACGGAATGAAAGGAACGGGAGCGGGGAGGTCAGGACGGAGGAATTTAGAAGGGGAACGGGGTCAGAAGACACTCACCGTGGCTTGTTTTCTCGTAGCTCTCGCGAAGTTTCTTCTTGGATAGTTCAATCTTCGATCGGAGGGCTTCCTCGTCGGCGCAGTCGGTCCTCATCCGCAATTGATCCGCGATAGCGCTACTCCCTTGCATCTTGAGAAGATTCTGGATCGGACGGTCAGTTTCTCTCTTCAGATCAATCGGCCTACTCGAAATCTCTTCTTCTCCGTCGGGGAGGATTCCGCGGACCGTAGATTCGGCGATTTCTTCCTCTTGAAGTAAAGCGGCGAGGCGATTTCCCTGCCGCCGCAACTCCGCCGGGGAATCAAAGGCCGCCACGCGGATCGCCATGCGTATAACGTTGAAGATGTCGGGATTAGCCGCGCGACGAAAGAAATTGCGCCAGTAATCGATCGTCGATGATTCTTCGGCCATCGGAGCGGCAGATCAACGAAAGGATAATTATGCCATTTCAAGGAATGAATCCAAGAATCTCGCGATCTCCTCCCGATTTGGCCTATATCCATGGCCGGAAAGATCAGAAAGAAAGAGAAGGAAGAACAGATCATGGAGAAAAGGAGGAACGAATGGTGGAGAAATTGGGGAAGAAGAGATTTCTTGACCTTTGAGTGTCGATCGGAGCGTCTTGTTGATGGCGGAAGAAGCATGGGAACTTGAACTTCGAAGTGAGCTATTTATACTTTACGAAGTTCAATGCAAGCTCTCTTTTTATTTAATTTGCGAATCGGATTAAAATTGTAAGCGCGGAAGTAACGAGAAAAGTAGCCGTACGATCCTAGCAGAGAGGCACGAGAGAAAAAATGGACGGCTGAGATAGACTGAGTCGCCGGGTCCCGTACTGTAGCCATGGAAAGTGATTGGAAACCATCTTTTAGTTAAGATTTTAGTGAAAATGCCCAAGTTTATATTCTGAAGAATTATTTGCAAACATCATTTTACTGCGGTCAAAGAGTAAGCTTAATCTGAATTTAATTTGGAGAGGTTTGAAGTCAATATATTCACTTATTTGAAGGTAAGACATTTGATTCGTATAGTTTATGGGTCAGACAATCATGTCAGGCAAAAAACTTATGTCACATGAAGATTAACATGTCTTCGTAATGTGATTAAAGTTTCAGATCATATCAATCTCATTTGGCCAGTCAAAACGCACGGTCAACTTTCACATATAAGTTGGGCAACCTTGGCCTAATTATATTGTACTTTATGGAAGATAAAATGTTGGAAAAAATTAGATGATATGAATATGTTAACGTGTAATTGCAGCATCAAATTTGAGGCAAAAAGGAGTAATTTTTTTAGTGTATTAGGATTGTAAAATACTTGTTTAAGTATTTTTCCTTCCAATAAAAAATGGGAACTATTTGTCTGCCCTCGACATGATGAAATCATTAAGAATTTACCATTTAGAAACTCAAAAACTAAATATGAGAATACCCCCGGTCAAATATTTCCATAATTTAAAAAAAATATTTCCATAACTTGGACCATTTGTAAAACATACAAATGTATGTTTTAAAAAGAAGGAATGTATGGATCTAATAATCTGAAACGAATCTAATCAATGATCAGTCAACAGCCATCAAGTCACAAGTTGTTAGATAATGTTTGACATCTAATTTGTTGAAATATCACAAGAGAGAGACGAAACTTCTCTCCCTCAATTATGTTCATATCTCTCTCACACAAGAACAAAAAAGCACTCTATACTATCATGATGGAAAAATCAACACAAATGGCATTCATGTTAGTTTTTTTTTATGTTACAATGGGGAAAAACATAGGTCCATATTGAAAGGGCCACATTCATTCATCTTCACTACGAGCATGGAGCTTCATAGAAACCCCTGGAGAATATCTCTCAGGCCTCAACCCAACCATAACCGAGATTTGATGTAAAAAAATCTAATGTTGATCAGATGTTCCCAATTTAGATTCTGGAAGACGTTTGAATGTGACCCATCTTCACAACTATAGGTCCTCATGGCGCTACTTGGACGACTTCGTGAGTACGGCAATTACATTCACTGAGTACACAAATCCGCTTGATTAAGAATATGTAAATTTTAGAATCGTATATACCTTGATTACATTATGGGAATTAAAAATCATATTTGGGAGTTTTTAGTGGTTAAAAATTAACCCAAAAATTCTGATGTATTTGATTTGACTAGATTGATAGAAATGACTAACTTGATAATATTGACTGACATATTGAATCGAATTAGTCACACATTAGATGTATTATATATTAATCATGTCTTTCTACGTGAGATCAAATCTATTCTGCCATGAGTCATGATAATTTCATAGTTATTTGGGGAAAGTTTTACACATTGTATTCATTTTCTTAGGGGGAGACGACTGTAAATGAAGAAGGAAGACTCCAATTCATGGTTTCAATAAAAATGAAGTTTAAATGCGTTGTAATGACCAGTAATCCACTATTTTCGTAGAGTATGTGTCCAAATTATGATTTAAAATTGATCATAGACAAAGTATCAATGAAATAAACATGTTCTTGTTTTTTCCAAAATCTTGAATGATTAATTTATCAGTAAATCATTACATTGAAACTCTGATTCATTCCTCGAATATCAATCAATTTACTTACAAGTGCTTGAAGTGGATTCATCTGTACCTCAGATTTCCAGAAAAAAACTGGAATATTTTGTGGCATGGAGTAGACTTATACCCATGTAAGGAAGAGAGAGAAGAGTAAATTGTATTTTAAGGGGAATGGGTTTGCACACTCGGTAGTGTTATTGAGACTCCATAAGCAATGGGGACAATAAGCGTGGCACATGTCACCCACGTTCTTATCACCCCTCTGAATTTAGTCATGGTTGGAAAAAAATCATACAAAAGCTTAAATTTTAAGTATATTCTCTAATGTCTAATAATATAATGGGTGTGGCCCTTTAGGCCCATGTACCACTCTATTTAATAACTGCATAATCCCATTATTTTTTATTTTTTAAACTAGAGTATTTAATTTATATAATACATAGATTACTCAATTATGACTTGATTGTACCCAATCGATAGGATGAGCCACCAACAATTGGCATGCAAAGCCACACCATGTGCTATAGATACGATAAAGGATTTTAATATCTTTTATGGAACCTTTCTCTCATTAGTTACCATGTATGTGTAATCCTTTATTTGCACAAACCCTATCAGATCACTCCCAGGATAACTTAGTATATTGTCCAATGTCAAACCTTATTTGGTCGATCTAATTAAGATTGGTGCATAGGGAAAGCATTGGAGGGCCTCTGATATTTCAACTAACTATGGCAAGACTTTGATTCCATCATCTTCCTTGATTTTGTATCTTCTAATACCTAGCGTAAAAATTACATACTGACCACTCAGTCAACCTAGTAGACTTGTTGCTTCTAAGCTAAGACAATTTTCAATCCCTGGATCAAGGAATCAGGTATCAAATCCAAAATATATTCATCAAACACAAGTGTGACATGAATTAACCTGATTGACAGTGTAGATAAAAGGATCTACTGTACATATGGATCAATTTACTGAATTCTTTATCCTAAAAACACCCACTCTCTCTCCTTAGCATCTCCACACTAATGGTTTTGAGATCCACTATTCTCATGATATGAGGATGTGTAACATTGACCCATATTAGAGTGAACCTCACACTTTTGAGTACTTGTATATATCTCATCATCAACTTCCATTGTTGGCTCTACGCCAACATCATTCTCAAGGATATGCTAACTGCTTGGACCTGAAGTTTATCTTTAGGTCATTTAGATAGGGGTGAAATTTTGGCTTTGCCAGAGTAATGTGTTTTATGTCCTAGATGCCATATAATGTGTCACTCGATGATATTTTTATTTATAGTTGATTAGTCTATTTTGACCAAATGCATCTTAGCAAAACATTGCATTCACTAATAAGGGCTCCCGATGAACTTTTGGTAATCCATCCAGCAGTTAGGTGTATGAAAATAAAGAACCAGATCCTTCTCTTTAAAATTTAAATAATCTTAGCAATCACTTGTTCAGGTTCTACGTATTCATCATTTTGCACTAAAATCAACCTTTTACCAGGATTATCGGTCTTGAAATGGGGATAAAAATATCAAAAACTTGTACAACAACATTATTTTAGGAAAGAAAATCAAAACACAGTTGAAACACCCTACAATATCTTATCATATTTTGGTCCCAACGTTTTATCAGCCTTGGGGTACGACAAAAAAATTGAGTTTTGTTTATGAAGTATATGAAGGTAAAAAATCCATACATTTCCCCTACTTCAGTCTATTTTAAGATTTTATGATCTGTCCTAATTTCTGATTCTTAAATAAGTGGGCCTTGATGTGGCACAAAAAAACTCAACTTAAAATGTGATTGATATCCCAGTACAGTCACAATGAAGGACAGGAGATTCAAACTCTTTGAGGGATTTTTGATAATATAATTTTTAAATCTCATTTGAATGGTAACCACTATTAAATATCATTTATTTCTATATGCTTAACCAATGACACATGAATCTTACACGTCTCATCTAGTGGTGTGAGACTGAGAGTGTAAATTGATTATAGTCCTTGGTACAACAATAAAATTCCAATATCACTTACATTGGTCAGGCTTTGTTCGATATACCTATCTTCCATCAAAATTTCAACATAATCAAATTACACATTTTAAATACAATAACATATTATTTTCTAAATTAAAAAAGGCCAATTATGATGGAAAATCAAGAAATACTTAGACTATGACATCCAATAAACCTTGCGTGTGACCCTTTCGGCCCATACCACTTCATGAGCCTAACAACTTTTTATTGAATAAAAATGAATTATAAATATCAAATATATAAATTCATTAATCTTAGAACTTCTTAACGGAATCAGTAGGTTGTCACCAACAGGTCAGGTCCCAAATTACACTACGTACCATACAAGGTACAAAGGATTTTATTGACTCTTTTTTAATACTTTATACCATCATTTAAGTTAACTCTTCATTAAATCTTTATGGAACATTCATCTGCACAATGCCCCTCAAGTGACTTAACTTATGGGTCAATCCTTAATTGACCATCCAAGATACTATGAATTGCGAACATTGTCAGACTTCTCTCCAATATTTCCTCTAACTCGTCCCAGGATTCTATTGCATCATCCTCCTTGATTCAGTCACATCTCATACTGACGGTGAATGATTCCATCATGACAACTCAAACATCTTCATATACTTTATGATGCATCCAAACAAAGGCCATTTATAATTTTCTAATTATACAATCATATATCATAGTTAAAGTACAACCATAATGTCTGTATTGTATTAGTGATAAACTCATATTTGGGGATAAGTTTAAGTTGTTGATTTCATTTTAACCAATAAAATTTATAAAAAAATACTCACCTAATAATTCTAGCTAGTGGGTGAGTAAAGGTCGTTCCCATCGGGAATTGATTTTACGGATACAACTATCTATAGATAGTGATTTGAGAAGGATGAGAAGTGATATGCATGGGTTAAGAGTTAGTAATGCAATAGAAACAGTGAAATGAGGGGAGAGGAATTAAGTGTTTAACTAGGGTGTGATGGTATGTAAGAGGAGAAGCAGGCAGGATGATGTGAACATGATGAATGGAATTGAAAGAGTAAGATGTGATATGAACTTCTTCACACTAATGGATACAGGACCAGCCATAATCATTTTATGAGTGATGTTATATACTTTTTTTCTTTTTTTCAGACTTCCCTTGCCTACATTCTTCCGGTGGCCAGAGGTTGTTCACCTCGGAGACCTGATACTGTTATGAGTGTTATTCTATCTAGATACATCAATTTCCTTCTCGAGTATCCTTCAAATCAGAATATTTAGAACACATGATTAAAGAATCGTGATCTCCGTACTATGATCTCATCATAATTCACTAAGTCGGATCATGTATTCATGGACTTCATTAAATGTATCACATGTGCCTTATAATGAATATGTTCTATTAGTAAATATTGAACGAGATATGGAATGTGTGATTGGCTTACTGGCCACATATATTTCCGTATATGGAAACATTGAGGGAGAATGATGAAGATACCCTCAAAATCAAAGCTCAATTGGTCTTCTGGATCGTCAAATATATAGACCTAAAGTTGGATGATACCTAACCATTGATTTAATCTAAATATTTCTCTCTCTCTCTTTATCCTCGTCACCACACCACATCACTTTTAAGGTTTTTTCTTTATCTTGCATTATATACAATATTTATCTCAAATGCTCCTGGGTCATCCTCTGTTGATGTCTCACAACACGCCATGTGTCCATAAGAAAAAAGACAAAAAACAAGAATGACTATATAACAATAATAAGACGTTTATCATGTGGCGGCTCATCTGCATGCACCACGTCATGAGGCTTTTTGTCAACTTAACCTTCTAAGACACCCCCACGCCACGTGGACATGTGTGGCATGTGTCATGTGACACATCAGATCTATGCGTTAACTATGTAATTAGTAAAATAAAGGAGAAGTGATGGAGCGCGCCCAAACGACATCGACAAAGCGTCATCGGAGCCGTCCTCGCCATCATCAGCATCATCGCCCGTCTATGTCCAGCCCGAGCAGCATGCCAAAGCATTTGTGAAGACACCCATGTTTAAATACCCTGGGTAGAGCACGTCTGCGTCTGTATCACCGTGTTTTAATTATCTATTTTCAGTCGTTTGATTTCTGTCTGTGTTTGTCATGACGATTGCACCCCACTCATCGTGAAGCGTCTATATCACCGTGTTTTTGTATCAGTTTGTAGCGTTTTTATTTCACATCATTTTATTTTTATTTTCTTATTTGTATTGTAAATGGGGGGATTCTTATTGGACTCTCTTTATTTGGACTCCATGTAATGGGTCCATCATGGCCCTATATAAGGCCATGATGGGACCAAGTCCTATTTAGATCTGGAATTTGTATTGGCAGTTACTTCTCATCTAGGTCTCACCAAGAAGCAGAAGAGGAAGAACAGAAGAGAGGGAAGAAGGAGAGGAAGAAGGAGGAGAGGGGAAGAAGAGAGGAAAGGTGAGGGGAAGAGGTGTGAGAATGCCATCTAGTGCCCTCCATCCAACGCTTTCATCTCTCTCGGCCGCCAACAAAGTCATTGTGTTGATCTCTGACCTCCAGCCGAGAGTCCTCGCTATCAGGCTTCTCCGCTAGTCACTGTTCATGCATTTCTGCTGACAGAATCGCCGCGGTGACCACCGACCACAACCCGAGACTCCTTGTCGTGAGGTTTCTCTTGCAGTCATCTTTCATGCGTCCCCTCTAACGTCAGAACCTCAAAGTTGACCTTTGTTCACTGCCGTGCATCCTCGCCGATAGATTTCTTCTGTGTCGTTCACGGCTGTCTGCTAGTCGACCACCGGCCTCGCGTACATGCATCTTCGCTATCTGGATTCTACACCGACCGTCGCATTGGGAGCCCATCGCTCTCGTCAAGTTGAACAATTGTTGCTCACATTGCCGATTGGCTGTTCATGCCAGGCATTTGTCTACTCATCGAAAGCACTGATTGTCAAGTGGCTTATCATACGCATTGACTGCTCAACATTTAGACATCTGCATTGATCATCCGGCGGTGAATCTAGTCCTGCTGACCACTTGACTCCAACCTTAGTAAGCCAAACATTTTGATCGACCGACGACTTGCGCCTACATTTGGACCTTTGTGACATTTGCTGGACCACAAGCACTAGTCGAACTGTCACCATGCTTTCTTCGCATGCCTCACAAACCGTGTATCCAATGCCAGTAGATCAGTCGCTCTCTACTACACTGTGTAAAGCCACCGTTGATGTCTTTGTCATGGCCTACATCGACCCCTACCTGGACGTGCCCATCAGACTCAACCAATTCTTGGAGCCATCTCCCTGTCAATCGTCTCTCTCCTCGTCATCAACTACCTTCCTTGGCACACCTCTATCTCGCCAACCTGTCTCGGCTGTGGCCTACAGCGACCCCAACCTGGACGCGCCCATCAAACTCAACCAATTCTTGGAGCCATCTCCCTCTCGCTCGACTCTCTCCTTGTCATCAACTACCTTCCTCGGCACGCCTTTATCTCGCCAACCTGTCTCGGCCTGTGCATCGGCAAAGATCTCAACAACAAGCGATGTCACCGACGAGGTACACCGGTCTCTTTGCTCGCCCGTTACATTACTTTCTCTAGTATATTATTGACTGCACTCCACCGCGCTTGGGTTAGATAGGTGAAATAAATTCTTTGAGAAAATTATGAATTGTGTTTCCCTAGGCATGGGCTGAGCCCGTCCATTACGTGCGAGCCCCTACGGAATTTTTCCGTTCGATGTTGTAGACGCCATCGTTGCTTCGACGAGGGTCAGGAGGTCACTGTCATCGCCAACAGTCGCCCGCTCCGGAGCTCAAAAATCAGTGAATTCCCACTCGTTGGCCCTGCACGTACACTCCACCTAGGTCATTTGAATCCACGTAGTTACATTCATCGTAGTAAATTATCCGTCGTACGAAGCCATTGATGACGTCCGACATCAAAAAAGTAGTGTTTAAAAAGCACCATCATCAGTCCATGTGTGCATATTTAGTAAAAAATGTTTGCCCATTTTTTAATTCGTCCACATCATTCACCTATATATAAAAAATAATAAAAGGTGTCAATAATAATCCGCTATAATGGCATTGTTAATTGTGATGCCTTAATGGCGTCTTTCCAATTATTGGTTAACGCCAATTATTAATAAAAATAATTTAAATTGTTACCATTCATTGGATTGAATGGAGACACATAGTGCAACGAAGATTAAACCCAAAAAACCATTAATAAATTCAGAAAAAAATTAAAAATAGGGCCAAAATTATAAGTATATTTTTTTTACTAAGAAAATTTGTATCTTCATGAATATAATGTCAAAAATACAAGAAAATAATATCCTGAATCAAATTTTTTTAACAATATGATGTCAAGAAAATCCCTAAAAATTTCAAAGAATTCCAAACATTGTCCTAATAATGCATTTAATCATATTAGGCTTGATAACACTCAATTATAAATCAGCTCTAAGGATCACTTACACAATCCTAACATGAATTGACCTAATCAAAAATTAGGTAAATACCCATTAGGGATGGGCATTCGTCATCCGTCACGTCATGCGTCACCGTGACGGTCACGTGACGGATGATGCGACGGTGATGGTGACGTTTCAGAGGGTTCGTGACGATGACAGTGACGGTGACGGATTGCCCGTGACGGTGACGGTGACGGGGTGGTCTGGACGAGTGACGTGATGATTAATCCATCACGGATGACGTCCATGACGGAATTTTTTATACAATAATAATTTAATATTAATTTCATAAAATTATTGATGCAGGACGACTAAGGACTGGATGACTGGAGTACGGGGAAGGTTACAGATGGATGGACGACGGTGGATGGGTTGGGTACATGAGGGATAAAACAGCCCACAGAAATACACACGGTCGGATTCAGACTTTTAAACCGATGAAAAACTGGTGGTGCAGCTCCGACCCTTGTCGAGGGCGGGAGTACTGTCTTCACCCACCGCGACGATGCCTAAGCACCGAAATCAATACCCAAATTCGCGTCACAAAGAAACACTCGAAGAGAGGGAGGAAGTGAGAATCCAAACCAAATCTAATTCTGACGGCGGTGGAAAATTCTCGAGAAAATACTGAACAGAGAACACTTCGACACCAAGGAGTTCAGGCGTACCTCGGCACCGTAGTGCGTGAAGAGGATGTGAGAAATTTGGACCGAGGCAAGACTGGGCGATTCCGGGCGTTGAGCGGCACACTGGACGAAAAGACTAGGCGTTCTGGGCGTTGTACGACCCTAGTAGAGAGTGAGGCGGACCGGGCACGGACGAAGCAATGGGGGACTGGCACCAATCCTGGGCGGCGGCTTAGGGCAGCCTACATGGGCGGCCTGGGGCGGCTGCCTTGGGTGGCCTCGGGCTGCAGCCCTAGGCGGCCTGGGCGGTGGTCTTGGGCGGCCTAGGGCGGACTGCCCTGGGCGGCCTGGGCAGCGGACTGCCCTGGGCGGCCTGGGCAGCAGACTGCCCTGGGCAGCGGCCTTGGGCGGCCTAGGGTGGGCTGCCCTGGGCGGCCTGGGGCGGCTGCCTTGGGCAGCCTTGGGCGGCAGCCCTAGGCGGCCTGGGCGGCTGCCTTGGGCGGCAGCCCTGGGCGGCATGGGCGGCGGTCTTGGGCGGCCTAGGGCGGGTTGCCCTGGGTGGCCTGGGCCAGCGGCCTTGGGCGGCCTGGGGCGGCTGCCTTGGGTGGCCTGGGGCGGCTGCCTTGGGCGGCTGCCTTGGGCGGCCTTGGGCGGCAGCCCTAGGCAGCCCGGGGCGGCGGTCTTGGGCAGCCTAGGGCGGGTTGCCCTGGGCGGCCTGGAGCAGCCTTGGGCGGGTTGCCCTGGGCGGTCTGGGGCGGCTGCCTTGGGCGAGCGGCGGCGGGCAAGCTGGCGGCAGCGCAGCCTGGGCGGCTAGGGCGGGTTGCCCTGGGCGGCCTAGGGCAGCTTTCTTGGGCAATCAAGGGCGACGGCCCTGGGCGGCAACTCAGGGAGGGCGGTAGAGAGAGAGAGAGAGGGGGAGAGTGAGAGAGAAAGAGAGGAAGGATGAGGGGTGGAAGGCTGACAATGCGAGGCGGCGGCGGCGGCGGCGGCGCTAGGACTGGAGAGATAGGGAGGCTTGGGCAGTCCTCCAAGAAGAGTTAAACAAAACTCAATTCTTGAAATATGACTGCCTAACTATTTCTTCAAACAATGGCCTATACATATAGGCCTTGGAGGAAAGAGAAAATACAACTTAAAGACAAGAAATTAAAGACGAGATGTGCTTTATGTCATGCCAAGGGGCAGTTGTTGATCTGTCGTTGGCGACGTGTCATGCTGCGCAAAGGAGCGTGCGCGCGTGGAGACATGCGTAACTGAGATGGTTGCGGCATGTCCGTAGCGGGAGTGTTGACGTCGATTGACAGTGGCGGCGTATCCATGGCGGAGACGTTGACTTCGGTTGACCGTGGTGACGCGTTCGATGGTGACGTGTTGGCGTCCTCGCCATCAATTATATTCAAAGTGCATTTGTAAGCTTGGGAGTAGATTAGAAAAGTACATTATTTCCTTGAAGCATATTCTCTGAACCCCATTGCGGGCTTCCTCATGACGAAGTATGTCAGCAAATTTATCATTTTCGTCATGAATTCACGGCCTGCGATTGTCACACCATTGACGGCGCGTTCCATGAAGAATAATACTCATGGGTTTGCTGCTGCTCCACGCGTGAAAGTTCTCTACAATCTTCTTGATCTTGCAAGGGTCTGTCAGATAGGCTCCTAGGCAGTTCAAACCCACATCCACAAAGTGGATTCCAGAGATACTTTGGAGGAATGAAATTTCTGAATTAAGAAAATTTATCCCATCCAGAGAGGTCTGGTCATCAACAGACGCATCTTCTATGCTTGAAATTTCAGTAAGAACTTGGTTCAAGACAATGCCCCCTTTACTGAATCCAATGAGTACTGTCCTGGGAATAGAATGAACGCCAGTTGATTCTTGCTGTCTTCCACCAACCTTTGCAGAAACCTTAATGGAAGGAAATAATACATCTCTAAGGAAAAGTAATCTTAAAAATAGGAGGAAGAAAATGAGAGAAATTTTAATTAAGACATGGGAACAACGCATGAGCAGCACTTGAAACACGAGAAATCAACCAATAACTATTAATAAATTAGGAAAGTTCCACTCTTTTCCGTGTATCTTGCTTTCATCTTGGTTTGAAGAAGAATACCCTTTTTTCACAACCCACGCGTTAATTGCATCGTCCCCAAGCTTTGAAACGAGCAATTGCGCGATGTAGGTCGAGTCAGAGAGCTCTTCTATTACCTTGTTTCTGCTCCTCCCTTCTATTCTATCGCCTTTGAAGAACATTGCTTTGGTGGAGACGGCGGAGAGGGACACAGAAGCGAAAACCTTCAAGTGGGTGTTGCCATTGAAGGGCACGATCAGCGTTCCAGCCCAGCGCGACATCGCACCCAGACGGAAAAATTACTCTTTTTTTGGACATTCGATACTTGAGAGAGAGAGGAAGAGGGCCGGTGACATAACACAATAACAATAAGAATAAAAATACATAAGATATAAAAATGAAAATATTTTCCGTCACCATGACGGTGACGTGACGGTGACGAGGGTTTGCGGATGAGTGATGGGTCGATGACGTTTTTTTTTTAAATCCTTGGACAAGTGATGTGACGGTGACGTGACGAACATTTTGTCACGTCACCGTCCGTCACAACTCGTCATCCGTCTCGTCATGTCCGGGGCGTCACGTCCCGGACGTGTCGTTCCCTAATACCCATAAAAGAATTCATGTCAATTAATTCAATAATTTTTTTCTCTAAATAGTACCAATAATATCTCTTTAGGATCTTGATGGTTACATGATTAATTATACTCATCATATGAGCAAGTCTAGATAGTATTATTCTATCTAGACATTTTTATTTCCTTTTTGAGATCCTATGAATAGGAATATTTTTAATACATGTGTTATTTTAAGTTTCTAAGGTATTTTTGGATTCTAGGGCTGTAATTGGCATGAAAGTAAGATGTTTCCTGATGCAAAAAGACTTAAATGGAATCATGCTAGATCTTAAAACTAGAAATTTGCCATGGGTCACATCTTTGATTGATCATATCCTTGAGTGAAATGTGTTGGATTGCTCAATCCCCGACACATTGAATGCTCACCTTCATATTTATGATCTTTGTTATCAATCCATCATCATCATTATACCATTTTGAGCAAATAGGGAGTGAATAGGAGCCAATGGGAGAATTTAGAAGAAGCTTGGGAATCTGAATAATTTTATTCTTGGTGAATTTTATTCAAGGCCTTCTCCTAAGAATACTCATGAGAATTTTTCATATAAACCCCTTAGGTATATCTTCTGACATCCAAAACTCCATCTTTTGTGACCCTCAATGCTCATTTTTTAGTCTAGTTTATGACTCCAATGGCCCAACAGCATATAATTCCCCGCCTAATACTTATCTACTTCAACATACATATAAATTGATGAATCACTAATTCAACATCTCATTCAAATCTGTTATTGCATTCCAAGAGCAAAGGATTGGAGTGATGTTTAGATCAATAAAAATAGAGAAGATGCACTACTCGGCCCGTTGGGCATGTGACAATGAGGTTACTAAGATCTTCATATCTGCCTGACTTGCTTTCATCCTTTTTTTTCTTAGGTTATTGTCGTCGATAGCCTAGATTTTCATGATTTGACATACCTCCATAAAACTCTGCCGCTTTTTGGTGCATAGCTGCCTACTCTCCATTGCCACCAAGGATGGTAAATCTACATCACTTTCCCCCCTCTACTACTCGCCAATGAGTATCCACTACCAGCAATGGTAAATATGCATCACTTGGCCCTGCTCCACTATTCACCGGCGTGTATCCACCGCCATCTCCATTACAATTATCAGTGGTACTTCATGCATAGCCTTTCGATATGAGATAGATAGGATGGACGAAGCGCAAAGGGATAGATGTCTGAGTTGTTGAAAGTGTCAGCCTTGAAAACCAAAGTATTGACAGGAATCTTGAGGGTTCGAATCCCTCTCCATCTGCAAGGTCATAAGTTTTTGGACCACTCTTCAACAACCCCCCAACTTACCATCTGGAAAATATCTTATCTGTGTTTGTTTCTTTCAGAGCTGATTTGATTATAGTATTCTTCTCATAAAGTTGAACCCTTTCATCTTAACCTCAGAACCTCACTTCGTCACTACATCGTAATCTTAGAATCTATTTTTACTTCTTTCAAAAAATTTCTGACTTTGTACTGACTTCTGAATCTGAATCTTCACTCCCACCACCACTCAACCATCACCTGGTGCTCTCACGACGCCAGCTAAGGAACTTTTATTTTATTTAACTAGTATTTTCAACTATAAATTCCCATAAAAGTTTCTCCACTCACTACAACTCAACCATCACCAGGACGCCAGCTAAGGTACTTTAATTTTAGTTAACTAGTATTTTCAACTATAAATTTCCATAAACCTTTCTCCACTCACACTACAACTCAACCATCACCTGGTGCTCTCATGACGCCGGCTAAGGTACTTTAATTTTAGTTAACTAGTATTTTCAATTATAAATTTCCATAAATTTTTCTCAAATTATTCTTTAAATTTTTAATAAACTACGTTAAATAGGATTAATATTGTTGTACCTTCATCAAATTATTTTGAATTACTTTTCACTAGTTTTCTTTCATCAAATTAGATGAAATTCCATGAATAAATATTAAAAATGTAAAAAGTAAAAATTCATTCATTCAATATTTGCTCCTTGTGGATTCAACCCTTACTCTCGCTATGCTTAAAAAAAAAATAGTGTTTCATAAACTAGCAGCCTTAAAAAATATTTCTTACCCTAATTTATGGTTCATCCCTCATTTTCTTGACATTCCTTAGACAACTTAGATTCAATCAACTGTCAATCCTAATTGCTCTTCCTAGTCAGTACTGATGTGTTAGAAAACTATAAGAAAACTCTTCTATGACATTCTGCTACCTTGGCAAAGGACTTCATTGCATCATAGTCATTGAATTTTCTCCTCTTATACCACAGGTGGACAATCCCATTTTCACCACTCAATAATCTTCTTGATAAACTTATTGTTGCATCCGAGTTAGCAAGGTTAGAAATTACATGAATAGGAATTTTTATGTTAGCCACAATGTGTCTTTGATGTCTCAATTCTAAGTGTCACTTACATGGATGTGATGTGAATCAACATGATTAAAATTTTGGTATACTATCATTCAAATATTCATATGAATTAATTCAGTGAGCTATTTTTCTTAAATAACACCATACTTAATGTCTCCACACGAATATTCAAAACATACCACACTAATCATATGGATGAGACTAGATACTGGTATTCTATTTGGATACGTCATTAAAATGAATAAATTGTCTCAATGAACATGAATCAAAATATGAAATATATGATTGGCGTATTGGGCACATATATTTCCATCAAGTATGACATATCTGAGAAGGGGTGCATTAGGTTCAATAAATATTATGCAGTCTAATACGCTCTACCTGTCTGAAATAAGCTCTACCTATCTAGGGAATGAGATAGAGGAGAGGGTGCTCACATATTTTTTACACATATTAGGTTAGTCCTCCATACTTTTCGGGGGTATCCAGCCCGTGGTGATGATGATGCCCCATCAAGTTAGAGTTAATGCACCAAAAAAACATACAAAAATAAGGTGTAACAAAGATAAATAATCTCAATCTCTGCATTCCTTAATCCCGAACTCTTCCAATGAATGAAGATACTTCACATCCTTCATCTCGGCCCCAAAGCCTCCACAAATTCAGCCTCAGTGCTTTCAGATCGTTGGCCCCCAAAGGCTACAAGGTGTTGGGTCCTATGGCCTTGATCTGAATGAAACAAGGTCAATTCCTACATTGTAAGACTTGGAAAGGAATAAAATGGCATCCACAAAACTATGGATTAAATCACATGTGAATGGATCAGATTCGTGATTAATCAGTTACTGGAGTGAGACATGTTGAGCTGCTCAAGTGTGGAGACTCTAGATGTACCCACGCGATCCGTGGTAAATCGAATCACCACTTTCACCTTGATGAGCCCTATTCACACTCCACTATCATTGTTACGCCACCTTGATTGCATCGGGAGAGGGATGAGCCATGGAGAGAAAGGGGAAGAAGGTCAAAGGCCTTGAACAATTCTAGCCTAAGTGGATGTTGTTCAAAGCCTTCCTTTATTTAGACTAAATGTGTATTTTTCATTAGAAATCCCAAAATTTAAGTATATCTTTCAATATCTAAAAGACCATTTCATGCAACCCTCTAGGCCCATATATCAGTCTAGCTAACGCGTCTAATGGCCCAATAACCTTCATTCGCTTTTCCAATTAATGAACTGTATCATCATATATCATAACAAGACATCCAGTTTACCAATATTAGATGTCAAGACCAAATCTAAAAACTGGTGTCACCCTTTTTATTGGAGCGGAGAGCAGGCACAGCTCTACTAACATAACTAAGACAAGCTGAATCTTTTCTGATGTTCATTCATTAATTAGAGTCATTAACTGTTTAAAATGTTAATGGAGGGCTTAACGCGCATCTAGTGGCTGGTTTGGGTCCACTACAGGTCGTAATATTATATGGGCTATAAGCATATTTCCAGATCATCCCAGACGCGGACAATAAACGAATTTTTCGTCCAACGATAAAAAATCGTCCCGTCCATTCCTCCCAGGACAAAGGACGGGACGGTTTTTCGTCCAACGAAGGACGGGACTGTTTTTCGTCCAACGATAAAAAATCGTCCCGTCCATTCCTCCCAGGACGAATTTTTGTCCCAAAATTTGTCCAGGACGAAAAAACCCATTTCAATATTTTTAATATATTAATATGATTTTTTTCAAGTTTTTTAGGGAATTACTGGGGAGATAGAATGCAAAGGGACGTATGTACAATTATTTATAAGTGGCGTACATTTGCACGCACGTAAAAATACAAGGACTTTGATATAATTTGTCATTGTGAGGCTATGTGGCAATATGTCAACCGTCGGATGTGAATCCAGTGGTTTTCCGTCCAGATTCGTCCGTCGTCCGAGACCTCTGGACAGACAGTTTTTTCGTACCACTGGACGAATTTTCGTCCTAAAATCCGTCCGACTCCTCGGAGGGGACATTTTTTCGGGCCGGGACGAAAAAATCGTCCCGTCCGCTTCCCTGCACTATAGCTATAAGGGGTGGAAATGGGATTTCAGTTTTCGAAGTTGCCTTATCCCGATAAGAGCCGCGGTAGGGGTGAGCTTGCAGGTAGAGGAAATGGTGATGATGTCCATAGTGTCGCTCTCCGGCGTAGCGCCGCCAGTGGCGTCGCTTGGGTTGACTGCTGGCAGCAGGAGAAGCGTTGGATTGTTCTCTTCTGTGAGGATTGCGAGAGGATCGACGGCGGGATTCAACTCTCTGCTTCACACATCCTTCCTCTCTTCCCCGTCTGGATCTCTGTCCTTCCCTTCGTCCTTCTCAGGCAAGAATGCTGCACTGACCCTTGAAAAATTTGGAATGGATTAGTTTTTAAGTGTTTTTTATTCTGACCCAGTTTACAAATTCATTCTTTCCGACGGAATTTTGGCTTATATTGTCTTCGTGATTCTTTCAAAATTCTGTGCTCACTTTTGGCATTAGTCGGGAGCCGAACTTTCGGCACTGTTGTTGATTGACCAGGCTCTTTAGTTATCATCGACAAAAAAAAATGTTTGTGACCCTCATGCTGCAAAAATTCCCAATGTGACTACAGAATTGGGTTTGATGATCGACGTTAATTATATCCAATTAGTCTTCTTTATCTTTTTGCTTCAACAATTCAATATCCTACCTCTGCTTAAATGTCCCGAGTATCCAAACCTTTTCTATAACTTTGATCGAACTAATAAGTTCATCGAACTAACAAGTATTTCGCATCTCTTATCTCAGCACAGTTCACGTTTATTGAATTGCGTCTATATTTATAAATTTCCGTCATAAAATTGACGGATAGATTCTAAATATTAATCTGTAAATTGTGTAAGTTATTTTCGGGGATCTCCTGTTTATTCTTTGTTAATTTCTTTTCTATAAATTCTAAATATTTTTCCAGTTCCATAAAACACATCCGTACCTTTCCATGAAGCGTTTCTTGTTTCCTCAATGTTCATCTATATTTAAATAGGTGTATAATATTAAATATCATTTCATTAAAATAATTTGTAATTTTTTATTTTGATCTGTAAATAGATATTTCGATTCGATTTCAGGTATATCCGGTTCATTCTTTCTTAGTTTTTTCATTTGAGTTCTAAAATAATATGTTCATCCGGAGCTGTTACGAGTATTTCACATTTCTTGTTTCAGAAAAGTTCATCTTTATTAAAGTTGGTGCATCTTTTATAAATATAATTTTTCATTAAGATCCATCGACAGAGTTTCAATTTTACTCTGCAAAACACTCGACTCAGTTTTATGGGTATCCAGTTTATTATTTTATTTTTTAAAATTTGAAGTATCTTTCGAGAGCCAAGAGGCATATTCTCACGTTAATGAAATTCACAAGTTCATTTGTAGTTGTGCGGAGTATTTCACAATCTCTTATCTCAGCATTGCTCGTCTTTTTTAAAACAGGCGTATATCTCTTTCACTGAAATCCATTAATAAATTTTCGACGTTAGTGTAGAAATCATACACTTGTCTTTCTGGTGTATCTAATTAGTTACTTTCGTCTTTATGGAATTTGGTTTGCATTCATGTGTTTAATTTTTAATATTATATGCTGATAGACTCTCAGTTTTAATCGGCAAATCATACTAATCAGTTTGTTGTTGTGTTTCCCTTTGGAATGAAATTACCATTAAATTCTTAAGATTGGCCCATGATCTGACAAGAAAATTAACCTCAGGGCTGTCGCTGGGCCTAGACCTGGGGTCCGGCCCAGGCCCAAAGGAGAGGCGGCGGGGGCTGGTGGTGCGGGCAGGGAAGGCAGCGCTGTGCCTGACCAAGCGCAGCCGGTCACGCAAGTCACTTGCCCGGACCCACGGGTTCAGGCGCAGGATGCGCACCACCACCGGCCGGGCTGTGCTCAAGCGCCGGCGCGCTAAAGGCCGCAAGATCCTCTGCACCAAGACCAACCCCAGCAGCGGCAAGCGCGCATAAGCCTCCATCATGCAACCCAGTCACCAAACATTTTTCTTGTTTCATCTTGCTTTGATTTTGACCAAAATTCTGCCTCATTAAGCGTATGTAGCAATGTTTTTTTCTTGATACTGTGGGCATTTTAGTAAGCTGATAAGGAGGGGGGGTTCGTTATCGGCCCTCGTGGAGATCTTCGGAGACCACCCCGGCTCTGGAGAGGACGTCATGGTCAAGAGTGCTGAGGCCAGAGAAGGGGCCTGAGGAGAACATGGAAGAGGTACAGTCAGACGGGTACGCCGGCTGCCGGGTATTGGGTGCTGCCGTCGATGCCGAGACGTTCCGTGGCGGTGGCGGCGGCAGTGGATCGATCCGCTGGACCATCTTAAGGGACTGCACCACCTCTCCCATGGTAGGCCTCTGGCTTGCCTCTGACGCCACGCAAGCGGCAGCGATGGTGCACACTCTGAGAAAGTCCTCTGTTGGGTATTTGCCCTCGAGCTTCGGATCTGCGAGCTCTTCCACTCTATCCTTATCGCGAAGTATAGGCCTTGCCTGCAGAGAGTGTATGAGTGAGTAAGAGAGAGATGGAGTAAAAGATGGGCAGCTAAAGCGAGAACGAGAGAGATATGAGGAGATAGAGAGATGGCGAGTTAGAGAGAAACAGAGTGAGCAGCAAGAGAGAGACTGTGAAAGAGACCAAAAGACACATGGAGGGTTAGAGAGAGTGAGAAAGAGAGAGAGATGGCTAGTTCGAGAGAGGCGATGGAGCGATACAGAGATGGTGAGCTAAGAAAGACATGACGACATAGAGGTAGAAAGATCATGAGCTAGAAAGACATGGCAAGGTTGAGAGAGGAGAGAGATTGTGAGCTAGAGAGACAAGTCCAGATAGAGTGGTAAGAGGTATGGCGAGATAGAGATACAGAGAGCAAGAGAGACATGTCCAGATTGTGAGCTGGCAGACATGGCAGTTAAAGACATGGTGAGATAGAGTGTGCGCGTAAATAAGCAAGTGAGAAACTTGGCGAGATGGAGAGAGAGATACAGAGAGAGCGAGAGACTTGGCGAGATGGAGAGAGAGATACTGAGTAAACAAGAAACTTGGCGAGATGGAGAGATAGATACTGAGTAAACAAGAGACTTGGCAAGATGGAGAGATAGAACTGAGTAAACAAGAGACTTGGCCAGATGGAGAGAGACGTACTGAGCTAGAGAGAGACATGATTAGAGAGAGAGAGATGGTAAGTTTGAGAGTCATGATAAGATCGAGCGGGAGAATGTGACAGTGAGTGAACAAGAGAGAGAAAAAGAGAGAGAGAGAGACGGTGATCTAGAGAGAGGCATGACGAGACCTATCGAGATAAGGCGGGAGAATGTGCCAGTGAGTGAGCAAGAGAGACAGAGATAGAGAGATGGTGAGCTAGAGAGAGGCATGATGACAAAGAGAGAGTGAGTAAGAGAGAGACAAAGCGAGACAGACAGAGAGAAAGAGATAGTGAGTTGGAGAGGGACATGGCAAGATTGAAAGAAAGAGCAGACCCAGGTAACAAGATTCTCCTCGCCGGATGGTTGTGACATGTCTACTGGCTTCCGCCCCGTTAGCAGCTCCAGCAGGACGACTCCGTAGCTGTAAACATCGCTCTTCACCAGAAGATGCCCAGTCATCGCATATTCAGGAGCCACATACCTGGTCCAATCTCACCACAACATTCTTATTATAGTCGCCATCATCATCACCATCATCATCATCATCATCAGAAAGAGAGAGAGATAGAGAGAGAGAGATACGGACCCAAAGGTACCCATGACACGGGTGGAGAGGTAATTGGCCCGACCCTCAGGGGCCTGCTTGGCAAGACCAAAGTCGGAGACCTTGGCATGGAAGTCGTTCTCTAGCAGAATATTGGATGCCTTGAAATCCCTATGAATAACGCAAGGCTGAGAATCCTCATGCAGGTACGCCAGCCCCCTTGCCGCATCAAGCGCAATCCTCATCCTCGTGTCCCAATCCAGTGGACAATTTATGCCCACGGGGCCTGCGTACATATAATAATGACCATAAAACATTTAAAACTGGGTGATGGAAGGTATTATTCATTAACTTTGATGATGCGGATGACAAGAGATGACGAGTCGTTATCAGCCTTGTTATTTGTCCACGACGAGGAAGATGATGATGATGATGATGACGATGAAGGACCGAATTCTCTCCTCTGCCCGCCATCACAATCTCCTCATTTTTGTTCAAGATGACTAGCTGAGGATGATGAATTGTTATTTTCCTTGTTATTCATCTGAGACAGGATGACGATGATCATTACTCTTCCATTGTCCATGACAAGGATGACGATGCTGAGATAATCATTGTCACAAGAGCTTCTGAGAATGACGATGACAATCTATGAATGATGATGGAAGGATGAATCCGCTCTTCTGTCCACCCCCCTGTGAGCTTTTCATCCTTGTTCCAGGTGATGAGGTGAAGATGACAAATTATCATGGTGCTTTGTCATTAATCTGAGCCAGGATGATGATGATGATGACACTGATGATGACAAGAGCATCATAGTCCCTCATTTGTGACTAGGATGACTATCACCGGCTTCTGACTAGTATAATGATGATTTCTGGATGATGATGACGACTTTGTCCTAGTATAGCCAACACGAATGGAAGTGATAAATCAGGTGTCAGTGGTGGTGATGAGCTTACCATGGAGCCAGCTCTCAAGGCTTCCATTGGGGACGAGCTCGTAGCAGAGGAGATGATGGGAATCATCGCGGCTGGTGTAGTAACCCACGAGCCTTACGAGATTGCGGTGGTGCAGCCGGCTGAGCATCTCCACTTCCACCAAGAACTCTCTGTCTCCCTGATGGCCGCCACCGCTGAGCTTCTTGATGGCCACGGGTGTTCCGTCACACAGCCGCCCCTTGAAGACCTGGCCAAACCCACCCTGGCCGAGCACACTGGCCGGTTCAAAGTTGTTTGTCGCTTCTTTCAGTTCATCATAAGGCAGGAAACGGGTGCTGCTCGGGTGTCGCAGAGACCCATCTATTGAAATAGACTCTGCTTCTGTAGCTGTCTTTGCTGAAGGATTACACAAATATCAAATAAAGCGATGACTCACAAATAATTGGAAATGGTTTTTCAGATTACAAACCTGGTTCTTGAATGGCTGTGCTCTTCTTTCCCTTTGACATTGTACACAAGATAAACATGACCAAGATTATAAATACAGCGATTAGTGATCCCACTGAAATGCCGATGAGGAGAACTAAATTGGAGCTCCTGCCGCCATTTTTGTAAGTGCTCGGCCGCTGAACAGGGAAAGAGGGTGGCAAAGCCGATGGAGGTCCCTTTGAGACTGGAGCTGATGCAAGACAGTAGGTTAAACAATTCAACAAGTATCAAGAATGAAATGTAAGAAGGAAGGTAATTTGGCATACCTGGAGAAGGAGACAGCGGCTTGAATGAGGTGAAGTTGAGTAGTTTGTAGCCTCCATCTATGTAGACTTTATTTAACCTAAGGGAAGCATTCATTTCGTTGATCTCAGCGTCAGTGAAGCTGAATCCCGAATGAGGAACAATGTTCATGGTGATGTTAAGACCGGAGACGCCAACGACGTAAAAGTCGACAATCTCTAGCTGTGAGACACGCAAGTGAAGCTGAGAAGCCAGCCTTTCGAGAAACTTGTCGCTCCAATCCGAGCTAAGGGAGACGTTGAAGAGATGCAGCCCAACTTTGACAGGGTACACGCAGTGGCACTCATGACTTCCTCTCTTATTGATCATATTTGGCCCACAACAACCTGGTCCGTGGAACACTGTTAATTTTAGAATTCCCCATCATTATGTCCGTGCGAAACAAGAAGAAACAGATTTTTAATCCAGCATGAAGATCAAAGAAACATAGTCATGAATGGATTGGAAATTAATTGAAAATTATTGCATTAGTAGATAAAGTTTTTTCAAAAATGAAAAATACCATGTGAAGTCAAAGTAGACGGCGGCTGTGCAGAAATTGGAGACTCTGAACTGCCATTGAAACTTCCCGAGTTGTTGTCCTCCAAAGGAGGCCTCAGAGGAGAGGTTGGAGATACAGATGAACTAAGCAAAGCCGGAGACGAAAAACCAACATCGGATATGGGATCATTCTGTAAAGAATTTGCGCGAATCAAAACTTTTGAATGATCTTCTGGTCCCTCGGTCTTAGCAGGAGTCACCTCAGAGTTTCCAACATCAAGAGACCACGATGCGATAAAGAGAAAATTCGTAATCACTAGCCATCGAACACTTCTCCAATCTCCCATAAATCCGGCAGCCCGAGGAGAGAAGCCCATATCTGTGATCTTGAGAGAGGCGAAATCTAACGTTCTGAAGAAACCATTTTTTCTGATACCCACCAGCGTCCATGGAGATACCCCGCGGACATCATCAAAGTACCTACATTCCTGAAACAGAAACAACAAAATTTTCAAATACACCCATCTCGTCGATCAAGCACAATTCTTCGTCAAAAAAATAAGCTCCCAGTCATCCCCAGGATCATAAGGTCACTCTTACGAAGTCAAAAAGAAGACCTCATCTGCACTCATTTCAAGATCTAAGAATAATGACGGCACGAAATCATCCGCATGCGTACTCCTCCGAGGAGTATCGACGGCGGGAGGCCGGCGAGCAAGTTCAAAAGAGAAAACCAAGTAATAATCCCTCACTCCCAAAGTCCGAACTTGACAGATGGAACCAAAGATCGACATTTTCAACGATCTTCTCATACATTATCCATACTGGCTCAAAACCGAAATCTCAGCTGCGACAAACACCGCGGGACGTTTTCTGAGAGCGATCTACGCGCGAAGTCGCTCCAAAACGAGAATGAGCGCGCGACTGACCTCAAAGACCGAGCTCCGAGAAGCGATCGCAGCTCCGATCCACCTCCAAAGCGATCGATTAGGGTTTACGCCATACTCGATCTCTCCACTCTCCGGGAGGAAGATCAACAGCCAGACTCAAAGCGCCAACAAACTCTCTTTTTTTTTCTTTTTTTTTTTGTCAGATCTCCGAGCTCCTTCCCAAACGGGCCCACAAACCTTCTCCGACAAAGCTAACGGCCCGTCCCTATCAAAAGCCCACTAAAAGGCCCACAAAGGGCCCACTCAAAACTCAAATTTCAAAACAAACCCTTCCAGAAAAAGAAATTACATAAAAAGGATAAAGGATAATGGATGTGACGGATGACGTCTTTGGATGATGGTTAACGGTTTGGATGACGGTTGACTATTTGGATGATGGTTTACATATGTGGATGACGGTTGATGTATTTAAGATGATGTTTTCAAAACAAACCCTTCCAAAAAGGAAATTGCATAAAAGGACTGCGGATAATGGATGATGGCAGATGCCTTTTTGATGACGGTCGGCATCTTTCGGATGATTGTCGATGTGTTTTGGATGACGGATATGGGTGACGATTGACGTCTTTAAATGAATGCTGAGGTTTCTGGATAACGGTTAGGGTTGGACATTTAGGACCGAGGACCGGTTTGACCGAACTGAACCGGAACCGTAGGTCTTCCATTTGAGGGTGGACCGGTTTCTCAAACAGGTTTAGGTCCAAGGGTCAAAACGGAACGGAACCAAAAGTATATTATTTGATATTTATTGAATATTGTTTATAAAATTCTAAAAATATCAAATCCAACTCAACGGAGAAGTTTCTATTGAAGATATTTCACATTACTACGAACATAAATTTTCTACTTTGACTTTGACATTGACGAGTCCACCTGACAATACCAGGACCCAAGAATGGACCAGAAGTGGACCGAAATTTAGGCGAGGTTTAGGTCTTTGCTAAAAACCCAGACCAGACCGGGACCGTCAAACCCTTATAAAGGTTGACATCTTGTATGAACATTGACATCTGAAGATTAAACTTTCAAAACAAAACCTTCCAAAAAGAAATTACATAAAAAGGATAATGGAGGCTGGTTAAAGCATTAGGATAACGGGTTGACGTCTTGAAATGCCGGCTTCATAACAAACCCTTCAAAGAAAGAAATTACATAATAAAAAGGATGACGGATAATGGATAAAAGAAATTACATAATAAAAAGGACGACGGATAATGGATAAAGGTCAACGTATTGAGACGATGATTGACGTCTTTAGGATGACGGTTGACGATTCGAAATGCTGGTTTCATAACAACCCCTTGAAAGGAAAAAATTACTTGATAAAAGAGGATGACGGATAATGGATAAAGGCCAACGTATTCAGATGACGGTTAGCGTCTTTTGGATGACGATTGACGACTTGAAATGCCGGTTTTGTAACAACGCCTTCAAGGAAAGAAATTGCATAATAAAAGGGGATGACGGATAGTAGATAAAGTTTGAAGCAGTCAGATGACGGATGACGTTATGGGGAGAAGGTGGCCTCGGTGATGACGTGGGAGCCGGCGCCGAGGAGATGCTGGAGGAAAACGCGGCCGTCCTTGACGGCGGCGGAGGCGGCGATGCGGTGGAGGGGGCCGTAGTAGGACCGGGTGACCGCCGCCGTGGCCCAGCCGTCGGACGACTCCACGAGCCGGGCGGACGGGACGCCGGCGGCGACGACGAGACGGGACGGGGAGAGCAGGGCGAGGCCGTCGCCGAGGAGTAGCGGGCCGCCGGCGACGGGGACGACGGCGACGTCCTCGGTTTCGACGTCGACGCGGAAGAGGACGCCGGCGCCGGTGTGGATGACGAGGAGGAAGCCGGACGGGTGGTGGACGACGCCGTTGAGGCCGACGAGGTCGCGGAGCCGTCCGGGACGGGGACGGAAGAGCGGGCTGGAGATGGTGGAGAGGAGGGCGCCGGCGGGGGAGAGCTTCCAGATGCGGGGGGAGGCGGCGTCGGTGACGAAGGCGGCGCCGTCGGGGGCGACGGCGACGTCGTCGGCGAGGGAGGCGGCGCCGGCGAGCGGCGCGAGGAAGAGCCGGCGGCGCGAGGCGAGGTCGTACGCGGCGAGGAGGCTGGACCGGTGGCGGAGGGGGTCGCCGTAGACGACGAGCAGGCGGCGCCGGGGCGGGTCCAGGGCGATGCCGAGGGAGGAGTTGCCGGCTAGCTCCGGGTCCAGCAGAAAGGGTTTCTCTCGAGCCGGGGTCGGCTGGGGGGCGATCTCGGAGACGCCGCCGTCGAAGAAGGTGGAGACGAGGAATCGGGCCGAGTCCGCGTCCCACTGGAGCGACTCGCGGACCCAGCCCAGGCTGCGGTACTCCAGCGAGCCGCCGCCCGTCTTGCGCCGCTCCAGCGCCAGCAGCAGCGCCACCGGCACGGCGGAGAGCAAGAGGAGAACCGCACCCAGACCCCTCGCCCCGCCGCCCGTCGCCATCTCGCTGCAATGCTGGATTCCCAAGGGCTAGAACTTCAAATGAGAGAAATAATCATATAAACGCGGAATTTAATAACAGTCAGAGAGAGTTGGTCTGGATCGATGAGGGAGTTAATGAGGAATGAGGGGGGGGGGGGGGGGTTTAGTAGTTGGACCACGTGCAACTGGGAGTTAAGTTGATGTCTGATGTTTCCTTTTCTCAAGGGTCCTTGGACGGATGACGGATGGAGGAGGACCGATTTGGACGCACTTGTTATGAAGTATAAAGATAGATAGATTTTTAGAGGGATACATAGATGTATACATAGTTATTAAGATAGATAGATAGATAGATAGATAGATAAATAGATGGTGAATGATGAAATAGCAATACCTTGACCGAGACATAGCATGGGGCACGTGGAATCCCGTGTGAATCAGCAAGGACCACCTTGCAAGGCTAAATACTCCTGGGTGACCAAAGTAGTATGAGGGAAAGGTGAAAAGAACCCCATGGGGGAGTGAAATAGAACATGAAACCGCGAGCTCTCAAGCAGTGGGAGGAGAATATGATCTCTGACCGTGTGCCTGTTGAAGAATGAGCCGGCGACTCATAGGCAGTGGCTTGGTTAAGGGAATCCACCAGAGCCGTAGCGAAAGCGAGTTTTCATAGGACGATTGTCACTGCTTATGGACCCGAACCTGGGTGATCTATCTAGACATAGACCGAGACCGAGACCAAAAAGAAGAAGTTTTTGAATGGCCTAATAATGCCAATAAATCCCTTCTCCGAGTTTATCTCTACTTTGTACGGCTCCGCAACCATATTACACGAAGGTTTTTTTGGACGGATGACAACTACACATGATTCATTTTTCTTCATTCAATTCTCACAATCATTCCCATGATATCAGGAGAGCCTTGATGAAAATCAAATTATGGAAAGTGTCTTTGGCGTAGATGAAGTTTCTATTGATCACCTGAAGCCACCACCACCTGAGCAAACCTCTCGGGAACAGAGGAATGTGATTCAAGTGATTCAACTCCACAATTGTTAGCAAAACGATATATCTCACTGTCCCTTGAGGACTACGCGCTCTTGAAACATGTTAGTTCGTATGGGCAAAATAATTCTTTGCCCTCCAGTCAACAAAATTTATGCTTACATGCGTTTTATGCATTTTATGGGAACATACTCCAAACAGTAAAACATTTCATCAGTCGTATTCACAGTCATTTAAATGCTGGATATGTAACTGGAATCCTATGATTGACAATAAATCTAAGGGCATCCAAATTCTACAAAAAAATGAGGTAGAAATATATTCAGTTTAGAGATACAAGTTATAATGAAATAATTAAATTAAAATAATTTTTTCAGACATTCTAGTCGTCGTTTACCTCTAATTAGCTTTCAGAGTTGTTTTATTTTTACATCCAGCCAGCTGGTAATACTCTCTCAAAGCAGGATTGGTTTTCTTCTGATCCATCTTTTATGCGGCTGAAGGGAAACCCATAAGCCACAGCGATCATCTCACAGCCTTCTCGCAGTTGTCACAGCGATTTGGAGAAGATTTACACTGCCGCGAGTCCAAGCGCTCGCCAAAGTGCTCCAAGAGAGCTTGCCTGCGGCACTCCCTCTGATAGAGACTGAATTAGTTAAAAAGTTAATTTAGAAAAAAGCATAAGAAATGTACCTCGAGTTCACAATACTCCTGCATTTTCTTCGCTTGCACCATCGAGTTATTGAAGTTGACCGTTCGTGAAGATTTTCCACTCCTCAACATACAGACAATGCGGCTGAAATCTTTCTTCTGATACAAGATGATACATGTTGCAGGAAGGTTATCCCTACCTGCTCTCCCGGATTCCTGGTAGTAGCTCTCTATTGATTTAGAGAGCGTGTTATGGATGACGAATCTCTGTCATCATTCAAACCAAATTAATTTTTACATGAAAATAATGAGAAAACCATTTTCCTGAAGCTGGCACTTGAACCCAAATGCAAATTTAGTCTGGAGAGGGAGAGGGATAGTAATGATTTCTCAGACAGCCCATGAAAGATTAAGTTGAAAACGAGAGACTGAAATGAACGGATATGATAAAATATTCAAAGTTAAAATGGAACAGTGGGGAGATTAGAATAGAAATTATGATGATAAAACATAATATCTAACATATTTTTTCGGAAAATAAAGTCAATTGTGAACTTATATTAAAACATAAATTTTGGATGGAGAGTGATGGGATCCTTGACAGGATCCTCAACCTATCCAGGGGTAGTCTTGTCGTGTTAGCCCACAAGGGCATTTCAGTCATTTGACTATTCTGTATTTCCTTTAAATAAGGATGCCCTTCTCTTTAGGAGGGCAGCCAAGAAAAATGAAGTACGGTCTCTTGTCTCCCCTCTCCATGTCTTAGGTCCGTTGTCTCCCTCTATGATCCTCGTCCCTCGTGATCGTCTCTTCCTCACTGCATCTTCAGGCGGCTTGTCCCCAGACGATCCCTGCCTCATCAGTTCAACCTCCTCTCCGATAATTCCTATTTCTCCTCTCTACCCCCGAACTTCTACCTTGCCATGCCTTCTACGCACCTTCCGATACAAACCTACATCGAGGTTCATATCACAGAGAGAGAGAGAGATGGGGATGATTACTCCGACAGTCGATGAGAATATGTTGAGTAAGGGAAACTCAAACCACTATAGATGATCAAGTAAACACAAGACTTTAGATTAAAAAGAAGAGGAGAAGAGAAGGGGACGAGAAATTATGATGAGAAAATAGATTTACTAAAATAAAAATAAAAGGGAGAAGACAAAATAAAGAACTGGAAACTCACCACATCAGGTTTATCTATGCCCATTCCAAAGGCAATTGTGGCACAGACAACGCTGATCTCTCCAGAATGCCATCTCTTCTGTGCGGCTATCCTTTGGCGAGAAGCCAAGCCTGCATGGTAGCAAGCTGCCTTGATGTTGCATTGATCGTTAAGGTAGGAAGAGACATTGACCGACTCATTCTTAGAGAGGCAGTAAATAATTCCACACATCCCAGTGAAACGCGCATTCAGGAGTTTCCCCAGCTGTTTCAACGGGTCCTTGCTCTTTAGTAAGACTTGATACTTGAGATTGGGTCTGTCAAAGCTTGTTTCAAGAACCAGGGCATGTGGAATTCTCAACGCGGACAATATGTCCTTCAGCAGAAAGCATCCCACGTTAGATTATGCAGTGACTTCCGCTTGGTCAAAAGGCATTCAAAAGTTTCTTTAACTAAGTAAAATTCACCTAAACGAAATTTTGGCCTAAGTCAAAGGATATCCCTAGGCGTGGTGAGCAGGTCTTGTTTAGTTTGCCGTGGGTACGTGAAGTCCAACAAAAATGGCTAGCAAAGTATGATTTTAGTCTGGTTAGGGTCAGCGATCAGATCAGATTGGATTGATCACAGTTTTGAGCAATCCAACGCCCCAGATCATTATCCGACTGATTCCATCTGATTGATCAGAACCGCTTGGATAATGATTTGTTCCATCAATCAGATCTGATCAAGAAGGCGGATCATTGTCCAACTGGTCCAATTGACTCCTGCCATATGGCAGGCCTGATTAATCTCTCTCATACAAACCTACATCCACTTAACATTTGTTGCATGAAGTGACAGGCGTGAGAGAGCGAGAGAGAGAGAAAGTGTGCAAGAGAACTCGTGTTTCTTTCTCAATGATATTATCTTTTATTTGTGTCGATCATGCTCAAACTTATGATCAATCAAGCTGACCATGATCGATCCACCTGACAATCTTGATTCATAGGACCTTTGATCAACCTAAAATTCTGATCGGACATAAAGGCTAGATCGAATGGTCAATCTGATAACTCTGATAAAAAGATGAATGATCGTGGACCACAAGGTCAGGAAAGTTTGATTTCTCTAAAAGTGCATCACCATTTAATGGGGATTATTTGGAGCCTAGTGAAAAAGCTTTAACGGGCCTGGTAAAAAAGGCCTTATCATGCATATAAAGGATGTGAACCTTACCTTTCGAACTGGTGGTGTGGCAGTTGCAGTCAACGCCATGATGGGGATTCCAGGGAAGTGAAGTTTTAAGCATCCCAGTTCTCGGTAATCAGGGCGGAAATCATGTCCCCACTGGCTAAATAAAAGAAAGTGGGACAGAATTTAATAAATTCGAAGAAATCAATGAATCACAATTCGATAATTATGTAGCGTACAGGCTAGTGATTAGAGTACCACCTCACGCAGTGGGCTTCATCGATCACAAATCTAGCTAGCCGACCCTGCCATGGTTCAATTTTCTGACCCTTGTGAAACGATTTAGCAAGGAAACAGAAAGTAAATATCAGACTCCACCAGAAAAACAAGTACCTTCTGGTGCAGGCTCTTCAAGATTTCCATGAACGATGGGCTCCCAGAGATCCTTTCAGGAGTAACATATAAGAGTTTGCAGGATGGGCTATCTTTCCTGGAGTTAATTGCAAATTTTAGAATGGAGGAAATTCTATCTCCTCCCAAAGTTAAAAGAGTAAGAACCAGTGTGGGTCAAAAATCAAGTTCATCTAACTGGTGTGACAAGTACAGTTTATCGATTAAGCAAAGAGCTTTTCTTTCCAAAGGTAGATCGATGGAATACTTAGAATATGATACTGAAATCGCGCATGAGTGATTAAGAAGTCTTCCAAAATGCAAATAAGCCTTGGGGAGATATAGCTCGGGGTCTCTACCTCAGTTCTCTAAGTACAGCAGACGCCTGGGAAGTTGTTTGTTGTGAGCTTAGAAACGTGGCTGGAATCCCGAACCTGTAGTTCAACGTGACCACCTGATCTTGGATAAGAGAAAGCAGGGGACAAACTACGATAGACACCCCTGGGTGAAGAGTCGCTGGAAGCTGATCGAGGCAAAGAAGAAAATAAAAGTGAGCGAAGAAAAAATAAGAATACGAAGCATAAAATATCACCATTTCATCAGTTTTCAACGAACAAATAAAAAACTTCAGCACTTCATGTCAACAACAAAATACACAGATTTGGGAAACACGGATAACATCTCTTGAAAATTAATGCCGCATGAATACACGTGGGTAAACTTGAGTTTGAGATCTCAGTAGGAAATTTGAACCTATGGTGTTCAGATAATGTTAAAATGTACCATAAAAGAATTATTAGTACTGAACACTAACTTTCTTCAAAAAAAAATTAGTACTGAACACGATCAGTGTATAATTGGGTTTTTTTTTAAGATAAATAAGACAGAAAATCGCTTTAATTAAAGCGCAATTCCAATGAGCTCTTTATTTTGAATAGAGTAGCCTGCCAGAAGAATCATATTTGTCATTGCAGCGAGATGACCTGGTAACATAAACTTTTGCCGCCACCCGTTGGTAGAAGAACAAAGCAATCGGTGTTCTCCATCGCTGCCAAACAGGCTTCACGCTGAAGGGGCCGAAACCTCTTGTTCCCAAATATGACAACATTGGCCATTTCGATATCATCTAATCCCTGAAGAGCGTCATAACTTAAACTTTTCTGGACCTCATTGGACTTGCTAGAAGCCGTGGCTATGCTGCTGGCAGAGGATTTCATAGGCAGGTTTCTTTTCCTTCTCCGATCCACCTAAATAAGAAGACAGGAAATTACCATAACCTGGAAATTTTGATCAGAAATCCATCAATCCTGATGAACTTAATTTAAAATTTGATTCATGAGACGGATCCCATGCTTCTAGACGAATGGAAAAAGCAAAACGACGTCGCATTTTCAAAAAAAATTGACGAAACACAGTTCTTACGTTTTCAATGAAATGCATCGGGAATATTAAAAGATACTACAAACGACAGAAAGCAGGCAGACTGGCGATGCTCATTAAAAAAAATGGGCGAAATACGGTTCATGTGGTTCATTGAAAAGCATCGGGAACAGGAAAAGAGACTGCAAATTACAGAAAAAAAGACAGGTTGGCGATGCACAATCAAAGAATGGGCAAAATACAGCTCTTACATCTTCATGAATTCCGTCAATAACAGAAAGAAAGGACTACAATTTCAGGCAAAAAAACAATTTTTAAGAAATTTCTGATAAACTTATGCTTACGGAATCATCTACGCGGCTGGACCCGGCCTTCTTGTCACTCAAGATTCGCAAGTCCAAGTCATCCTCTGCCGGATAATCCATCGACGTCGATGGTCCTCTCCTGATCCCAAAAGATGCATCATCAAAGGTGGAATGCGTCGTTTCTCCATCCCGTTCAAGAATGTCGCTGAAATCTGCGCAAGCCTCGGACTCGATGACCTGCAGATCGTCCCAATCCTCCGCGTCTGCAACGGAGTCAGCCAGAGCCGCGAGAAAATCATCGCCGCAGAGCTCAACGGTAATGAAATCCCTTCCATCCTCCCCTACAAAGCCACCATAATGACATTGAAACTTCCGTAAAATACAAGATTAGTGGCGGAATTAACGCGAAATTCGGGGATGATAGACGGAGAAGGCCAGTCGGACCGTATAGCCGAACGAGATTGTCTAAGCATTTCCGCGCATTGTCCTCATCGAAGCCGAAATCGGACGCTAAACTAAGCAGCCGCGCCTTCTCTACCTCCAATTCGTTCGTCATTTCTGCTGGAATTCGTTCCAGCTCCGATAAAACAACGAACAAATGAAAGAACTTTGTATTTGAACCCGAACTGGGATTTTGGTCCCTAAATTTTGGACCCCGTAAACTTTCAATGATCTTTATCTCTCTCTCTATCTCTCTCGCTCTGTGACTCTCTCTATCTCTCTATCTCCATTTCACTCTGTACCTCTCCATATCTCCAACTCTCTCTCTATCTCCATTTCACTCTGTACCTCTCTATATCTCCAGGTATAGTTCCGGATCGTCCCGGACGTGGACAAAGTACGGGACAGGACGAAATTCGTCCCGTTGTAAGTTCAGGGACAAAGGACGGGACGGTCTTTCGTCCAACAGTAAAAAAACCGTCCCGTCCAAAAATCTCGGGACGGTTTTTCGTCCTGTCCAGGCTAAAAACCGTCCCGTCCTTCGTCCTGGACGAAAAGATCTAATATAATGATTTTTAATATTTTGAAACATGAGTCAACCCGCTCCAGAAACCTAGGTTTACTGGTTTAGTTTTGGTCCTGTTGGAATTTGGAAGGAAGAAGAAGACCACCCCCCTCTGGCGCAGGGCGATCCTCCAACCCCTCCCCAGAGCCACCAGCTCGGTGGCGGGTAGCCTTCGTGCTCCCGACGCCCTCTGCGCCCGTTCGCATCGTTGGAGTTCACTTCCCCGACGTTGAGGTATGTTCGCATCCGTTCTGCTCTCTATATTTTTCATTCGCTTCTGTTCCGCTTCTGTTCCGCTTCTGCATTTTGTTTGGGAATTATGCTTGTAATAAAAATAATACTACACTGCAGGGGTAAAGTAATGACATCTTTTCATTTCGCTATAATTTTATTACATTTTTTAGAATTTAATCCAAATAAAAATGATATTCTGCATATTTTAGTTTACCCTAATTATATGTTAAAATATTAATTTCACTGCAGGGGATTTTAAAAAATAAAAATAATTTAATAAGATGAGAGTGCATGTATAAAGATTAATTATATTCTTTATTAATTAGGGCTCAAATATTGCCCTTTCCAAGTTTGATTGTAAACCCATACATTATTTTGCCAATTTAATTCAATTATTTAAGATGAGACTGGCATGCATAAAGATTAAATATATTCTTTATTAATTAGGGCTTAAATATTGCCCTTTCCAAGTTTGATTGTAAATCCATACATTATTTTGACAATTTAATCCAACTATCCTATTTTTTCCACATCCAGCATTCGTCCGTCTATCGTGTCCGTCTTCCGGACGCACGATTTTTTCGTCCGGTGGGATGAAAATTGTCCCGTCCAGTCGTCCCTTGGACAAATTTTCGTCCACAAATTCGTCCATACCCCTTGGACGGGATGATTTCTGTCGTCAACGGATGAAAATTCATCCCCTCCATGTCCCTGCATTATATCTCCAACTCTCTCTCTATCTCTATCTCTCTATCTCCACTCTGTCTCTCTCTATATCTCCAACTTTCTCTCCCCCTATCTCTATCTCTCTATCTCTCTAACTCCATCTCTCTATCCCATTTTACTCTGTACCTCTATATATCTCCAACTCTCTATCTCTCTATCTCCATTTCACTTTGTCTCTCTCTATATCTCCAACTCTCTCTCTATCTCTACTGTCTTACTCTATTCTCTATCTCCATTTCACTGTGTATCTCTCTATATCTCCAACTCTCTCTATCTCTATCTCTCTATCTCCATTTCACTTCTTATGTCTCCATATCTCCATCTCTCTCTATCTCCTTATCTCTGTATCTCTCTCTCTTTCCCTCTATATCCATATGTCTCTCCATCTTTTTATCTATATTTCTTTCTCTCTATACCTCTCTGTCTCTTTCTCCCTATAAATCTCTCTATTTCTCCCTACCCTGTATAGTTCTCTCTTTCTCTCTCTCCATATATATCTCTCTCATTCTCTCTATATCCATCTATATCTCCATCTTTCTCTCCATCTCTTTCTCTCTCTCTATCTCTCTTTCTCTCTATATCCATCTGTATCTCTATCTTTCTCTCCATCTCTTTCTCTCTCTCTATCTCTCTTTCTCTCTATATCCATCTGTATCTCTATCTTTCTCTCCATCTCTCTCTCTCTCTCTCTCTCTCTCTCTCTCTCTCTTTCTCTCTATACCTCTTTCTCTTTCTCTCTATATCTCTCTCTATATATATATTTCGTTGTCTATATATGTGCCTTTCTCTAAATATCTCTCTTTTTCTCTATATCCATCTGTATCTCCATCTCTTAATCTCTATTTCCCTCTATCTCTCTTTAACTCTATTTATCACTCACTTTCTCTCTATATATATATCCATCTATGTCACTCTTTCTATCTCTTTCGACCTCTTTTCTTAACTCTCAATATCTCTCTATCTCTATCGCTCTATATCTCTCTATCTCTCTATCGCTCTATATATATATATATCTATCTCTCTATGTGTCTCTCTCCATATCCCTCTCTATCTCTTTTTATCTCTCGCTCTATCTTTCTCCCTCTATCTCTCTCTATCTTTCTCTCTCAATCTCTCTCTCTCTCTATATATATCTCCCTCTCTATATCTCTTTATCTCTCTACTTCTCTATGTATCTCTCTATATATCCCTCTCTATCAATATCTCTCAATCTTTTGCTCTATCTCTCTATATCATTCTCTATTTATCTCTCTAAATTATTCTCTCTCTATCTCTCTATCAATCTCTCTCAATCCCTCTTTACCTATCTATCAATCTCCTCTCTATCAATCTCTGGAAATCTCTCTTTCTCCCTATATTTCTATCTCTCAATCTCTCTCCATCAATCTCTCTCAATCTTTCTCTTTCTCTATCTTTCTATCTCTCTCTCAATCTCTCTCTCTATCTTTCTATCTCTCTCTCTATCTCTCTCTATTTCTCTCTATCTTTATATCTCTCTCTATTTCTCTCCATCTTTCTATCTCTCTCTATCTCTCTATCTCTCTATCTTTCTATCTCTCTCTCTCTCTGTCTCTCTATATCTTGATAACATGCATTTCTAGTGCCTTATATTATTATATTTATGTCTCTTTGTGCATTAGATTACTCATATTTGCATGTTATCACGCTTAAAATGATAAAATATTTTTAGAACAAATTTGTGAATTTTTCGTATTTTTTAGGATTTTTCTAACAATATATTCTAAAAGAATATAACTTTTGAGACAGAATATGATTTTTATGGAATCTTTTGATATTAAATTTGGAAAGATATGATTTTTCTGAGTCAAAATATATATTTATACTTATTTTTTGGGCTTTTATTTGATTTAATATGAAAATTTAAGTATTTTTTGTTTTTTTAATGGCATAGGGTGACGCAGCGCGCCGATGCGCCGCCATGTCAGCGTCGAGAAAGATATTTTTTCTTTATTTTTTGTCCTTTTGTTATGTACACGGAATGCGAAAAGCCATGGATTACAAAAAGTCACGGAATATGAAAAGTCACGGAATACGAAAAGTCACGGAATACGAAAAGCCACAGAATACGAAAAGTCACGGAATACAAAAAGCCACAAAATACCAAGTGCTTTGACTTCTTAACAGGCACAAAACCGATGACATTGTTGTCGAGAGAGAAGAAATTAAAGATTAGGATTACTTCAACTTCCAACGGTCATAACTTTTGATCTTCCCCTCCTCCGTCTATCCATACCTCTGATCTTGAACTTGCTTCCTACTTTTGTGGACCGATTGAAAGATAGTGAGTTTTGGGATCCATCAAGAGTGTTCTTGGTGTCTTGGGTGTGTGGGAAGAGACAAAAGAGAAGAGGTTGAGTTTACCGGCACTCGCAAATCGCTGTGATCCTGGCGGAATGTAAGGATCTAAGGTAAGTGTCTTTGCCTTACGTTGTTTCTCTCCCAACATCATCGTTATCATAGTTATAGTTTTTTTTATCAACGTTTCATTTATCACTTCACTTACTTACGTCCCCACTCTCTCATCTCTCCATCATTGCCATCGTACCATTCCATATCCAACCACTATCCTCGTTCATACCATCGTTCATTATCGTGTCCGTCACAACCACTTACTCTTTTATTTAAGTTAAATTAACAAATAAATTAAGTACTTCTTAATCGATATCACTCGCTCATATCCTTGAATTGCCTTTTTGTCGATCGCTCATTGATCATCACTAGTTTAAGAAAGTAATTCCTTAATCATCGTTCCCTGTGGAGACCATCCGTACTCATCACTAACTAAGTATTTTCAAGAATGGTCAAATATATTTTATTGACTAATCTCAATCACCAACGACAAATTTTAACCCTAAAATTGAGATAATCATATCTTTCTATCTCTCTCTTTGTCTCTCTCTGTCTCTCTATCTCTCTCTGTCTCTCTCTATCTCCCTCTATCTTTATTTCTCTATTTTCATTTCTCCTCCGTCTCTTTTTTTCAACTCTCTCTCTATATATCTCTCTCTTTATCAACTGTGTCTCAAAATCTCTATCTCTCTTTCAATCTCTATTTCTCTAACTATCTATTTTCTCAACTCTTTATATATCTCTATCTCTCTTTCTCAACTCTCTATCTCTCTCTAACTCTCTCACTTTTTCTCAAGTCTCTCTCTATATCTGTATCTATATGTTTCCCTTGCCTTTCTTGATGGCGCATGCCATGGAAGATCATCGACGACGTCGTCCGCACCGCCCGCCAATGTCATCGAAGATCGGGTGAAATTGCTTGAATTATCGTGTTTTGTTTCTTTGTTCTTTCTCATGTTTTATGTTTTCTCGTCTCATCATGTGTTTTCATCTCATTCGCGACACGTCCCGTACTTCCTTCATCATCGTCACGGGGAGGGATCCTTAGTCATTTTTGGATCCCCTCCATTATGCCCTTCTTCCTTGTTTCTCTTCTTTCTTTTATTCTTAATTTCCCCTTTTACCTTGCAATGGGGAGGTCCAATATAAGGGCCCCCTTAATGGACCCCTTTCTTTCCCTTTTGTTGACCCAAATTAGGGGCCCATTTTGACCTCCCCCTTTATAAGGGAAGAGGGGGCACCCTAATTAGACAAACCAGAAAAAGGGAAGTTGAATCGTTGTCCTTGTTCTGGTCTCCCCCCTTGTTCTAGAGAAGAAAACAAAGGAGGGGGAGTAGAGGGAGAAGAAAGCTGTGAAGGAACTGGACCACGAAGAAGGCCACTGGGGTCGTCTTCCCACTCCAATCCACTAATGGCCCCTGGGGAGAACTCAGTTTGTCAGAATCGGTCCAGAATCTCCACGATCGACTTACGGCGGTTAACTTTCATCGACAACCGGTGAAATCACGTTCAGCGTCTGCGAACGCCGGAACTGATCCGAACGACGGTGAGATCGGGGATTTCGGCGCCAAATGTTTGTCCCCAAAACGTTTGGGCACCAATTTGCGATCTCGATGTTTCTTGGAAGAGGAAAGGACACCTTGGGCGTCCGCTAGGTCCCTAATGATCACCGACGAGGAGAAGATGTACTCGGTCGACACCGTGTCCCCCAAGCTTGCTCTATCGACGGGAACCACCCCCCTGCCCTCTTGCTTGCGAATCTGGCAGTCAAGGACCCGGAATTGGAGGCGAGAGGCTGGCAACCGTGTCTCTGAAGTTGCGGGGCTTGACCAATCGAACCAGGCCCCTTGAGCCTGCCAAGTCGAGGAAGGAAGACCGGCCATCGACGGGTTTCTGACGAGGGTGGGCTCATTCTCGGGCTATCCAGCTCTCACTAGGAGATCCTGAAGGACCTCACCATCAAAACCAAGTTTGGAAGGCCCGACTCTGAGCCCCCCTTCGGGCATTGGTCGGGTAACCTGGGGCGCCTGAGCCGCGCTTGATGTTGACACCTCACTGAGCCTCCGAGCCGGTGAGACGCGGTGCCTGCTATTGCTCGGCACAATTCCTGGCCTCACCGCGCCCACCACCTTGGGTGCGCCTGCCAAACCAGAATGTGCGCTGTTCTTGCCACCCATCCCTCCTTTGTCCTTTATCGGAGCTCCAGCATCCCTTGCTCGTCGAGCCGCCGTCTGCTCTCTGGCGTCTCTCTGCTCTACCCGCTCCGAATCATTGTCGATGTTGACAAAGTTCTACACCGCGAGCCACGCTGCCGAGGTACGCTATCCACTCCTAACGCTCGTTTATTTACCTTTTGCAGTATACTTTCGTCTCGACTCCACCACGCTTGGGCTAGGTAGGTGAGAGAGGCAAATTGAGAGAAATTACGATATTTGAGTGTCTTACTGGTACGGACGAGACCGTCCATTACGTGCGAGCCCTATAGATTGACTCCGTTCAGCCGTAGACGCCTTCGTCGCTCCGACGAGGTTCGAGAGGCCACCGTCGCCGTCACCGGAAATCCCGTCCTAGCTTGGAGGTAGGCGCCTCCCTTGAGTTGGAGCCTGCACGTACGACACATAGGATATTCATTTTTGCATTATGGTTACATCGACTCGTCAGGGTTTATCCATCGGACGACGACACCATCGATGTTCGATACCATCATCACTTATCGGTGCCGAGCCATCATACTCGGGTCCAACCGGACGACGTCCCCGATGAAGTCCGACATCAATTCTCCAACAATCACGATCTAACAAAAAGGATCATGATAATGAGAAAACTTGCAGTTTTGTGTTTGTCAACTATTATTGCCTGACCCATCTAGGCAATGGTGATTAATAGGGCTCTGGAAAACTGAAGTTTAAAAACTAATTATTTAAGCGACGTTGATGAAGTAATCAGTCTGGAATTCAGAATCACGAGTTTAATAATACGGATCTATTTTATTTATGCGTTGCCTATTTTACTTTGACTTTCACTTTTAACTTTAATCATACTGAGCAGTTCAATTTTTTCTATGAGCAAAATGAAAGATAAAATATGAAAACAGCCACTTGAGATTTAATAATTATGTTTCGAAGTGTCTCTTTCTTTCTCAGAATTTGTGGCAACAAACCTTAAATCTGATAACGCAGATATATGCTTAAACTGGATAAATATATATATATATATAGAAGAGGAGATAGATGTAGTTATACAACTCGTTAGACAGAGAAATACTTAAATATATTTATAGATAGAATAGGCGATAGATGTAGATACATTCACAGACGGATAGATTCATGGATAGACAGAGAGATAGAAATATGAATAGATGTAGAGATAGAAGAGAAGATAGATACAGATAGACAAGTTAGATAGAGTGATTCTTAAATACACGCAGACGGATAGATTCTAAAATAGACAGAGAAAGACAACTAGTTAGAGAGAGATATTTAAACACAAAGACAGACAGATAGATAGATTGATGGATAGAAATATGAATAGATGTATAGATAAATGAGGAAATGGATCTAGATAGCCCACTAGTTAGATAGAGGGATACTTAAATTCATACACAGAGAGATAGATTCATGGATAGACGGAGAGATATAAATATAAATAGTTTTATAGATTGAAGGGGAGATAACTATAGAAAGACAACTAGTTATGGGGATACACAGAGGGACAGAAAGATAAATATATGGATAGATACAAGAGGAGATAACTATAGGTAGACTAGTTAGATAGAGCATTACTAGAATACATAAACGGACGAGTAGATTCATGGATAGATTGATGGATACGGAAAGAAATAGAAAGATAAATGGATAGATGAGGACATGGATCCAGATAGACAACTAGTTAGATAGCATGATATTTAAATTCAAACACAGATTGATGGATGGTCAGTAAGACAGAGAGATAAATGCATGTATGCAGATAGATATAGACATGATAGAGGGATAGAGGTTGAGAGAGAGACTGAAAGAGATTGAGAGAGATAGAGAGATTGATAGAGGGATAGAGATTGAAAGAGAGACTGAAAGAGATTGAGAGATTGATAGAGGGATAGAGAGAGAGACATAAAGAGATTGAGAGAGATAGAGAGATTGATAGAGGGATAAAGAGAGATTGGGAGAGAGACAGAAAGAGACTGAGAGAGATAGAGAGATTGAGAGAGATAGAGAGATTGATAGAGGGATAGAGAGAAATTGGGAGAGAGACAGAAAGAGATTGAGAGAGATAGAGAGATTGATAGAGGGATAGAGAGAGACCGCAAGGGAGACGGAAAGAGATTGAGAGAGATAGAGAGATTGATAGAGGGATAGAGAGAGACCGCAAGGGAGACAGAAAGAGATTGAGAGAGATAGAGAGATTGATAGAGGGATAGAGAGAGACTGCGAGGGAGACAGAAAGAGATTGAGAGAGATCACGAGATAGAGAACGATAGAGAGAGATAGAGAGACAGAGAGCGATAGAGAGATATAGACATGATAGAAATAGAAATAGAAAGACATACACAGACAGATATATTCATGGATACACTGAAAAATAGAAAGATAAAGATCTATGGATAGAAGACGAGATAGAACTACAAAGACAACTAGTCAGGGCAATACTTGAATACATATACATACAGATAGATTGATGGACACACAGAGAGATAGAAAGATAATATATATGCATAGATAGAAGAGTAGACGGGTCTAGATAGACAACTAGTTAGATAGAACGATAGTAAAATTCAGACAGTAAGACAGAGAGATAAATGCATGTATACAGATAGATATAAACAGAGCAATCTTCCTCAGAAAATCACGAGATTTGATTTATTTGAACCGTAGCATCCACAATGGACGAGAGAGAGGAAGAAAGAGAAGAAGAGAGAGAGATGACAGTGTGGGGGGGGGGATATCATCATCATCGTCATCATCATCATCGGCCAACGAGGACGATGCACTTGAGTTTCATCCAGCAGAGGCTACGGCGGGCGGCGGACTTAAGCCTGCCTTCAACGGCGTAGGCATTGTACGCAGCAACTCGCCCAAGCACCCCGCCGCCCCGCCGCCGGCTCTCGCCGCGGCCCACGGCGGTGCTTCCACCATGGAACCCACACCCCCGGACCCACCTGCCATCTCATCCCCCCTGGGGCCTACACCTCTCTTTCTAAATCCGCCCCTCAAAATCGCCCATAAAACAACCCAAATAGATATATATATATAGAGAGAGAATGAAGGGCCTGCAGATTCACCGTTGACTCGGTCTTCTTCTCTCTGATATCCATGATGATAGTGATAATGACCAAATCATTTTTTTTTTTGAAAGAAAATAAGGAAGACCATCCGGAGCCATGGTCAACCTGATGCTAGTAAGAAATGAAGTTTTATGGGATATTAAATATAAAAGTGTAGTTTCCAAATATTAACTTAGGAGTTTTCATTTCTAAGAAAAATTGGACCTGGGCAAAATTTTTGACCCCCTCTTCCACTGAATATGGTTCCTGGCCGTGTCTAATAGCCTCTGGACAGAATCCCGTCCTTCGCCATGACGAGCTTACTCATCCTCTCCGCGGCGGCGATGAGGGTGGCGGCGCTCTTGCAGAAGGCAAACCTGACGTACCTTCTCTGGTGTTGCCCGCCATCAGCAGGCCCGTGGAAGAATCCACACCCAGGCACGGCGGCGATCCCGGCCTTTTTGATCAGAGCCTCCACAAAATCCACCTGTAGTCGTGATTAAACCGACTAAACCAGTGAGAGAGAGAGAGAGTGTGAGATAACCAACGCAATTGTTGAGACGAAAGCCTCACGTCTGACGACGCCCACCAAGTGGGAAGCTCAGCAAACACAAAGAAGGAGCCGAGAGGCTTGAAGTTGACTTCGAAGCCGAACTCTACGAGTGCTTTGATGAGTTGGTCTCTCCTGGCCTCGTAGTCCTGCCAAGAAGAGGGGACGGTCAATGGAGAGAGAGTTGACCTGGTCAAGGTTTTGAGGTGCTGACTTTTATCAGAGAGTCAAAGTATTGAGGTTGACTGCTCAGGGCGGTCAACGCGGCTTCCTGGAAGGGAGCAGGGGCTGAATCAGTCAGTTTGACGTGTATGTTCCTGATGGCCGACGCAATGAGGGAAGGTGCGATGGCCCAGCCAATTCTCCATCCTTAAATTGTAAGAATAATTCTGAAATGAGCAAGAAAGTTGAAGTTTCTCAAGAAAAGGATGAACAACAAAGTTTACCGGTGACAGAAAATGTTTTGGACAAGGATGATGTGATGATTGTTCGTTCTTGCATCCCCGGAAAAGACGCAATTGAAGAATGTTTATTGTCTTCGAATAATATAAACTCATATACCTAAGAGTAGAAAAAAGAGCATTAAACGTGTGTAGAAATATCTTCTGTTCTTCAGTTCTTCAAATTATAGTTAGAAAAGGTATAAGTTGATACTTATATTATGTTACAATGAGAACTTTAGAAATGATATTTGAGTAATTTCTATCATATTCTTTCCTTTCTTCTTATTCGGTTCAGGTTTAAAACAGACAAGTTAAATCAATCCAAAATTCAAATTAAAGGAGGTCTATGGCCAAAGGTAAAGATGTCAGAGTCATAACTATATAGAATGTAACAGTGTGGCACTGAGGAAAACGGTGCCACTAAGTAATTTTGCCCACAAAAACGCTGACGTAAAACTCCTCTATTTAATATCATACTTTCCAAAAGTTAACCATAAAATCTTCCATAAAAACCAAATTAATAAGAAATAATTATTTTCAAGTATAATTTTACTCATATCATTGCTTAATGAGTTTTCAATCATGTTGAATTTTTATGGGGGCCAGGAATGCATACTTCATCTGTTATTGCAAGGCAATCCATGCTGCAGCAAACTTTCGCGATTGCTCTGAGTTCATCTGTTGAGAAGACTTTGCCGGTTGGATTGTGTGGACTGTGTCAGCATCTATTAGTATGATGATACAAACTCGAGATCAAAACACGAACGAGTGGGAATCTTAAATATACCAGAGAAATGGCATTCGATATTAAATAATACTTTGCAAGCTTATCCACGAATGGGACACATTGTTTTCATCACTGCTTAAGTGAAGATGCCGTCGAACATGACCGATAAATAATATGAGAAAATGATGGAATTAGCAAGTCTAAGCGGAAAATAAGAGGAAGGGTAAAATCCGAGCTCTTGAATTTTTTTGAGGAGTAAATAATTAGCAAGGATCTTAACAAATAGAAATAATCTTCCGCTCAAAACTTAGCAAACCGACCACAATGCCAGCATGACCAACATAATATTCATTCTTCCAAACCAAATGCTCGCGTAACAAATAATTATTTTTTCTTAAAAAAAAACAAATAATTATTTGAAATTAAAAAATAGGAGGTTAGATTTTCTTCAAAAAAAAAAGGAGGTTAGATGGAAGCGAATAACATAGTTATATCTGGGGGGAAAGGTAAATTTTTTGTTCCGATAAAGAAATCACCCTGCAAATGATCGTTGTAGTTGCCAGTCGTTAACAAGTGTAGCATGTCTTCGGTAAAAAAATTGATGTCAAAAATATTTTAAAAATTACCTCAGTGCAATTTATTGAGCACAAATGATGAGATGAATATATTTTATGGGACATTATCTATCACACACGATCCCACGTTACGTTACACTCCGAAAAGAGAGGGATCACGAAAATCAATAGCGACCTGTTCAAAACAATTGCCTTTGTTCTTGGTGTTATACATTGCATGAGTTTGTCCTCGTCCAAATCCCAGCGAGGCGGATCCAGTGGCACGTAAACCTATAATTTTCCCATAAAAGATCATAATGTAAGTCAAAATAATCGAAGCACCCGGCAGCAAATTATCAAACAGAATGCATATCCACAAATTTTTTTACGATTATTTACACACAAAATGACACCAAACGTTTATTCGTCCTATTTCAGCGTAAAAAAGATTTTCTTACAGGGATCCCTCCAGCCATGGCAATACATGTTTCGTATGTCTCATAGCACGGATCAAACAACACAACTTCGTCTCCGGGGCTGATTGCTGTTTGGCAGACGAAAATTAATGAAAAAAGTATATTTACGACAGGAAAATATATTTATTCTTCAACAAACCAAAAAGAAAAAAAACAAAAGAATTACGTACTCGCAAAAACTGCAGCGGCAAAAGCCTCAGTCTGCCCGCAACAAATAGCTACATCAGTAAGAGGGTCAAAATCAAGGCCATGGTTCTCCTTCATCATCTTCGACAGCTTGTCACAAATCCCCAGCACATGCCTGAGAAGAATAAAAAAATTTCAAAAACCGCGACAGAGATAAAAAAGAAAACATACGACCAAAGAAATAAACAAATTCAATAACAGAGCCCCATCGTTTTTCTTCAAGGGCAGTCAAATTTGATGAAAAATTGAGCACAATTTATCAAGGAGCACAAATTGAGCACAATTTATCAACGAAGACGGAGCAAAAAAACAATATCAAGCAATTTGAAAAGACCTGTACTGGTTGAAATCGTCGTTGATGGCGGAAACGGCGGCATTCTTGATCTCGACGGGGGCGGGAAAGTCAGGGAAGCCCTCCGCAAGATTGATGGCCCCGCACCTCTGCGCCAAGTGAGAGAGCTCCTGAATCGGAGAAGGCTTCAGAGAGAGCGCGACTCTCGATAACATCCTCTCCATGGCTTGGCTTGCACTCTTCCCTCCCTTCCTCCAATAGACGTTATCATCTCCAATTGACCCTGTGCTTTATTAAATATTAATATTAAACGTCCTTCCTGACGGACGACGGATGGAAATGCCGTTACGTCCCGTTCCGTCCGTCCAATACGTCGTCCGTCTTTGCTCCGTCTATAGTGCACGTCTACACTGTCATCCGGGACGGGACGATGATCGTCTTGTCCCGCGTATAGTTCCAGATCGTCCCGGACCGGGACGATGGACGGGACGAGACAAATTTCGTCCTGTCCGACTTCCAGAGTAAGTTCAGGGACGAAGGAGGGGATAGTTTTTCGTCCAACGATAAAAAAACCGTCCCGTCCAATCATACCGGGACGGTTTTTTGTCCCGTCCAGTCCTCCCAGGACAAATTTTCGTCCCGAAATTTGTCCCGGACGAAAAAACCATTTTATATTTTTAATATATTAATATATATATTTTTAAGTTTTTAAGGGAAATATGGAGGAGAGAATGCAAATGGAGATATCTACAATTAATTCTGAGCGGCTTCAGTTTGCATGCGCGAAAACATACAGGGACCTTGATGCAAATTGTCATAGCGAGGCCACGTGGCGAGATCTCAACCGTCGGATGTGAATCCGGTTGTTTTTCGTCCACATCTGTCCGTCCATCGTTCGAGATCTGCGGACGGACGGTTTTTCCGTCCCACGGGACGAAAAAATCGTCCCGTCCGCGTCCCTGAACTATAGTCCCACGTCCCAGCTTTTAGAGGATCCTCAGAAGTCAGAACCATCCCTCCCAGACTCGTCATGTTCCAAATATTTTTGTCCACGTACCATCCCGTTCCGTCCAGTCCCAGATGAAAAAACAGATTATCTTATGAACCGTTTGACTTTCCCTCTTGGCTTTCACTCAGCTTTCCCTCTCAGACTTTAGGCTCCCACTCAGTTTTCCCTCTTGGCTCGCTCCTGCTTAGATCCGATGATACAAAAATATAAATACTTTTTAAGAAAATATAAAAGACAGGCTTAACCACACTGGCCATGCCACTTCAGCCAGTGGACATTAATAGGGTCAACAAACCTATAAATAAAGGCCTGAAGCAGCCCACAAAAACAAGTCATATCTTCAAAGAAGTCCTCGAGGCCCGTCAGCACACGGGAAAGGCTGTGAAGCAAGGGAGGCCTGCGTCCAGGGGGATCGAGAAATCCTGGTTCGCTCATTTTTCATTTCTTCAATTGTATGCATACCACCTCTGGTGGAACTTTATTACATTCACTTGGTTCTTGATCCAAATTCCCATATTTGATTCTCGCTGGTACAAGGAGAGCCTATTTGAACTGTTTTGTTCTTGGACCTTATCACAAACCAACCATCATCTTGAAGAAGTCAACTGTGACGGGCAAGCAAATAGAATGTACATGACCCAAAAGTTGGGCAACGTTCAGTTAAAAAATTTGCGCCGTACCGCACAACCACAGTGCAAGTGCGCACAAGCAAAGATTAATACTAGATCCAGGGGAACAAAGGAAGCAAGGGACAATGGCAAAGGAATTTCACCCGTAAATATATTTAAAAAACACGGGATCATGACTAAGGAATCAGGATGTTAGCACCATCACCATACACAGTTCCAATTTCCTGTAACGGCCTGGCCTGGCCCGGCCTAGTAAGACAGGGGAAGGAAATCGAAGGGCGCTATCTCCGGGAGGAAGGGCCGGGGCCGCTGTGGGAGAAGAAGAAGGAGAAGTCGGGGTGGTCGACTTGCAGGCGGCGCAGCCAGGTCTCGGCGGCCTGTAAGAGGGCGCTGGCTTGCAGCTTCTCCTGGGCCCCGTTGGGCATCCATATCGAGCCCTTCAACTTGTACGACGCCAACCCAAAGCTCGTCAGCGCAAGCGTCTTCCCCCCCTTTCCTTGCCCCACCTCCACATCTGCCCAAACAACACCCACATCCTTTGATAAATATTTCCTCTGATTATAAGATTGTGTGTGTTTGTGAGTGAGAGAGAGAGGTAGAGAGTGCGACAGAGATGGAGAGAGAGAGAGAGAGAGAGAGAGAGAGAGAGAGAGAGAGAGAGAGAGAGAGAAAACAAGATAGAAGGATAGATGCATAGATAGACAGAGAGAGAAAGAGATAAATATATGTTAAGAGAAAGATAGTCAGAATGAGAGAGAGAGAGAGAGATGGATAGAGATAGATAGAGATAGATAATTGTATAGAGAAAGAGAGTCAGAATGAGAGAGAGATAAAGATGGATAAATATATAGAGATAGATAAACGTATAGAGAAAGAAAGTCAGAAAGAGAGAGAGAAATATAAAGATATAAATAGAGAGGAAGTATGAAAGAGAGAGAAACATATAGATAAAAACAGATATAGAGGAATAGAGTGAGAGAGAGAGATAGGGAGAAAAGAGAAAGAGAGAGTAGATACACAGAAATATATAGATAGAAATAGAGAGGGGTGTGAGAGAGGAAGAGAAAGTGAGAGAGAGAGAGAGAAAGAGGGAGTGGATACAAAGAAATATATAGATAGAAATAGAGAGAGGGTGTGAGAGAGGAAGAGAAAGTGAGAGAGAGAGAGAAAGAGGGAGTGGATACAGAGAAATATATAGATAGAAATAGAGAGAGGGTGTCAGAGAGGAGGAGATAGTGAGAGATAGAGAGATGGAGTGAGAGAGAGAGAGAGATGGAGAGATATATAAAGGGAGAGTGAAAGAAATAGAGATATATAGATGCAGAGAGAGAGTCAGAGATAAGCAGATAGATCGATGGAGAGAGAGTCAGAGATAAGGAGAGAGATCGATGGAGAGAGAAACAGAGATAGGGGAGGAGAGAGAGTGAAATGGAGAGATAGAGAGAGGGAGAGTGAAAGAAATAGAGTTATATAGATACAGAGAGAGGGTCAAGGATAAGGAGAGAGATCCATGGAGAGAGTAAGAGATGATGACAGAGAAAGAGATATGAACCTTTGGAGGGCGTGGAGAGGGTGTGGAAGGTCAGGAAGCAGGCGTCCAAGTCCCGCAGAGTGGGGCCAGTGGGTATCCTGTATATAGGATACCTGCGCCAAAGACCATTAGAATCTGAGCTTCTTTCTCGCTAGTGCGTTCAAGAGAGAGAAACACGTTGATTCCTTTACCACGCAACGGACAACCAACTTGATGGCAGAAGATCGCTGCTCCTGAAACTCTTCAGCTCCGGAAACCTGCTGGCAAGTACCGAGATCTGGACCCCGACAACAAATATCTATCTCAATTTTGGATAAATCCAAGTGTACTTATAAAAAATGCGACTTGCGAGAGTAACCTTGTCGGCAAGTGGCTCCCTGCCATATGGAGGATCCCTCTCCAGGTACTCGAATACGAGTGCACCCGGTGAGTTGCGTGCCTCGCTGCTGTCACCCGACGATCCTTCTTGAGCGGCAAGCGGCTTATCAGCCGTGGAAACGCTGCTAAGTCTCTCGGTTATCTGCTGTGCAGCTGCTTCCAAGCTGCCACTCGCTCCAATGCTTGCCTCTCTGAATGAATCTACTACAATCTCGCCGCTCGGATGCCTGCTTGTATGCCCACCAACAAAAGCATGTTTGATGATGTTCCACAATAAAATTTATGTAATAATAATTTATTATAATATGGTCTTCGTAAAGATATTCCAGTAAATGATGTTATTTAGCCAATGTCACCATTGAATTATGTTTGAGTGCTTCGACTGTGAGGAGACCATTTATGATATCAGGTTTCGTTTGACGGATGTAGTTTGATAAATAAAGTGGTAGAGCAAAATATAACAAACCACTAGTTTAAACGACTCAGTTTTTTTTAATTAATATGATAGTAATTAAGTTGCGCGTGAAAGGGATACCAAAAACATAAAACCATAAAAAAGAAAAACTTAAAACCCACAAGGTTTGATTTCCTATGAGTTTTTTTTTTCTTGTGCAATTAGTACAGTAAATAAGAGAATATAAAAATATACTGAAACACTTAACCCAGAGAGAAAAAAAATAGTACATTTCCACCCTTCGATCTTCCTATCCCATTAGTTTTTCTTCATCAACAAGTCCTTTATTATTAGCACTGGCAAGAAGCAGATTTTCTAGGAGCCACTTTCGTAGTAATAAATAATAAAAATTGAATGTTCTCCTCTTGCTTTCCTCAGAGCAGGGACTTCAATTTTCCAACAAATGAGAATCTTAATCATTTTTATTAAGCCTGGAAATAAATCTTGATTTGAGTTTTGGCTATTCGAGAGAGATATTCCAGACTTGAGATATTTTTGAAAATACTTCAATACTACAGATGCAAGATAACCGTAAAGTGACACAACAAAGAAATAAGGCAACGACCCAAATAAGTATCATTCGAGGGTAAACTATGCAGGGAAAATAAGAAAAGATCTCAAGTTCTGCTCAAGATTTTGTAAATACCGCCCAAGAATGAATTTCTCGACGATTCGCGCATCCAATTGGGAAATGCAAGACAAACTGTAACTGAGAATATCTCTGATTTCAATAAAATTAACATATGATCCCACAAACCTCGATCCCGAACGAATACGAGGCGGCTCGGCATACAGCTGAATCCCCGAGAGATACGGAACATAGTATTGAACAACACTATCAGTTCCGTTCAAAGTAACGGGTACACCAGCCCCATAAGCACTCCACTCCTTGAACGACTCCCAAAGATCCCCGAGAAAGAAATATGGCTGGGAATCACTCGTCTCCCCATTCCTCCTACTCCTCGCATTCACCTGCTGCATTCACATCAGAAAAAAATTTAACCGACGATCACAAATCACAAAATTTCGACCCAAAATAAAAATTTATTCTGACCTTTGCGGGATAAAGGGCAGGAACAACGGGGGTGGTAGACTGCAAGAATCGATCCAAGTTACCGGGCGGGGGAGGCGGCGTCGGAGGAGGAGAAGGCGATGCAGACATGGACGGCTTGGAAGAAGAATCGTCAGACTCGACTCTGCTCTCCACTTCGCGAGACTCCAATTCTTGAGCCTTCTGCCTCGTCTTCCCCGACTTTTGAACCTTCTCTTGCTGTTGCAAGAGCTCGAGCTGCCTTCTCAGATGTGGAGGGCTATAAAACCGGCCAACTCCAAGATTGCGGGCGGAAGACGACGAGACGGAGCCCGCCATCTCCGAAAAAAATCAAAGAAGAAATCAACGACGTTCTTCGAGCAGAATCAACCGCTTGAACGGCCTTCAAGATCGACGAATTTCTGATAAGGCGGATGAGATTAGGGTTTTGGCTACTGCCTTTCCCCGCCCTTTCGGATCTGAACGGAGAAGAACAAGGCGCTCTGTTTCTTTCCCACCTCCCGTCTTCTCTCCTCTTCTTCTTTTTTTTTTTTTTTTTTCTTTCTTCCTTTTTCATTTTCTATTTCCCTCGCCTTATAGATTAACCTCTCAATATGCTTTCAGCCCTATAGCGCTTTTTATTTACTCGCATAACCAATTTCGCTTTCGAACCTCTATTTTTTTATTTGTGAATATAACGCTCAAACCGCTTCTGCTTAACCACTTAGTTTTAATTTTTAAACCTTTAGGTCTTTTTATTTGCGATATAAACTTTTTGGTCAACTCGAACGGCCAACCCGAGTACGCGGAAACTCTGGGAGGCAACCACTCGCGAGGCGACACGTGGACAGCCAGTACAAACTGTAATTATAAAACCGGTATTTGCGCCAAAAGAAAATCTAAAAATCTGCAGCATATTTTTTGTTTTTTAATGATATTTACATTAATGACAAACAGTTTTTCCTCATTGTTAGAGAGGGAATTTCTTAATGCGGTCCTTGATTTTCATCCAATTGGTGGGCGCTGAAATATAATACACGTAGAAACTCACTCATTCTTTTTTATTAAATGGGTGACATTTATTATGTGTATAAGCTCATGTCAAAAACTCCGTGAGAGACGTGTGACTGTGACCAATAACTACCCGTGATTTTGGAAATCAATATTAAAATGTTTTTCCATGAATCGTCAGCCATCTATATTTTTTAATATTTTTATAAAGCACATTGTTTATTGGTAGATTTCCGTCCACATCAAGAAACTCATGTTTTTTGGATGTTTGGAATATCCAAAATTACACCTTAAAAGTATCCCAGCAAACAAAAAATATACCTAAAATTGTTTTAACGCATTTCTTTTTAACATATTGTATCTTTTACCCAAATAATGATAAAATTTTAGTAGTGCACATTGATTTTGGAAATGAATATTAAAAATATTTGTTTATGCAATGTGTGTCGTCCAATCTTTAATTCAAATTTAACATATTGTGTGTTGGTAGGTATCCGTCCATATCGAAAGACTCGTTGAAATTTAATAAAATATCCATGAAACCTAAAAATAGTCCCAACCCATAAAATAGACCTGAAACTGTTTTAATGCACTGTTGTTTACCATGAAGCATATTTTACAAGAATAATGAGAGGAAATTGGTGGTGTACATTGCGAACATGGCAAAATTACTAGCAAGGTCATGGATTTCGTCAATTTACCTAAACATAGGCGTCATGAAACTAATGATTCCATAACGTCTTTTTTTCAATGTAAACCATCTATTAATCATTACCCTTATGGAGACAACCCCTGCTCATCCTATCTAGCTTGTAGTTGGAGAGATCAAGTCATTATAATTTTTTATTGAAGTCAATTATGAAATTAAAAATTATTTGTCACATAAAATTGTATTTATCAGATAGGGAGAATAAGAAGTAGCTAATCTTGCCCCAACTTGATTAGTAAATAAGAAAGAAGAAAAACTACCATTGCGGATCACTAAAAAAGGCGATGGGGCCCAAGTTTGGTAGGCGAGGAGTGAGACATGGTAAAATGCATTTGGACAGAGGCACCCATTTGGAAACTCTAACAGATAAGACTCAATGTCTCAACCACCACAAAAGGTAGTTTGTTCCGATTTAAAAATGTAAAACTCTCTTATGTTTCCATTGTAACTATTTCTATTTACTATTGTTTAGCATTCCAGTGATGTCCAACAGATGCAAGCATATGCTTTTGAATACATATATGATATTCATATTATGAGGAAACAGTGATATCTTCTTTGATCTGGATTTCAAAGCTATGAGCTGTCCATCACCACATTCGTTTCTAAGAAATCAATATGCATTTTTTCTAACTCCTTTGAAAAGTACTTTGATAAAACAATGTACTAGTAGTTGGGATTTTATGGTGCACTCAATTTTCTTATTGATGAACCCAATTTTAACGTGATTAGATGTTAATAATCCCAAATAAATTAAATAAAAGTACCTAATTTTGCTCTTGACTTTATAGATGTGACTAGATAAGATGAGGAAGGCCCGTCTCTTAAGAGATTAGGCCTTTTAATATGCTTAAAATCGTGATTATAGGGCGAGAAGGAAATGGGATTATGGATATATGTATAAGGTCAGAGATAGATAGAAATGGGAATTGGTGAGATGATAATGTGATTATTTTAACAATTATATATATTAGGAATATATGTATGAAATGTGGGAAGATATAAGGCCTTATATTTAGATGGGAATGTTAAGACATGGATATAGATACGAATATAGGAATAAAAAAATATAAGAATGAGGATAAAAGAGATCATAAATATGTGTATATAATTTTTTACATATGTCTATATTTTTTATAAAATGGGTTCGTGGACTAATGCACTGTGGGCGGATAAATGTACTGACATGTTTAGAGATGAGTGGAATGGATAGACCTAAACTAAATAAGTGTTGAGAAGATGATGGTAATTTAGATGCTAAATAATTGAATTGGGTCCTTGTTTTCTACTAGGATCAAGCATTTTGCTACTTAAAGACGAGCTCATCCAATGTATCTTCAGTCTTCAATATGTTAGAATTTGTGGCTGTGACCGATATTATCCTTAAACATTTCATTCACTGGAAGATAAAATGGAGTGGTAACAGATGTATAACACTCAATCATCAAATTTTGCATGGATCAGATCCATGATTTTTTGTTGAAGACTGAGCATCATTGACTTGAAGTTGGTTTGTGATTTTGATGAGTTTTGATGAATTTACAACTATTACTTTACTTATCACTTTACATGGAATACATAGCATAGTTTATTTTAAAGTCAAAGTATGATCAACTTCTGGTCAACATATCACCAATCCATGGTCAACATATTCTCATGACACAAAAAATCAAATAATATCAATTCATGTAACGTAGAATAAATAAAACATATCAAGTGCACTGAGTACACACGTCCATCTTTTTAAGTCCATGAAAATGCACTAACCTACTTGACTTTGAAGACAAGGTCAACCAACAAGTTAAACATGTGTAGGTTGACTCTATATTTTGGGTGATCAATATGGGACCAAGAATGTGACAAAAAATCCCAAATATTTGGATTAAGTCAAATTAGTTTGGCCAATCCAGCCAATGGATTCGCCAAAATTCAGGTTTAGGTCTACTCTGTATTATTTAAATGATTTTTTATAGAAAAAAGATCAAATTAACAACTTTTTTTCAATAAAAGTTTTTATTTTTTAAATGTGCTTTGCAATGAAATTTATTTCATAATTTTCTTATGCAGATTTTGGTGTGTAGGCTTCGTACATCAAACAAAAGTACCTTTGTTGATTTTTAAATATACGATTTAAAAGAGTTCAAGTATGCTATCTTTTTTTAAAATTTATGATATGGATGGCGTGAAATCATCATGTAAATGTAAGGTGTTCTTTCAAGATCTACCAAAAATGCCCCCCACAAAATTATGACATGGTAAGAGAGACACTGGTCATAAAGGCAGATTCTCATCTCCCTGCCATTTTCCTCCCAAGGTAAGTCGCGAAATGAAATGATTAATAATGGAAATATTGAGCCATTAATAGAGTGAAAAGAATAAAGCACACCTATTAATTAGAAGTTAATGGGCTTATGCATCATAAATTAAAACTACACAATTAATTATGTGATTAATCATCTTAATCTCTACCACTCCCTTCCTTCTCTAAAAGTCACATATATGGGCCTCCTTGGTACGTTCCAGGGTGCATCTTTAGAGCTGGAGGATGGATGACAGTTTCGTCAGCCATCATTTCATTTTCGTCATCCGTCTTCGTTCATAGCGATTGACAGATGACTGACGATCCTATGTCCATCATTCATCATTAGTCATCCTTCATCCGTGACGAATGATGAATGACGAAAATTACGGACAAACGACGGAAACGATAGATGACAATATCGGTTGACGAAAATATTAATGTATAATTTTTACCTTAATTTTTACATAAAAATGTGTCAACAATTTTAATGTGAGATATTTATTACAGAACATAAAAATATATCTAATTCTATATTGGTAATCTTTCTTGTCTTCAACTTAGTATTTTGATCGTTGAGAGAAGTGATTGCATGGTTTTATTTTTTAATTAGAAAAAACAAAGTTGTGCAATATTGTTTTTCCTTAAGTCAACTGATACTTAGAGTTTGATTTTTTTTTCTATATTTTCGTCATGGTTTTTTTCTTATTTAATGATAATATTCGACCTTAAATATTGGGCAAGAAGGTTGAATCTTTGGCTGTAATGGCCACAGTTGAAACAGTTCTATTTTATCTAATTTAAAAATCGAGTTTAAACATATTTCATTTTTTTCTTCAATTATCCATTTTTTTGTTTCTTCGTTGTCGTGATCGAGGACCTTAAAGAATAAATAATTGATTGAAGGATATTGGTTTTTTTTCATGTTTTGATCCAGGAAACTGACACAAAAATGACTGCAGTACAGGGGGATATTGAGGGCTTGATTGTTCCTTATAAATCAGAGGAAACAACCAACAGCTTATCTTGTCTATAATTGAAGGAAAGAGACACGGAGAAGTTGACGGAGAAAATTCATTCTTGTCTATAATTTATATTATTGGCAGTTGAGGGGAAGATGAGAGAAGAGGTTGAGGTTACATTACAGAGAGGGAGAGAGTGTCTGGTTGAAGAGGGAGCAAGGTGACAGCGGCGAAGGGGAAGAGAGAACTGAGAGCAGCGATAGATGCAGGGGGGGGGGGGGTGGAGAAGAGGGGGAAGAGCGCCGAAGGGTTCGGAGAAGAGGGGGGTGGAAGAGCGCCGAAGGGTTCAGAGAAGAGGGGGGGAAGAACGCCGAAGGGTTCCGAGAAGGGGGGGGGGAAACTGAAGAGCGCCGTAGGCTTTGGGAAGGGTTTGTGAATAACTAGGGGGGTGTTTTTCATTTTACGTCACCAAACTTCCATTCCGCTGCATTTACATCAATAAACGAATGACGGAACAGACAAATGACGAAAACCTGCAGATGATGGAACAGTGACAAATGACAAAAATGACAAATTTTTTTGTGATAAAGGATATCGGAACGGAATTCCGTTCCGATACTTTCCGTCCGTTCAATTTCGTCGTTCGTTTCTGTCCTCCTGCTCTATACATCTTAGGGAACCTCTCTTCAAGAAAATTATTGAGCTAAGGCACAGCGACCGGAAAAAAATAAAATGAAGCCATTCAAGCATCCAACATTCCCATTTATCACCTCTCACAGAGCAATCAATGAAAGAGGAAGAATCATGCATTCATTGCTATGTCTAGGTTTTTTTTGTGCATTGATTTGAGGTTTCTTAAGAGGAATCTGGATGTGGAAAAAAGAAAGGAAAGAGGGAATACTGAAGGGAAAAGATAAGAGGCAAAGATCGAGGATTGAATTCTCACAAGGTGCACATTTACATTTTTACTATTTGATACATTGAATAGGAGAGAGAGAGAGAGAGAGAGAGAGAGAGAGAGAGAGAGAGAGAGAGAGAGAGAGAGAGAGAGAGAGAGAGAGAGAGAGAGAGAGAGAGAGAGAGAGAGAATGAGAGGGATTTAGAAGGATTTGAAAGGAAAGCAGACGGAAAATTTTATTGATTTATAGAGAGGATTTGTCAGAAGAATTTTGGAAGGTATTCAGAAAAAAGAGGAAAATACTTGGCTGAATAGATGAGATTCATGAGAAAAAGTAAGGAAATATTTGAAAAAGAGAGAGGCGAATCAAGGAACGGAAGGAGAGAGAGATTGAGAAGAGATTTTACAGGAATTATTTGAGAGGATTAGAAACAGAGAGACTGTGGAATCAAGGAAGAGCAAGGAAATAACTTAGCAAGCTATTAAACTGATTTTATTAGAACAAATGTAAGAAGTATAGGGCTGACTTAAAAGAGCTTATTGGTTTGTTTAAGGAGGACTAATGGGACAATTGGGAAATTTAGCAGGCTGATTGAAGAATTTATTTGGGCTTCTTATCATACATCTTTTTGGGCCTCCACCGAAATTATCTTGGGCCCATTTGAGGAACATTATTAAATTTATTTCAGGAATTATATTGGGCCTATTTAGAGGAGCATTTGAAGTATCTTATTGGGCTCATTTTTAAAGAACAGTTATTTAATTTTTTAAGTGAAATTTATTGGACAAAATTGAAAATGGAGAGTCTTGGTGAGCCTAAAGTAAGTTACTATTGGGCCAAGGTTTGAATCTCAGTGCAATTCTTGGTGTGTGATTTCATTTGAAAAATCAATAATCTTATTTAATAATTTATTTTAATTAAGTGACACTCCAAGTGAGTTGAGAATTCAACATAATTGACTAATCACTAAAAGCGAAATGTTAAATTTTTAGGACACAAGCAACAATATCATTTGATCTTATGAATAATTTATCATTGTTATTGATTGACTCTAAATGAAATATTTTAAGTAGTTTAGAGAGTTGTGTGAATTATTTAGACTAGGCTAAGGGGCCCAATCGAGTGAACTTTGTGGTGAAACCTAAGGTTGTGGCAACCTCTCACAATTTCTAAGGGGGTCAAGTGAAATGACCTCTGTGGTGCGAAGAAGATCAGGTGGAAGTCTCAATAATCTGACAACGCTATGGGGGCTGAGGGCATCAGAAAGACACTACCTTATATTTTTCTTTGATATCCATGTGTACCATGTTTCAAGTATTTTATTGGGGTGTTTTTGAAATGGAATTAGGTATTCATAATACAGTGGTCCAGTATATTCCCAAGACAAGAGTAAGGGGGCTAGCCCTAAATTGTATAGAAATCTATGTCTAATCTTTTAATACAACTATCCTCAGATAAGTAAAATAACACATAGATAGGTTAAATTAACAAAATAAAATTTAAAAGCATAATTGACCTCATGTTTGGCATAACCCAGATGGATAAACCAGAAATTTGTTGCCTCAAGTGATCCATTTTTAGGAATCAACATGAATTTAGGGTATTTCGTTTTGATGTCAATATGAAACAAATTATAGGACCTTGACTCATAAATAACATGATTAGATAGCGATGAGCATGGTTTGCCTCCATATGTAGTGGATACTAGCAATTTAAAACAGTTTTAGATGGGAATAAGGTGTCGAGAATAAATAGTTTATAAAATAATAACTATAAATATATGAAAATTATGAGAATGATATTTATATGTGATAATGAGTTTATATAATTTTTCATGTTGTAGGATGATAATAGGGTAAATTAGATCTGGATGATTAACATGTATGGATGTGCGTGAATGGATCGACAAGATATATATATATATATATAAATATATAAATATATAAATATATATATAGATGGATGTATGGATGAATGTCTATAATGACAATGTAAGAATAAGAAGACTAATGAAAATCTAAGAAAAAACTACTCATGTTAGAGCCTTATATTTTTGCAAGATCGAGGCGATTAGAGACAACAAGCAAGCCTAAATGAAAGTAGAGACAACAGGCGATTAGAGACAACAAGATAGGTGGAGGACCTATCTTTCACCTTATAACCCTAAACCCTAAACCCTAAACCCTAAACCCTAAACCCTAAACCCTAAACCCTAAACCCTAAACCCTAAACCCTAAACCCTAAACCCTAAACCCTAAACCCTAAACCCTAAACCCTAAACCCTAAACCCTAAACCCTAAACCCTTCAATGATGAAGACCAAGAAAACTTGAAGGATCTCAAATTTTCATTATTTCACTAGGTGATATGGGACATGATAGAGAACTTCGCGAAATTGTTAAATTAATACAACATGATAGTAATAAAATACTCCTTGAGGATGATCCAAAGGGGTTTAATCCAGTAGAAGGGGCTAACTTTGTGAAGTAAAGACTTAACAATGACAAACTAGGGAAATGACTATGATATCCCTAACTAAATGAAAGTAGAGGATTCAAGATACGCAATCAAAAGTTTCACACAAAGGGAAATGACAATGATATCCTTAACTAAATGTCAATCATATGGTCAACAACCACCAAAAGCAAATCAACAATTATCTCAAAGTTAAGGTGTCACAAGGTACCTTGGGGAGGGAGCCAAGAGCTTGGTTGTTACGATGTTAAATGGCCTTGATTGACATTGATTTGCAGCTCCACAGATGGGTATGAATGAGAAGAGGAGAAGGTATGGCTAACAAATATAATGGGAGTGAAAGAATTGGTTGTCGAGAGAAGATGTTCATGTGTAGAGCGAGAAGGGTGGAAGTGAAGTGCTGAAAGTGAACTCACAAGATATATGGGATACAATGTGGGGAAGGATGAAGGTATGAAGAAGGGGAGAATGAGAGGAGAGGTGGAGACTATGGGGGTGATGTTGGGTTTCGTGCCTTGGTTCAACCATCAAAAACATGGTTTCCATCGATGTGAAAGTGTGTTAATTGATTCTCGATCGATCATTAAAACCATACATCACATGTACCTAATGGGGAACTTGTTCCACCCTTGTGTTGGTTCTAGAGGCCTAGATTTGGATGAAGATGAGGATTCCATGTAGCGGAAGACTCATAACGGAATCAAACAACATCATTATAACATTGAATTGAAGAACATGTGCATGAGTCACATTTGTGATTTCTTGGATCCCGTAGTGAGACGAGATGAGCTGCTTAAGTGTGCAGCCTCTTGACATATCCACGCGGTCCTCGGCATGTCGGATCTCCTCCTTCTCATTGATGAGCGCCGTTCAACCTCTATCACCATCGTTACGTTGTCTTGATCGCATTGAGAGTAGATAGAAGTCATGGGGGAGAGGGGAGAAGGGGAAGGCCCCTGAAAAATTCTGGCCTGGGTGAATTTAGTTTAGGGCCTTCCCCTATTTATACTAAGTGGGTATATTTCACCAAAAAACACCAAAACTTAAGTATATCTTCTGACGTCCAAAAGACCATTTGTTTGTGACCCTCTACGCCCATGTATCAGTCTAGTTAACGACTCAAGTGGCCCAATAACCTTTATTCATCTTCCAAATTAATTAACTATATCATCATATAGATTATTTAAAGTCGGATCGGTTAACCCAATCGATAGGTTGAGTCCCCAACACGTGGGGTGCCAATCTACACCTTGTGCTCTAGAAGATACAAAGGAGCGTGTATCTACTCACTCATGGAACTTGTTCATCAATGGTTACCGTGTAGATATAATTCCTTATCTACTTGACGCTCCTTGGATGACTTAGGTTATGGTCTACTGTCAAACCCTAATCGATCATCCGAGTTAGTACTGATGCATTCTCAAATCATTAGAGAACTGTCAAATCCTTGAGTTGTCACCTCTTATACTAAGGGTGGACGATCCCATCTTGACCACTCAATCATCTCCGTGAACTTCTTGATGTACCCAAACTAAGACTATTTAGAATCCCATGATTAGAGATGCGTAAATTGTAGTCAAAGTACAATTGTCTGTCCACAAGCATGTTTGGTGTCTCTGGTCTAAAGATATTTACACAACCATGATGTGAATCAACCTGATTGAAAATTTGGTATAATACCTGATGGCGCACGCCATCTCGACTCATCAAAGGCATCATCTAAGCTGCTGCCATCGTCATCAACTGTCCAGTCGGCTGGCACGCCAAGGTGCTAACGAAGACACCCGACGTCGACGACCTGGGTAAATTATGCTCATTTTATTCGTGTTATGATTTCTCTCGTCTTGTTTGTTAGTTGTGTTTTGTGTTTCCCGTACTCGTTGAGTTGCCTTCGATGAGTCTTGATGCATTTGTCGTTTTGTACATGTGTCTTTGTCGTCATGTTGGGAGAGGTACTTAGCATTTGGACCCCCACCATTTCCCCCCTTCTTTTATGTTTTATTTTTCCTTTTTTTTGTAATGGGGTCCCATTATATGAGGGCCCCCCTTAATGGACCAATTTCCATCCCCTCCCTCTCCCCCCTCCTAGGGCCTATTAACCTCCCCTTATAAAGGAAGAGGGGCGCCCTAAGAGAAGACTCAGACCAGGAAGAAATTGTTGTGAAGTTTGTTTTTCTATCTTGGTCTCACCTTAGAGACAGAAAGAGGGGAAAGAGGGAGGAGGAGGAAAGCGTATCTTAGGGACGGGGCTCGCCAAAAGACCATGGAAGGGGGAAGACCACTGTCATCCCCTCCTATTTCTTTCATTACGTCTCCTCCTGCTGTTGGAGTCCACGCACGTGCACGGTAAGCGGTTTCAGCCTCCGCTCACACCGCACGTGTCAATGGATGTTTACCAATGCGTTCGTGTTGCGATACCAGAACACACACAGGTTTCATCTCGTGAAGTCCCGCCGCGTTGGCTCTGCGTTGTGGCAGGTTTATTCCATAGTTGACCCGCCATTGCTTGGAGAAAGATACGGTGTGTCTGGGCACATTCAGCCTCGCTGGCTTCTTGGGTCTTGGCCAAACGACGAAGAAATCTTGCTGCTGTAGCACCAAACCCAGCTAAGGGCTTTGCTATCTAATTGTCCTCGATCACTTGCGGATTCTCCACCAGCGGCCACCGGACGAGCCATCTGGGGTGACTCGTTGTGGTGTGGTGAATCTCGTTGTCCAATCAGGGTCAATTGTTTCTAGGATGGAAAGAGCTTGGAAGTGGTCGAACGACCTTCCCTCGGTGGAATCCCCCCCCTTCACTGCCTGCAAATAGGCCCGACCTGTTACACCGCGCTTAGTCTCTTCAACTATAGGACATAGGCGTGCTACCAAGCTTCCGAGGTTCCGTTGCTACCAACACGCGTCTTTCTTGTGCTCTGGACTGCTCACTGACCATCGTACAGGCTAGTACACACCGTCGGACATCCGTCATTAATTGCACTTACTGACAATTCCACTTGAGTCGGTTGTTGTACGGTCTCTCCACTAGACCCAACAATTCTCCACGAGCCGGGTCGCCTCCGCTGATCACTTCCACCTCCTTCCTCGACTCCAACCCTCTTAATTGCTCCTGCCCGCATCGTTAGTCGAGCACGCCGATCCTCTCCTACTCCTATCCACCATAGCCCGCACAGGCAATCCTGCTGACGAAGAATCTGCAAAATGAGCCACGCGCTGACAAGGTACGTCGTTCCCTGCCCGCTCGTTATACTATCCCTTGGAGTATATTTTTTATTGTCTCCACCGCACTCAGGCTCGGTAGGTGAGAGAGGAAAATTGAGAGAGATAACTACGATCATTGAGTGTCTTTACCGGTACGGACGAGCACGTCCGTTACGTGCGGGCCCGACGAATAGACTCTGTTCGGCGTTGTGGACGCCTTTGTCCCCTCCAATGAGGCTCAAGAGGCCACCGTCGTTGTCACCTGATGACCCCTTCGGAGCTCGGAGCTCGGTACCTCCATCGAGTCGGAGCATGCAAGTACGACACATAGGACACATTCATTGCATCGTAGTTACATTATCCCGTTAGGGTTTTATCCATTGAATGACGATACCATTAACGTTCGACACCACCATCTTAGTACCGAACATCATCTCGGTACATGAGCATCATCTCGGTATCAACCGGATGACGTCTTAGACGACGTCCAACATCAATACCATTCAGGGATTCATACAGATCAATTCAGTGAACTCTTTCCACTAAAGAGCACCCACTATCTATCCTTAGTGTCTCCACACTAGTGGCTATAGGAACGACCATACTCATCATATGAGTAAGGCTAGATAGTGTTGTTCTATCTGGATACTTCGATGTACTTCTCGTGTATCCTTCAAATAGGAATATTTAGAAAACATGTTTAAAGACTAGTTATATCCATATCACAATCTCATCACAATTCACTTAGTTCGATCATGTATTCATGGACTTCATTATAAGCATCACACGTGCACTATAATGAATATGTTGTATTAATGAACGTGGAACAAGATGTGAAATGTGTGATTGACTTACCAGCCACATATATTTCCATCACCTTGATCTGCTCACTTTGATATCATTCTGAATCCATTCACGTGCTTGGCCTCTAGATGTATCCACCTGATCACATTGCTCTTGGATCTCCACCTATTCTTCAACTCACCTTGAAAATCTTAAAGATCTTCTAACCATGAAGACAATCTCCTTGGTTGAGTAGAGAAGAGAGCAGAGTGGAGAAAGGGGGGCTCTCATACGTGGCTGTCATAAAGTAAATTTTCTTAAATTTTCTTGAAATGAATGCCCCTTCCCTATTTATATTTTACTTAATTTTCTCAAAAGCCACATAAAGTAAAATATATTCACCAATGCCCCTAGGATCTTATGTGTGCGACCCTCTAGGTCCATGTATCATTCAAGTTAATAAATTTAATGGACCAATAATAATTATTGACCAACTATATTAATTAACTATATCAACATATGGATTAATTAACTAAGGATCTATTTAACCCAATCGATAGGTTAAGTTTTCAGCCCATGGGGTGCCAAGCTACACCTCATGCTCTAGAAGATAGCGATTAGTATTTCAACTCTCTCATAAAACCTTTACCATCATAAGTTACTGATAAACCAGAATTTGAGTTGAATAAGTTGTTTTAAGGCTCTGATTTTTGAAACAGTATTTATAAAAATTTCCTTCCTTAGAATAGAGTAAGTAAGGATCGAATCCACAAGGAGAAAATAATAAAAAAGTAAATTTTATTTCAAATATATTTTAAAGTAACTATTTTAGGTGATTTATATTTTTTGGATTTTTAAATATTTTTTAGATAGGAAAATCAATGAAATAAATAAAAACTAGTTAAAACTATTTGACATAAATGAAATATTTATTTTGTTTCAGATAGGTTCTAATAATAAAATGTGATTTTAAAAGGAAAATTTGGAGAATTTTTAGGGAAAGAAATAATATTTAACGTTGAAGAAAACCTTTGGGCTCAATTGTGGGCGGCCATGCTCCATTGGGGGGGTATCAGATTGAAAATGTTGCAAGTTTTGCTACACGAGGAATTTTTCAGTGATGTTTGATGCGTTGGAAAGCTTAAATTATAAGATATCTTTGGAATTTTTACCTAGAAAAATGGTGAAAAAATTCAAATAGGAAATTCAGGATATCACATGAACCTTGTTGTTTCTTCCCCAAGGGCCAAGTGTACTTTTTCTCTAAGAATCTTGATTATCCTTTAACTCTCCTATACTCTTATAGAATAAGAATGGATCAGATAAATCTGATGGACCAGGCCTCCAACAACAACTCGGGAGCAGAAATCCAAGATGAGATACAAAGAGAGGGGATAAGAGAATAATTAGATGTGCCCTAACTCTCCCAGCCATTGGATTTAATTCAAAGGGGTCGGAGGGCTACGATTTATTGATATCCAGCCTGGACCCATGTGCCCTCCTTATCAGATTTGAAAAAAGGACCTTTCAAATTCAAATTGTGGGTTAATTCCATAGTTCTTGCCTTTAGTTGACCCGATCTTTAAGGAGGTTTAAATGGGCTTCTAGAATGTGCTTCTTCTGTATTGGGCCTCCTCTTATTATATATTAGATTTCTACTTTTCTCCCATTTGTATCTCAAATTCACCATTGTATTTAACCAAGTCATGTTTATCAAATAAAACTTCAAAAATAAATAAAAAATATAAAAATAGTGTTTAGGAAAATAAATCATAAATTTCTCATTTTACCCTTAAATGGTGAATAATGCAAGTGTAAATCCAAAAATATGTGGTAAAAATAAGTATAAAAGCATAATTGTATTGATCTAATTTAATGTTATAAGTTAATATATATATGTATAATCCATCATTTGCATGAGACTCTCGAACGAATTAGTGTATGGTTGATTGTCAAACCCTAATCCGTCATTCGATTAGTACTGATGCATGACGAGGATCATTGGAGAATGCCTTCTTGAATATCCTCACTACCCTGACTTTTGGATTTTCTGCATCTTCTTTCTTGAGTCAATCTCCTCTTGTATTGAGGGCGGATGATCTCGTCTTGACCACTCAATCATCTATGTGAGCTTCTTACCACACCAAAGATATGACTTGTTTGAATTCCATGATTAGAGGCTCTTAAGTCGTAATCAAAATGTAGCCATCCATTCATGAGATGTTTTTGGTGTCTCAAATCAGTGGATCACTTATTAAACTATGACATGAATCAACCTGATTGTCGTTTAGGTATAATACCATTCAGGGATTCATACATATCAATTCAGTGAACTCTTTCTACAAAGATAACTGATTGGTCCAAACTAAGGGGTAAAATTTGATCTTAAGTCGTTTGTAAGGATAGTTAAGTACCAATCAACAATTTTATTTCCTTACTAGTAATATTTAAGTAAGGGTCGATCCCTCAGGGAGCTAGGTAGCTAGTTAGGATGAATTTCAATTAGTATTGCAAGTTCAAGATTCATATAAACCCTTTTTTGTAATGTTTTTAGTGATTAGGAAGGTTAATGTTCAATTAATAAGGATGATATGAATTTTACCAAGTGTGAAAAAACTTCCGTAGAAAGTTTAGATTGAGAATAATTATTGAGAATTTTTTCAGAATTTTTTATCATCTCTAGAGAGAGATGAAAAATTCTGAATTTAATTGAGTGAGAAAAGAAGAGGAAGAGAGAGATAACACACAAGCTTGGGCGCTTCCGCCGCTGTTTGTGCGCTGGGCTTCGCCGCTCCGCCGCTGGTCGCGCGCGTGGAGGTCCTCTCACGTGCGGTGGACCAAAACAACGATATCTGGAGTTCCAGATATCGGTTTGACACGTGTGAGTAGGCGTTGGAAAGCTTGAGACATTGGATATCTGCCTAAGGATAGCCAAGAAGCTTAAGATAACTCTAAAAGGAGATAGGGTGAGAAGAAGAACTTAACCTTTTTGTCACACCCCAAAGGGCCGAAGGTTGTTGCTCCAGCTCCCTACCAACTGGCTTCAAGATCAAGGACGCTTCTAGAAGACTCCTTGCACCTTCTGAATGAAGGTGGACCCAGGAACAAGCTCAAGAAAGAAAGAAAGTGAAGAAAACAATACTCAATTCTTGGATTCCCTCAAGGAGGGTGAGGGGGGCCCTTTTATAGGGGTACATGTGTTTGTTCCAGCCATTCTTGGTTGTTGGATCATGGATGAATGGCCAGGATTGAGTTCTTGAGGCCTCAATCCAGGTGATCAGACCCCAGCCAACCAGATTCCAAATGGCTATAATTAGTTACAACAAACTCTAACCAATGGGAAGGGAAAAGAAAGAGTTTGTTAGAGTTAGTTACAACTCATTCCTAGCCCTTGGATTTGAGCTTGAATGGATGGATGGATGGGTTCCACCTCATGAATCCTGGGCTGAATCTCAAACCTGGGCTCTCCTCCAACCAGGATCTGCCAGCTGGAGTCACCCTCATGTGCCTTGATCAACCTGGAAGCCTCCAAGGACGTTCTAGAAGGTCTCCTTCAAGCTCCTTTATACCATGCCTATCGATTGAGTCAACTCCACTGGTTACCATGCATCTTTTTCTTCATTGCTCCTTTTGACTTGAAATTTTGTCCCAAGCCGCAAGACTCCTGTCTTGACTTCCATAAAATTTCGTAATTTTATGACCATCAAAAGTCAACCTTGACTTGAAGAGTCAACACACTAGGGAAATCGTTAGATTCATATCCCACTTGACTACACGAGTCAAGTGGGGGTTAGAAATATCCCTCAAATCCTCTTAAAGGTAAATCCCAAAATGTGTAACTTGTGAAATGCATGTCAAAGCGTTGATGGAATCATTCATTAAGTAGAGAATGTAAGTTTTTTAATCATTGGGAAAGTGAAAAGGCATGATCTCATTACTATGAAAAATAAGTATTTTTGGCAATGTTGTACTTACTTTTAGGATATTTAATATGAATAATGCATGGAAATGACTACCCTTATTTGAGTTTATCAATAACCCACTATCTGTCTTTAGTGTCGCCACACTAATAGCCACTTGATCAACTATACTTATCATATAAGTGATCTGTTAGTGCTATTCTATCCGGATAATTTGATGTCTATCTCAACTATCCATCGAATATGGATATTTAGAATACATATTTAAAGAGTAGTGATCACTGAAATATGATCTCATCATAATTCACTATGTAATTGCATATATTCATGCACTTCATTATAAACATCACACTAGAATAATATTTTGTTCAATGAAATTAAGTAAACATGGTGGTGTGATTTGGCTTGATGGCCATAATATCCATTATATGAGACGAGGATGAGTGATCAATGATGTCAATGGTTAGATTTTGAGAAGATGATGGAGAATAAAATTTATGGAAGAAGGGGAGGGAGGGACCCAGGAGTATCTGATCGATATTGAAGACGAGCCATGGTTGTTTCTGTTGATGGTATTTCCAGAGAATCATTCTTGTATGATAATCAAACTTCTCAATAATACCTGGCAAAAGTCTCTGTACAAACAAGCGCATGGCCCTTTTAAAGGAAAATAAAATATGAAGTTACAAAGCAATTAAAACTGTAGGAAGTTTAAGAAAGTGGCAGTGAGAAGAGGTGCGATTGGTGGTGTATATGGAAGAAAATCATGGGAGAAAGGTGAGGGAGAGAGTTTGTGAGAAAATTTAAATGGAAGTTATAGAGAAGAGAGAGAAAGATAATTAGTGAGGCAAGACAGAGTGGTAGAATAATCAATAATAGTGGACCGTTAAGAGGATGAAAGAGCTGATAGAAAGAGAGAGAATAGGTGGAGGAGAAAAGTCAAAGAAAGTGGATGATTAAGGAGAGAGAAAAAGAGAACGTGAAAAAGAGTGAGAGGAGAAAAGAAAAGTCAAGGGAAAGAGAGACAGAGAGAGAAAGAAAGAAACAAAGCAAAAGGGGACAGAGTGAGAGGGTGAAATGTTACACATTTCCCATCACTAGGCCTACTTAAGTAGAAGAAATTATAATATTTTTCATATGGATTTAGGGATATATTTATTGTTAAGTGAGTGATGGATTTAGGAGAGAGATGAAGCGATCACAAATACTTAGCCCAAAACTCTATTTGGATTGTTAGATATAATGATTCAAAGTTGAATCATTCTGAACCATATGATTTTGTTTCTTATTCCTCATCCATGTGACAGATTGTTAACATGGCAGGAAATGTTGGGATACTCGGCATGGCCTGGGAAAAGTTTGTTTATGCCTTCCTCCAATTTAGATTTAGCTAGATCTTTTGTAAAACCCACTAAACAAAAACTTTGTGCGACCCTCTAGGTGCATGTATCATTCTAGTTAATGATTTTAATGTCTCAATTTTTGGGTTCTCAAGCTTTGATTATGATTTCTATGCAACGAAAGATGAAAAAAAATCAATTCATAATTGACTATAAAACCATAGATAATCACATTATCTTATGGGGACATAATCCCAACCTTGACTTTCTCTTGAGAAGAGTTTCTTTAAGGCATTTGATGTAAAACACTTCGACGGAACTTTCGGATTGATTTACAACCAGTAAACAGTCAAATGTGATGCCGGGAATGAAGGATGTAATTTTAAAATAATGATAAGTATACCAACTGTCGCCGATGTAAAACGAGGGCCAGGGGGGACACAACAAGTCTAGGGACTGGTAGGCTCCCAATGACTCATTCGATCGGTCCAAACATTGACGAAGCAGGGAGGCAATCACTGCCTATATGTGTCCATAACCTTCGTCGATAACAAGTCTATTCCGACACCAAGAAGAAAGGATCCCTACCCTCAATGACAAAAATGATAATCCACGATAACTCTCTCTCTCTCTCTCCGGTAATGAAACATCGAGACCGATACTGGAACAAGTAATCAAGCTGAAAAAAATGAAGAGAGCAGTAGAGGCAAGGGAGTGACCTATCAGCATGAGGAAAAGGCTTCCAGAGATGTCAAAGTTTGACTGTCGTAATTGATGACGATTTAATTAAGCTGAGGAGTGTACTCAGTCGATGTTGTAGATACATGTGTCAATACCCCTTTTGTTGACTCAAATTGGTGGAGAGTTGTATGTAGGGATATTCAGTTGGCGGAGAAGAGACTTGGCAGGATCGACCGACGGGTAGGGAATCCATCCGCCATGATAAAAAAAACGATACCCAAAGACAGCAATTATCCAATTTTCCCATCAATTGAAATATCAAAGTTGAAGATATTTCAGAGTCGGGGTGGAGATCCACCGTCATCAAGCCACGTGACACTTTGAAACTTGGACGTGCGTACAAGAAGGATAAAGACCAATGACGGTAACACCAATACAAGAACCTCCTTCGATGACTTGGTGAGGTTCAATGACCATGGAAGTAAACTCAGACGAGAGTTTTATTATGGAATATGAATTCAGGCCCGAGGACTAGGTGCTGAAGGTATCCATGGGTACCCGTCGAAGGCAGGAATTTCCATAAGTTGACAAATTTGCAATGGTCAAACAAATCCGACCAGGAGGCCAACAAATCTGATGATGATCAGATCTTTTACCAGACGAGATCTCACGGCAGGTGGTGAGAGAAATTCAGTGACCGAGGAGTAAACAGGTCATCGTCAGCTGTAGTTCACTAGAAAACAATGAACGATGAACAACGACGAAAGTCCACTCCAGTATCAGGTGACGATCATACGATTTCTGATCTCCAGAGGCAGTTTCGATGGAAGTTCATGCGACGACAACTTATTCTTTGCCGGGGTAATCACCGGTAACCACTTCTTCTTTTTAGATCTGGGGCAGGACCAAATCAATAGAAGGAAGTGTAAAAAAGAACAAAACACACTAACTCAAAATTTGACTTTCCCAAATGCCAATCTGTCCTCTCCATTAAGGCATACCCCCCGTTATATAGATGGATGCCTTAATGGATCATTAGGGGAATAGTCCAAGTGAGAGACCTTCCCCTAATGGGACAATTTAAACAATTACATCATAAAATAAAATAAGGCCTAAACAGGCGGCCCCTTTAAAAGTCCTTTCACATAAAGAAATGCATAAAACAGACTACATAAGTTACCCGATCGATCACCAAGCCGTGTACTTGAAGGTCGAGTTCTTCGTGTTGGCTTGGGCGTCACGTCGTGGTTGATGTCAGGCTTGAATAGGAGCTTCTCGATGGTCCTATATCAGCATCCATGTGTCCAGCCTCTAGACTTATCAACGTGAGTGACGTGATGATGCATCTTATTTTCTTCTTCAACTCTTCATGAAGATCTAGTGGGTCACCTCATCACCATCTCATTAGTGGAGTGAGAATGAGACTAAGGAATTAAGGGGGGAGGCACCCAGGTTTGCTGGCATGAGCGCCTAAAATTAGTGTTGCCTCTATTTATATGTATTTAGTACCATTCCAAAAAAAGTCCTTATGTGTGTAACCTTCTAGGCCCATGTATCAGTCTAGTAAATAAAAAGTGTCCCATAAAAATTTAACACAATTGATAGGTATATTTTCTAATCCATGGGTGTCCAAGCTACACTTTGTGCTTTATATTATACATAAATAGAACCTTTGTCACCATTTATTACCATATATGTCTAATCCTTCACCCACATGACACTACAAAATGCTTTAGGGTATACTCTGCCATTCCAATTAGTTATAATGCTTAATGGAAAGCAATGGAGATTGTCTTTTCCAGCCTCTAGATATCAGAAAAGACCCTAAAGCATGCTTAATATCATAATTCATTAAGTTATTGCAAATAAGCATCATATAAGAATATCGATAAATATTTGTTTAATAAACTTAAAGTGAGATGGAAATGTGATTTTTTTCTGGTAAGATAACCTCTATTTCCGAACTGGATTCATTATCTATATTTAATTATATATTACTTGGTGAAGGGTCAATTTAACTGAATCAATAGGTTGAGATTCCCGTTAGTGGGTGCCAAGCTACACCACATGCTCTAGAAGTTACAAAGGAGTATATCAAATCTCTCCTAAAACCTTAATGTCATCAAATTCATATACATATGATGTCTCATTTTCTTGACACTCCTACAATGAAATATTGTATCGTTAATCCTAAAACCCTTCTCTAATCGGTCATCCTAGTTGGACTAATGCGTTAATCATGAACTAATGCATGAAAAAATCATCAGAGTACTCTTCTGTAATATTATAATACCTTGGCTAATGAAATTATTTTATCATATTACTTGAGTCACTTATTGAGGGGGGATGATCACATTTAGATCACTTAATCACCTTCCTAAGCTGAATCCTACATTCTACCTACGAATAATATAATTTCATGAATGAAAATTCATAGGTCATAGGTAAAACACAACTGCGCATCAACATGATATATTCAGTGTCTTATGTTTCAGGGACACTTACAAACAATTACATGAATTAACCACTACATAAAAATGGATTTGAATGAATTTAGGAAAGATCAAGAAATAGCAGTTAGTTGGGATGCATTCATGACCATCTAAGAATGAAGAAAAGAAAATTTAATGTTTAGCATAGAGACTATATGGTCATGGTTCTTAAAGTTCTTAAATAACACGATCACATTCAATGGAATATGTCTTGGAGTGCCGTGTCTTACATATAAAAATCACAGCTCATTAAAGTATTTCTATCAAATAAAAAATCATATTAGATACCAGCATATAATCTATGATACATCCTATAAAGTGAAGAAATTTCATGGCTACAAAAGAAGAGGAACGTAAGCCTAAGGAACAATGCGGCTGGATGAAAAGTCAGGCCTTACTCCATCTATTCTTCTCCTTCACCTATGATTTGTAGAAGCCAACAACCTAAGAAACCCCTCTATATGGGAAATAAAGAATCTTACCTCAACATTAGTAGAGCCCAAAACTCGTTCCAGATATTCACTCTTTCCAGATCCTAGTCATTTAAACCTATCCTTAGTCAACACACATGTCAGATCATCATCAGGCAAGAAAGTCCTCAGATTTTTCAATATTATGCACAAATTTATGTGGTGTATGAAATCTAAACTGACCCATTTTTTTCAATAAAACCACATCTTTAGAGTTGCTGGAAAATCCACAACTAACTGCCTCATTGTTAACAACTAAAAGCTAATTATTCGCCAAATGTTGACACTTTTTGTTACATGTATTGTATTTTTAATTGAAGAAATTTCCATACTGGCACAATTTTGTCACTTTCTATCACATTTTATAGGATATTAATGCAATTTTTTCAGCTCACCATGAGTCCCAAAAAATTCAAAAATTAGAAAGGCTGGTCCATGATTGGTGCATTATCTCATCCCAATTCATAAAGCCACTATTACACCTTTTTTTGTTCCAGCCAAATATTGGTCTTACCTGATGGTTGGCAACAGCTAATGATTAGACATTATATAAATCAATGAGATTGCTACAATTGGCACAATGGCATTGTGATAAGATACTCTTTTAAATATGCTTAATATTTTAAATATTCGGCAAGTTTTTATGTTTTATAAAATTAATTTCTATAATTATTTGATGACATAAATTTTCAGAGAATAAAAAATTACGATTTTCTAATGAATTTTCCAAATTAATGTGGTTGTGAAGTTACCACTCGTTGGTTCTAATTTATCCCCGCTTTTGCATATGTACTTCCTTTTATGTGTTTATTAATATTGGAAAATTTTCTAATGATTAAATTGATGATATGACATGTTTTGATGAATATGTTTTGGGCCAACTTAATCAACTATTAAAATTTCACTAACATATGATGAATTAAGTATTTTTATTTCCCTCAAGGGCATATGTCTCTCATGTAAAAGTTAAGAAAAATGTAAAATTATAGAGCCAAATTATAGTGCCGTAATTTTCAGTCTTAACATTTTTAACAAAATGCTTCGAATGATGGAAATCAGGCTGATCAAATTGTGGAAACAATGTGATTATGAATGTCAATATGCAAATAATATGCACAAATAATAGGATCTGATGTATGGAAATCTAAGTCAATAATTGGTAATGCATATTCAAATGATAGATAGGATCTAATGGCAAGGATTTCTCCTATTTCCGGGCCTAATTTTCTACTAATAAACTCAATTTTTGGGTTTTAACTCATCATTGTTGGCTTTTGATTTTAATGAATAAAAGTTATAAATATCTTATACTCACTGAGATAGATCTATCTACTGATGAGTAAAGGTTGTCTTTGCAAAAATTTAGGAATTTAAAGATTTTAAGTGGTGATTAATGAGATGAGGCAGATATTTATTTCAGTAAAAGATAGGAGGGATGATAAAATAGAGAGATATGAAGAAAATGGAGAGATATGAATGATAGGAGATAGCATATGGTGTTTTGAGGGAGACAATTGAAAAGAGAGATGGAGTGAAAAGGTGGTGACAATAAGAGGTGGAAAGAGAGATAAAGGTGGGTGTAAATGTATGAGTGGATGTGAACGTGATGAGTGTTTAGTTAAAATGGGATGATGAGGTGAAGGGACAATGCGCAGTTAAAAGATCATGATGAAAATGGAGTGCGATGAAATGAAAAGATAAGATGTAATGATTATATAGGTACAAGCCACTAATTGGGCGAGTATGTAGCAATGTAGGGCAAGATGTTTTACCCTAAATCCTTAAGTTTTGTCAGGACCATGGAAATTTTCAATTGCATGTAAGCTTTTCTACCTCTCTGTTTATCCTACTCAAACACCTAAGACACCAAGAACAAGCTTAATGGATTTCTAAAACTTACTCTTTTTTCAAATTTCCACTAATGTAGGAAGGGATTTAAAGGATATCTCATATCAATCTCAGTTAATATATAAATCGAGGCTTCAAATATCATAAGTATGCACTCAGGCTTAAATATTTCTCAACTGAGAGAAATTTGATGTATGTTACAAGGAGTGTTCTTGATTCTGTATAGATGTAATCCTTACCATCATATTGAAACAATAATTTCATGAATTGAAGAGGAGAGGCATAACCTTGAATTTCACGAATCCATGGTTGTGCCCTTTGCGTGAAGCCTCAAATCCAATGCATAGAAGATTGTTCCAATGGCAGAGTAGGTTAGATATTTAATTCTACATTGATTGTAAAAGATTTAATTTTTTTATATAATAAATAAATAGGTAGATAAATACATATTTCATCTTACTGAACTGTCTCTCCTTACTTTGATTTCTAGCAATTTAAAGATAATTTATTTCCCCTTTCCATTATTTATTTCTTAACCCATTCCCAGAGCCTTAATATCTGCATCACTTTATTGAATAAGATATTAAGCTAATTTAAAAGATAGTTGGGTCCGCAATTATCTTTTAATGACGGGTTTCAAACTTCAAAGACATAGCTACAATATCAATCAATCAAATTCTACTATTAATGTGGAAAAAATTGTAATTATTCTCATTTGAAAACAATTTCATCTGACCAAAACTTATTGCAGATGGTGTTTTTCCCAATCATATATAATTTTAAATTTATAATTCATTTAAGTAGATGGGTTGAAATTAGATGTCGACTAGGATTATTTAAAGTTACTCAAACATCATAAAAATATTAAAAAAATAAAAAATTGATAATTTATTTGGCAAGAAAGTTAAGTGGTTTAATTTCCCCCAAAATTTCCAACTTAACTCATCCCTGGCTTGTTCAACCTGGAAAATTATTCTCCCTTAACCTGGAAAAGTCTCGTCCTCAGATCCTTGACTGGCCAACCCCCTTTATGACTCCCTACATGACTGTTCTACAACCTATTACACATTGGAGATTCAATACACAGATTCATCGATTCACTATGAAATCTCCATTATTATAATTATAATTTTAATAAGATTTGAGAAATTATGGAAAATATCCAAATAATCTTTATATATGACAAAATGTTCAGACCATTGTCTACCATCATAATAAAATGCTTAGTGGCATGACCAAGGCCAATGATCAAGCAACTGGGAATGCATAGATAACAATGGCCATTTGATTTCCCTTAAGAAAAATCTTGTCTCTGGTGGGTAGTTCCAAAGTTTAGTCATTTTGTTTTGGATTAAAGACAAAAGCTGAAATTATGAATTTTAAAAATTCAATTCACTTGAATGTTACAAATCAATGAAGAATAAGAAGATTTCTAGAAGTCAAACTTCACTCCCATTTTGGAGTGGAAATATATCAGCTCATGGGTTATGGGTCCTGTCGTTGATCATGTGATCATATGGAATGTTAACTCCTTCAGTCCCCCTGGGAGAAGACTAGTACTTTCAATCAAGAAAATTTTATCCCAAATAAAATACAATAGGTCAAGAAAAAAGTTAGGATAATTTTGGGATCTGTTTCATGCATAATATTTTTATTTCCTTTTTAAAAATAGTATTCAAGTTAATAATTACTATTTTATGAATCAATAATGAAAGATGTATAAAAATAGACAATGCGATACCAAATCCACTAATCCAGATGCATAAATTGTCATAATGACATAAACATGTACGATATATAAACATGTTGGTTAAGGTTACTGATTTCTAGAACAATATTTATATTTATCTTTACAAGCTAAGAGTAAGTCAGAAATAATAATTCTAATGAAATTACCTTTACTAGCGCTTTGGTAGCACTAGTTTGTAGGAAATTGTGGAATGAGAAGAGAATAATTGTTTGAATATCGTGGAAAATGATGAAGATGGTGCTGGCAATGAGTCAGCAAGATACAAACTAAAGTGATGTAATTTTTACTACCCGTGGGAGCATCAGATATGGATGTGGATATGTGATAAGTGGTGGAGTCTTGGTGGCATGTGGGAAAGTGTGAAAACTACATCCTAGGATGATAACCTATGAAGAATGACAAAAGATCACACTATTGTCGTCATCACAGCCTGAGGGGCTGAGTGAGAAAACTACTCTAGTTCTCAATCATTTCTCTGAACCAAATCAAAGTGTACCATTTTTATATGGATGGAGGGTCTATTTATAGATTCAGCGTGGATCAAAGAGGAGGCGAAGACAGAACTACCCTCCAAATTTCAGCCCAAAACTCATAGACCATCAGATATCAGTTCCTAAACTTGGAAAATATGGTCTGTTGATCATTTATCTCCTCTGAGATCCACGTCATAGATATCCAAAATGACAGAAAAATCCTGAATTTTGCCAAAGATTCTATATCAAAATCCACATTTAGAAGTATGTTCCATTCATGTGCTTAGATGTGCCCTCAATTTTGGTATAAACACAAACTATGTGAATAAAAATCTGTGTATCCAGTCAGACACAAGCACATGTCCTCAAAGTGCAAAAAGGTGCCAGTTATTGGATAAAAATACATATTTAAAATTTTTTAGAATTTATTGAGTTTTTTATACTATTTTATTTTCTGTATGCATTTTTTGTATTTGACTGCATATTTTATACTGTTTTTAAACAATACGTTGTCAAAGTTGATGTTTCAGGAGAAGCTGATAAGACAACATGAAGAATATGAAACATTTTGAGAAAGATAATTACAAATTTTCTATGGTTTAAATCCATTTGAATTTATAATTCAAATGGTTAGTTATGAAGTGAGAAAATGTTGTTTTCTTTCAATGAACTGAATGTTCTAATATGTGTTAAAGCTCATTTAAAAGAAACAATAGTTCAATAGAATTCTTTTTAAAAAGGAAAAAAATCGTTGGCATTCTCCCTCTTTGCATTATGTCTACCTCTCAACTTTGTTGTGATATCTCTCTTCCTCTCAACTGTTTTATGTTCTCTCTCTTCCTCAACTGTGTTGTGTTTTCTCTCTCACCCTCTGAAGTTTGAGCATTCTCATGATCTGATTCTCTCACCCTTACAATCTGGAAATCTATCTCTCATGACCTGGAAATCTCTTAAAGGGGGCCATAACTTGGAGGTTTATTTTCCCTCATTTTCTCTCACAATCTTACTACCTTCTTTTGTCTTATGATACGACCCAATTTACTTTTACGATCCACATTCTTTTCTATAACTCATGGGGTCCCTCTCCATCTAGCTCTTGCAACTTTTATCTGGTTCTGATATAATATGTCTCTCTGTTGATATGGGAAAAAGAGGGAACCAAAGTGCAATAAAAGGGCTTAATGTTCTCACTCCCTGGATTGTAAGAAGAAGGCTATGATTTCTTCACCCTGCATTCTTGGAAGAGACTACGATTCTTTCTGCCTTTGTTGATGATCTGTTAAAGGCTTTCTCTCTGTTCTTGCTTCTAATATCATCATGTGCATGATTACTCGGGGATCAATATCTGTGATCCTTTTCTGCATTACTATGTATGTGATTGCTCTCTCTAAGTATTATTCAATGATTATAGCTCTCTAATATAATTTCTTTCACTATATTTCAAGAAATTTCAGATCTGTGTTCTGGTCATGATTTCATTCTCCACTTTAGATATCATTCATTTGCTCTTCGAAAAATACTCCATTGATCCAATTTTCTATTCCGATTATCCATACACCTGAGAAATCTCGAATCAAAAAATTTCATCTGAAAGCTTCATGCATCATCAATTTGATAGTAATTCCTTATGCAATCTATGAGAGCAGTAAAATTAAAGGTCTTCTCCAAAAATTTGTACATCAATAAACATGAAACCCTTTTCAGAATTTTTCTTCTGTAGTGAACAGTCAATCTCTAGTTTCTAACTTTCTACGGTTGTGAATGTGATGACTTCTGATGTGTACTGACAAATACATGTTTTAATGATTTGTTTTGCTATTTCTATCTTGAATCTAAAACTCATTTATCACTTATTATCACTTATTTACGTTTAAAAATGAAACGAAAACTCATTTTTCAATTGATCCTAACTAATTGAGTTTAAGAGAATCATGTGATTGTTAACATTATTTCCTTGTATTTTCATTGGATTACATGGCTTAGGTAATTAAAATATTAATATTATATTAATAATAGAGGAGAGAGGGAGCCAAGCTCAATTAATCCCACTATGGAGCAAAACCAATCCTGGATCCTAAAAGGAGCTTAAGCCCAATCAAAGGGGGTCCTATTTTGGAGGAGAAATTCAAGTGAATGGCGGACCTTTATTTCCTTAAAATGGGTTCATGAAATTGGCTGGATAGTTTACTATTCTTGGCCACACTTTAAGTTTCTCATATTGAGAATCTTGGATCCCTATTTACTTAAATTTGTCCCAAACTCTGTTTTTGGAAGCCTGGAGTGAAGCCTTTTTCCTTGGATCCACTCTGTTTGAGTGTCAGGTTGAGTGAAGAAGGCAACCAGATCATTAGATTCGGAGGAAACTAAAGAAGAGTGCATCATTGCTAAAAAATGGAGTGACAATATAAGGTTGTGTGTTCTTAGAGGATCCCATCTTCCATGATTTTTTTGACTTGGTTTCTCATAGCCAATACCCAGGACTTTCCAATGCCACATACTGTGCTAATGTTATCACATTTTTACAGAACCTAAAAACCGAAGAGCTGACATGCATTTTTTGCCACTGACATGCCAAGTTTGGGGTACTCTTGCATGCAAACACTGGCACCCTTTGCCAAAAACCATCGTAAGCATTTTTAATTAACTTCTATAGGATTTCTGAGCATCCAAATATTCTAAAGCTCCTCAACCATTCTACAAAATTCTACCCAGCATAAGGTTTTCCTTCACTCCAATTCTTTAGAAAAAAACTAATCTCTCAGAATTTTTTGTTTTTATCTAAAGAAACTCAAAAATTATTATTATATATAATCAGTTTGAAAAATTATCTAATTGATTTGTTGTTCTCTATGGTTCTACCCATATTCATAATTATACTTAGTAAGGAAATAATATAAATTTGTTGTATAATCCACAAAATTTATGATGTATGCCCTCTTTTCTGGCTTATCAGAATGATATGACTCTTTCTCAAATTCCTACAATCAAAAACTTTTGACAGTAGAGAAAATCACATATCTCTATCTGTCATTTCCAACAGTTGAGTACATAGAATCTCTGTAACAATATTTATTTGCAGAAATTGTCTAGAGTAGAAAATATTGAATCTGAAATTTCTCTGAAATTTTCTGATAACATGCAAATAAGAGCTGATAAACTGTTTACTTCATCATATTTTTGGGCTTTTACGCTTAAAAGTATTAATTTTTAATGCATGTTATCATGATTTTAGGTTAAAAGAAGAATTTCCTTAGACTTCAAGTTAAATAATACATTTGATAAGTAATTAGATCAATATATACATTTTAAATATTTTTAAAATGAATTTTAAAATAAATTAAATGTTTAATTGACCTTATACAAAAAATAAAGCAAACAATAAAACATATTTTATAAATGAATAAATTAGTTTTTATGCATTAAGAAACAATTTTTAGGATTTATTTTAAGTGTTTTTTGAATAAAAACTCTTTTTTTTATTGAAACTGGCCCTTATTGGGCCGATTTAAGCGTTGAATGGTTATTAAGTGCATATGGAAACGCACCGAGCGGCGCACGGACGAATCAGAAGCCAGAATGAGGTTTCGGTGAGTGACATGCACACATGCAACACCGTGCATACGACGGATGGCGTGTACATGGCACCAGGCAGACAGAATCCACTGCTTCGTGCGGCCTGCGTACAAAGCGGTATGGACAAAATTAGTAACGAAATCAGAAGAACTTGTTCTTCCAATTCTGTGGCGATAAAAGGGGAAATTGAAAAATTAAGCAGGTGTTATTGATCTGAAAAGCGAGAGGAGAAGTCCAAAGCTCCCTCTTTGACTCAATAGCAGCCTGGAGTGCTTTTGGAGCACAGTTGAGACAGAATTTTTGATGATTCGGCGCCGCATTCTGCCCCAAAATCAAGCATCAATTCGGCAGAAATCGGATAGTTCATTGCGCGAAATTCACCCCAATCAACTGGAAATCGTTCCTAGTACTTATCGGTTTATTTTGAATTCATTTTGCAATTGATTTGGCGTTCAATTTTTCCAAATTTGTAGTTTAGTTCATGTTCACTGTTTGTCCCAAATTCCAATTTTAATCATCGTTATTAGTAAAATTTACCTTGTTTTTAATTCAATTAGTAGTCCTTGAGTATCAAGTAATCATTTTGAATTATATTCATTCCTTAAATCATCCAATTTAATCCCGTGTTTCTTAAATTAGCAAATCGTGAATACGTATTCACGATTTGCTAATTTAGGACATCTTTACAATTTTGAATCAATTAAGATGAAATAAAAATTCGATAAAAAATCTTATTATCATTTCCAAATCTGTGAAAAAACAATCATATAAAAGGCAAAAAACCAGAAAATGTTACCTTAGGGCTTCTAGTCCGTGAGAAGTGCTGATTAATCTTTACAAAATAATAAACAATTAGGATAAACCATCTCCTCAAAATCATTTCTAATTCACCAAATAATCCAACGAAAACATAATTCAAATTGAATTAAGATTTTGGGTAAAATAAACAAAGAATACAAATGGCAGATTTTGATTTGGGTCTAGTGATTAAAATAAATAAGTAAAAAGTAATGCTGAAACTCTGAGAATCTAAGATCCAATTGAACACTTAAATAACCATAAATCTATGAAATTTTGAGTAAAAAATTTATCATCTGATTAATCTAGAGTGCTAATCCCTAATCCGACAAAATTGGATTTCCCTATTGATAACTTGCAAACTAACATGATTAATTGATGAATTTTACATTATATTTATGTGCTTTAATGACCATATTTGCATGTTATTATATAAAAATGGAGATAAATGACTTACACTTTGATTTTATTATTATTTCTAATTTTTATAATTTTTTACATGGTATTTAACTTCATTTCATTTAAAAAATATTTTTTACAGGGCCTTAAATACTTGGCTAAAGGTTGGTAAGGGTTTTCGTAATTTTTCTGGCATTTTTCCATATTTGTTTATAGTTTTTTGGCCATTATTTAGTTAAGAAATGATTTTAGAATTTGAAGAATAGATATTTATTAATTTATTTAATATTAAATTACGATTTTATATTAAATAGGTGGCGTCCACATCATTCGCCCAAAAATTCGGGCGAATGATTGGAAGCGCCAACAATTAAATAATTATTGGGTCATTATGACATCGCGCATCGCGATGTCGTAATGAACCAATCAGGAAACAATGACAAGGCACACTCAACGATGGAAGAGGTAAGTTTTTTATTATTTTGATTCTTTTTGTGCATTGATTAAAACAAGAATATTCCATCAGTTAGGCGCTTGCATTAAATGCACGCGTAAGTTGATGACACAGCATGAAAAAGTCTTGTTATTTAATTTATGCGGCGTTGATTCGCTGCGTGCATTAAATGCACGTGGAAATCAACACCACGTATATTAAATAAAAAGGTGGTAAGCTCATCTCTCTTTTTATTTTTATTTTTTTTATTTTTTGTAGGTGCTGACGAGTTGACGTGGAGCATTTTTTGCCATTTAAATGCTGTGATCATCATCCAATGATTGCGCGCCTTGGATGCGGTCAACGAAGCGTCAGAACGCGATCCGAGAAAGCGGAAAACAAGAAAGAATGCGGCAACCAATCAGAAAATGACATTTTCCTAGCCTCCTGGAGGAGAGATAAAATATTCCAACGGCTAGGATTAATCCTCAGTAAAACGATGATATCTTAAGATCTAGACGTCTGATTGGGCTGAAACTTTGAGGGCATGTTTGTCTTTTCCCCTCTACATTGCCTACGGTTGGATCTTTAAATAGAGGTGTGTAAAAGGGTGAAATTCACTTTTTGAAGCTCTCCCCAAGGATTTGGCCGGGAAAGACACAGGAGTTGCTTTGGAAGTCGATAGATCTTGATCCTGCATTCAAAGTTGCAGGTTTCTGATTTGTATTTTGAACTTCTTCTTGAACGATTCTAAAATGCCAAGGCATGAGCAAAATGTACATGCCCTAGAAGTTGTTTTGAATGAAATTAGCATTGCATTTTGAGTTTGATTTGAGATCTGATTATTAAGCTTTAGTTTTAAATAGATTTAGAACAATTATGCATTTTTAGAATTTTAATTTAGGGTCAGATTTCACATTTTCCCCAAATTCTTAACTTTCTCTCTCTAGGTTAATTCGTCTAATTTCGCTCTCTACATTTCAAATTTTTTTGTTTAGAAATTTAATTCAATACATAAAAACCCTAAATATAAAATTTTATCCATAAATTCATCCATCTTGAACTCCAATTTCAAAATCCCTTTCTTGATTATTAAATTCCCAATTTTAATTCATAAAAATTGTCTTATAATTTTATAATAATTGGGAAATTAATAATCTGAATTGATCTGATCTTATAATTGAAATCATTCTATCTTTAGATTTTTGACCGAAATATTTAAAATAAAAATTAAGTTTTTATTTGATTTTGATTAATTAAAAACATTATTAAGTATAATTAAGGTTTAATAATTGCAAAATTAATTCATCCTTGAATTAATTAATTAAAAATCGGATAAAAGTTCTTGCTTGCTGCCTCCCTATGGTTTGACCCCTTGCTTGATCTATATTCTATATTTAGTGATTAAGGGTATTTATAAAATTTATTGTATAAGTTTAAACGTCAAATCAACGACATATTTACACATATTTTTAGGCTTATCACCTATCGCCTCCCTAGGGTTTGACTTCTTACTTAAACACTAAGGGATAAATAAATTTTATTGATCAAGTTCAGAAAACCCTTAAAATAACATCTAAACACATATTTTTAAACTTATCATTTGGCACTGTTGGCGGGGATCAAACCCGGGTCACCCGCGTGACAGGTGGGAATACTCACTACTATACTACAATGACCAAAGTTTGTTGGATTTGATGGATGAAACAAAGTATGGGAGGAGTATATAAGATTGCAGGAAAAGGAAAAGGCTTGGGAAGAAGAGAGGTATCTCATTATGATGCATATTGACATGCTGAAGTCAACACAAACCAGTATGAGCCATGAGTTTTCAGAAGATTCAGCCCAACTCCAATCTATACGATCTGCTGATGAAAGGGAAGATCAATCTTCACTCAAATATTCTAAGGGTTTTCAAATTTCCAATTCATCGTCTTCATTCCATGAAAATGATTATATTCATGAACTTGAACCTGGAGAGGTACCATTTTATTTCATTGATGAAGTTCATAAATATAAAATCAGAGATAATGATATCATGCATGATAGGGACGCAAATGTGGGAGAGGAAGAATCATTTTCTGATTTGGCCAATGATTTCAAAGATTTGATTAATGGAGATGAGAATAAGAAGAATAATGACTCAGTGATTGAAAAATTTTTAGATTTTGAGGATTATCGTCCACCAATCCCTTTTCCACAAGTACTTTATTCCAGAGCTCCAAGGAGACAAGTTGATTTTATAATGGAGGATAAAGGTCATATAATGGAGTTGGAAGAAATTCTTGTCGATATGCGTATGATATTTGATGATTTTGGAAGCATTATTGAAGAAGAAGATGAACAATTGCTTGAAAAAGATTTAATTGAGGATAAAGAGGAGATATATGAGGATAAAAATATGAGTATATCTGGTTATGATGATGAGCATGAAAGAAATTTCATTCATGATATTAAAGAAGTTAATAAAGTTTGTTTGATGATTTACCTTTAATATTCCTGAACGAGAATTTAATGTTACATACTTGCCTCTTCATCTCATATCTTTGAAAAGGAAAATGATTAGAGAAGTAAATGTTATTCCAAATCTAACGAAATTTTTTTCACTGATTGGCATAATCATATTTTCAATAATAAGAAATTGAGTTTTCAAGTTCAATATGTTCAAGTAATCATGCTTAATAAATCTGTAATTTCATATTTTCGTTAAAAAAAAAATTCTTTTGAGATTGGCATGATCATTTCTTGGGAAGCAAAAGTCTGTCTCATATGGTCATTGATTATAATATCCCATCTAAACCACTTGATATATCGTTTCAGGAAAATATTTTCAAAAATCTTTTTAGGGGATCATCTAGGTATTTCATGGATTATTTCATTTGGGTTAAATCAAAATTTTATTGCATTGGTATCCATATGCTAAAAATTCCACTCTCTATCAAAAATATATGGAGTTACCGAGGCATGAACACCACCATGAGATACAAATACATCCATATGGGAATATAATTACTGGTGTTAGTATAGTAGTATCATTACTTTCAGCATGAGATCTAGTTTTTAGTGGCATGTTTTTTTTTTGTTTTCTTTTCATAAGTTTCTTTCTAAAAAAACCAAGTTAGGCATAACTTTGGCTTTTGTTTTCTTTATTAGAATTAAATAAGGAAGAGGGCAAATCATTCAACAGCAAGGGGGAAGAACATCACCATACCCAAGCAAACTGGAAGAACATTCCTACATCTAAGGTTTGCTTTCATATATTTCTATGTTTGAATTTTTATGTTGTTTGCATAGAGCATGCAGTTTCATTCTTTAGTGACACCCATGAACAAACATAAGTGGGGGGTAGAGGCCAGAGGAGTATATTTCCTTCGTCACTTAAGAATTTTGCATAACTTAGTAAAACTTTACCCTTCTATGCTATAGAAATAATTGATGTTGACAAACTGAGACGATCCTCCAATTTGTGCTGAATGATGGATTGGGTAACCTTTTTGTGCCATAGGAGTGGCTCTGTAGGCGAGTCCCTTTGGAGTAAAAACTAGACATAGCTTAGAGAGTTTCAAGGACCACTTCTTCTTTTTTAGTTTGAAATTCTTTCCCCTATCCAATCGTTCTTCCAACATGGGAGTAGCCTATAACCAATGGTGAAGGTTAAGGGTATTATCACTCCAATTCTATTTTTGACCATGTGCAAGAACTAAAAAAAAGAGTGAAATAAGCTGCACTACGACGTACCCAATAAGTGGCGTCAGCTGCAAATAAGTGCTCTGCACAAAAGTTATTAGCAGTAGTGAGGAATTAATTACTATGTACACAATAAGTGGCTTAAAATACACACAGCGATAAGCCCACTCTTTTTTTACATAATTCTTGCACATGGGCACCAGATAGAAGGAGTCTAGTTTAAACCCTAAATACAAACACCAAAGGATAAGGGCGAAAAATCATGTAAAAAGAAGAATTGTTCTATTTTGTTTTACCCTTTAGGCATTGAAATTCAACGACAATTGTTGAGCTACTTAATCTTTTCCTTATAAGGTCTGTTCTTTATAAGAACAATTCGCATGGCACTTGAAGGGGAAACTCAAACTACCCGATATTACGATGCATCAAGGAAAATTCGGACTTGTCTCACCTTTGATATCTCAGTTATTGCTAGGGGACTAGCAATAGGTAAAGTGGGGGGTTATGATAACATGCAAATACGAGCTAATAAAGTGCTAATTTCATCATATTTTTGGGCTTTTAATGCTTTAAAACATTAGTTTTTAAAGTATGATTATCACAATTTTAGGTTACAAGAAGAATTTTCTTAAATTTCAAGTTAAACAACACCTTGGACAAATAATTAGGTCAATTTATACATTTTAAACATTTTTAAATGATGTTTATAATAAACTAAATGTGTTAATTGACCTATTTCTATAAATAAAAAGAAATTAAGCAATAAAACTTATTTTAGAAATTAATAAAGCATTTTTCTACGTATTAATAAAGGGTTTTTACATTTTATTTCATTTTAATTTTAATTAAAAATTATTTTTCTTATAAAACTGGCCCTTATTGGGCCAGTTTAATCGCTAACCTCGTTGGCGAGTGGTGCAGAGCACAAGAGAATGGCGCAAGCCAATCAGAAGGCGCGATCGCACCTTCGGTGCGTGACACACACGTACGCAACTCCGTGCGTGTCGCGCACTACACCAATCCATGTGAGACACCAAATGGGCCTATCGCGACGCTCCGTATCTCCTGCGTACAAAGCAAAAAAGAGAAGAGTTAGTAACAGAATCGGAAGAAGCTGTTCTTCCATTTCCACGGCAATCAAAGGGGGAAAATGAAAATTCAGTTCCCGTTCTTGATCTGGAAGCAAGAGGAGAAGTGCCTGAGCTCCCTCTCTGACTCAACAGCAACCTAGAGTGCATTTGGAGCTCAATTGGGATAGAGTTTCTGACAATCTGGCGCCGCAATTTGCCCCAAAATAAAGCATAAATTTGTGGGAAATTGAGCCGCTCGTTGCGCGGAAATCTTCCTAATAGACTCAAAGTTGTTCCTGGTACTTCTTGGGTTATTCTGAAGCAATTTAATTCTTGAATTTTCACTTAATTTCAGCAATTTTATAGCTCGTTTATGTAAACCATTTTTTTATAAATTCAAATTTTAATTCTGTTAATTCTGAAATTGTTTGTTTTTTAATCAATTAAGCTTCAATTGAGTTAGTTAGATAGTTCTAAATTGAACTTGACCCTTTAATTCAACCCAATTTGAGGTCAAATACCGTAATTGGCAAATCATGCTCACGATTTGCCATTATACGTTAGCTTCCAATTTCAAACAAAAAATAAGACTCTTAGTTCAATCCATTAAATTGGGATTTAACTTGTTAAGAACTGCTTAGTGTGGCTTTCTACAATCAAATTAAGCTCAATTTTTCCACCACCGTGTCAGCTTAGAGCACCCCGAATCAACAAATCGTAGCACAATTTGTGACCTAGGGGCATGTTTGCAAATTTGAGATAATTGGGGGTAAAACTGCAAAACGCCATAAACAATTTCTTATGATTTCTAATCCGTGGGAACAGCCTCTAAATTTTACAAAGAAATTCCCATAAATCAATTTGAATTTAATTAAAATTTCTCACCCAATCACAATTCACTAAATACCCCATAAACGTAATTGAAATTGAATTAAGTTTTGGGTAAAATAAACTAGGAATGCTTGGCCAGAATAAGTCTAGTTAGGGGAAAACCTCAATTCAAACAGAAAAAGAATCGGTCTAGTTATGGGATTATTTAGCAATTCGTGGCAAGAATTGCTACCTAATCATAAATTTTACTCTCATTGATAATGAAAAATTTAGAAATTAATTCTCTGATTAATTGAGATAAATTTGAATTGGAAGAGTTAGAAGAATAGTTGCAATCTACACACCTCTTCTATCACTAGAGTAAAAATTTTATATCTGTCAAACTGAGAGTGCTAATCCCGAATCCGATAAAAATTGAATTTCCCTATCGCCTCCCTAGGGTTCGACCCCTTACTTAAGTACTAAGGGAAAAATAAATTTTATTGATTATGTTCAGAAAACCCTTAAAATAACGACATATAAACACGTATTTTTGAACTTATCACTTTCTATTAGTGTAATTTTTCAGTCCCTCTCTCTGAAAACAGAGTACAGTACAAAGTAATAGTTTTATCTGAATATCATTACTGTATTAATTAAGTGTACCTCTCACTGAAAAATTTCCTACTATACCAAATCATAAGTTATTCAGCTATAATACATAAGTGGAGTTTTAATATTTTTCTAGAACTAATTATTGTTGTAAACTTTAATTTTTTTATGCAGCTTTATTTAGTTTCAACTCTAAATATTTTTCTGTAACGTTAGGCGGGAGTTAACATTGCATATATTTTTCAAAATTTGTGTACATACGGACTTAAATCTTTTACTTACACTGAAATATCATACTTTGAAATAAATATTTTGCATTGGAAAAAATAATAGTGAAAAACACTAAGAAGGGGGTTTAATTGGTGTTTTGAAATTATTGCATCTTATCACTTTCTATGTTAAATTTCTATATTTCTGAATTAACACTCACTATTATTCTCAAATTGAAATAAAGTTTTATCTTGGTTCTGGAACCAACCTATTCGGCTCCATAATCCAATCAAGAAGGTTCACTAATACCCTTGAAAACCCTTAACCAGAATAAAAGATTATCTTTCTTACAGATTCAATGTGTACTCTTTGCACTCTCATTTCACAACATGATTTTAGGATATAGAATGGAGATGTCCTCAACTCTTCCCTTTGAGTGTTATCCAAAAACACCTTTAACTGCTCCTTATTCCTCATTATGTTAACAGGCCTCTGAAGATCCAATGCATCCAAAATTTATCAGATAGTCTCCTAGATAGGTCTTCCCAACCTCCATATAGCTACCATCTTTATCCTATGGTGTTTTAAAATATTTATTTCAAAATATGGCAGTTCAATTACAGTAAAAGTATTGACTCACCAAATAAAATTGCAACAACATGTTTATAGTTCAATGTTGGATAAATCAATAAAATGTTAATTTTAATGCAATAAAATATTCCTGAAATTATTTCATTTGATTACCATTTGAAGATTCACAACGTTATTCAACAGTTGTTATAGAATACTTGCAGAAAAATTTTGAGTCAGTTTATCAAAGCTTTAAATCTATACAGGAAGTTTTCTTTGATGCAATTGATATTTTTTCGAAGAGATATTAAATAATCACAGTGATATATTTTTCAAACAAAAATTTTGATTAAAAATTGAACCAAATTTCACAGAAACTTCAGATTCCATATTTTGTACTATCGAGAAATTTCAGATTCAAAGACAAACAGTTTTACAAAAGTTTCAGATTCAATTTTTTCAATATTCAAGAAACTTACATGCACAGTTTCCATAAATTGCAGAAAAATATTGCTAGTGGTTTGACATTTTAGAAAGTTTTAAAGCAGAATTTTATAATTTGAGATTTCTCAGATGTATGAATAATCAGAATAGCAATTTTGAATGAAAAGAGACTTCAGGGAATATCAGAAGACTGATATGTAGGCTAGAAAATGAAAATCACCATGACCTTAAGAGAGAAAATGTTAAGCATTGATAGATGATGAGATGCAGCAGATCGCGAGAGAAAGGGAGCATTTTGAGAAAGGACAAGAAAAGTTTGAGAAATAATGAGATAATTTAGTGAGAGAACAAAAAAATTTATCCCAGAGAGATAAGGACAGTTGAAAATATATTAATAAAATGTTTCAAGGTAAACAAGAATGATGTTTGAAAGAATGATAACATTTTGTGACATAGAAATGAACAGGTCGTGAGCGAACGAAAATAGTTTGTGAGAGAAAAATAATAGATCTCAGAGACATGAGAACAGTTGCAGATATATGAAGAAGGTATTATAGAAACAAGAACAATTTTAGAAAGGGTGAGAATGGTTTATGAGATAGATGGTGAAAAAATCCCAGAGAAATGTGTTTCATATTAAGAGATATCAATCAAGTATTTTCAATAAAGAAAACAAGAACAGATTGAGAAAGAATAGATACCAATTATATGTGTTAAGATTAAGATAGATTTATCAAATAATGGAAAAGAAAACAAGAAAATCCAGATCATAAGGCAGAAGACAAGAATGAGAGCACGTGAACATCAATGCTTGAACATCAATGATTCTTCAAAATCTAGAGCAAGATTGAATCATCTAAACCCGATAGTCATTAGCCAAACAAATGAGTTATCAACCACTTGATTAAGAATAAGCCACTGAGAAAAAAATGACTGCTGGTGTATTTTGAGAAACCATTAAAATCGCTATAGTCCAAATTAACAGGTCGTCAAACACGGAGAAGATTCTGAAAGAAAATATTCTTTATAAATGTGCATTACTTTTACTGTAATTATCAACTGGGTCTTAGCTCTTAATGATATAATATCATAACAATAACATGTTATCATTTTGAACTTAGTAAGTAACCATTTGATTTATAAATTCAAATGATTTAAGAATCCTAAACAAATTATTATTACCCTTCATAAAATGTGTCAATTTATTCATTTTTTCTTCTCAAGTTTTCCTAAAAAATAAACTTAGATAACTTATAAAATAAAAAATAAAGATAATAAATTCAGTCAAAATGTCAAAAATAATGTAGATAATCAAATAAACAATACCATCAAAAGTTAAAAATAACATTGTCAACATTTTGAAACAACATAGGAGAAATATAGGATAGCTATAGCAATGGACTACAATATTAACATTTCAGGTTGAATCACCAAGGTCCGCAAGACTTATCTAGGAGAGTATGAGATGAAAACTAAAGATGTATGATCTTCAGAGACATGTTAAGGTCCTGAGGAAGAAGTGAGAGCTTAAAGTTTCTCATAATCAAAAATCAAAGGGAAGAGGTGAAGATTTCTCAATCCTAGAGATCATTATATAATGTTGTGAGACAAGAGTACGAAGTGTACGTATTGAATCTGTAACTTAGACGACCTTGGTGCTTTTGGATAATGATCATCCAGAGTCATAGCAACTATTCTCTGCTGGATTACAGAACCGAGTAGGTTGGTTCCTGAACCAGGGTAAAAGGTTGTATCAAAGTGAAAATAGTGTAGAGTCTGGGAATCTAAAACTTAAACTTAGAAAAAGATAAGATGTCTTTTTTAAAACACCAATTCAACCACATATTGGTGTTTTTCATTGTAATGTGTATTCCAAGATAAATTCCATGCTCTGTCAGATTTTGCCATGTGTACCTGAAAATGGTAAAAATAAAACAGCCTATAACACATTACATGCGTTTTCTTCCTCTTCACTCATCGCATGAAGTCACATTTTGGTTGCATAAAAACTAGGTTATAAATATTCAAATAAACCTATTAATATACATTCTGACTTATAAATATATTTTTATTTACAAATTTGATGTCGGAAAATTTGTTAAAAATATAATTTAGTTTAATTTTCATTAAGGAATTTTATTTGCTGGCTGCATTTTCTTTTATATAAAAAGTAATAAACAATATTGAAGAAGGAAACATAATCATTTTCCATAAGCCATTTATGGATGTAGTCTAAAGAATCAGATTGTGTAATGTGACGGAGAGTAACAAATTAAGAGACAATGTAATTAAAACCCATTAAGATATTCCAATAGATCTATAAATATATCTGACCTATAGATCTATTTTATTTACATATTTAACATCATAAAATTCATTAAAAATATAATAAATTAATAAAATTTAGCATAGCATTAAAAAATAATACATTTTAATTTAAATAACATACATTTGTGATCATTTTAATGGGAATGAACATCTAAATTTATGTAATTACTATTAAAATTTTCATTTTATTCTTAATTATAATTAAAATTATGGTACATTCATGCACTAACACATTCCATGAATTCACCATAAAAATCAATTTTTTTATTTTTCATAAAAAATTGCATTGGCGTGTGTCCTTGACTTTTCTGAAAATGTACCAACCATTGGCATCAAAATATGTGTTTCAGCCACATAACCAATCCCCTATCACCATGTACTTGCAAATGGAATGAATGAATTGTGAGTTTCTGCACATTAATTACTTATTTTCCCTTCATCAGATGAGTCCTAAACATCAAATAGGCAGGTACATTTATTGTGGAATAACCAATATTTTTATATTGTTTGCTCATTCTTTAATGTAAAAAGGAGTAAAAAAAAGTATAATCAAGGATGTATTGTGATTTTTGGCCATATTTAGAGACTAGTCAACTGCAGTCATTTACTACCCCCAATGACTGTTCAACCCCAACCATTGGTAGCAATCCAAACAAATCGGTTTGTAACATGTGGCAAAGTGGATACACAAATGATAATATACTTTTATAACCTTATAAATCATTACATATATAAAAAAACATGTATTCTGAAATTTTAAATTATTTATTGATTTACGTAATGTAAAAATTCCATCAAATTACCCTAAAATAGAAAAACATAACATATCCTTCTGAAAATATAAAAATAGTTATAAATTAAATGACATGCATTTATGGCTATTTTAATGAAAATAAAAAATTAAATATATGATATTATAATTAATAATATCATGTTATTTCTACTTTATCATTATATCCATATGTAGTTATTAGTACAACATTTTCATGAATAAATAGATGCCAAGGATAGCATTTTAAAGTTGTTTAGTACGTCCATCTTCACTCATGAAGGAAACCTGCAAACTCATTTTTTTATTAACTTTACTGGGCCAAAAATATATGAATTTGATGTTCTCCTTGGAGACTTCATGACTTTTAAGTGTTTAATGTAAGAATAACCAAAAGAGACAGTTCTAGAATAAGTGGAGAATGAAGCAACAAAGAGAAGGCAAAATGGAATTTATAAATATTTTATTTGTTGTAGGCTAAATAAAAAAATAAAAAATCAGCAAATAAAGGTTTTGAGCTTCCGCAAAAGACAGCTAGGGCAGACTCCAAAATACAAGCAGTCTCATTGATTGCAGCATGCATTGTGTCATCCCTTGGACTGGTGGGCCTAGAGCTGGGCCAATCTCATCAAAAGTCCAGCCCTGATGCTACACACTAATCCATACCAACATGGTGTCCTCAATTAGCACCGTGTGTGAGACCACATGCTTCTATCAAAGAAAACTTAAATGATGGGACCATTGCTATATAGAACCTGATGGGACCATGTGGTTAGTTTAACACATGATTCATCGATCAAAAAGAAAAATCCAGACTCATTCAGATGTATGAACTCGAGAACGACAACGAGTACAGGTCAAATCCAAAGACAGCAAGGGTTGAATTTTTATAATGGTTTACTTTGTCAAACTAGGTTGAATTGGATGGAAAATGAGGTAGGAAATAAAATACTACTTTTATAATTAAATATGAGAAATATTTTAATCCAATAAAGTCAAATAAGGTCAAAATCAGATTAAAAATCAATGATCAAGTCAACTCATTCATTTTTACACGAGAATATTTACAATTTTTATATTTTCAGAAAGAGAATAACTTAAGGTTATGAGAAATATTTTTACATTTTAGAATACTTAAATAAGAAGAGATCAATGGACAATTGTATGTGTTGACTTTGACTGAACCATTGACTTAGGGTGAATTGAGAGTGAAACTGGTAATATAATTGTAAGAAAATTATACTTTCCAAAACTGGTGAGTAGAAAGATAATTATCCTATAATTATGGGAATTTTTAGATTTGAGATGAAATTAATATCAGTTTTCAAAGTCGATGATTTGGAATGACCTCCAGACATTTATGACATCCAGTCAAGGTCAAGGGTTTTGCCAATCAATTGATATCAGAATTGGATGAGGTATGGATGGAAATCTCTGGAACAGAGGAATCTAACTATTCAAAGATCTTGCACTTTGGATGTTTTTATGTACAGATATATGGCTTTTGAAAGTCAACTCCCAAAATTGTGACCCACATGAGGATGTGGTGGTCATACAAATATTTTTAGGGCCAAGTGTCAACAAAATTGCAATATGTAATGGGAATAGTACTAAAAAACTCATCGTCCAATCGCTAAAATTGTAATATGTTTTGGTGTAACACGTGAGAAATCGACCACCAAAGTTATTACTAAAGATTACAGAAAATTAGAGGAAAAATGAGTGATGATTTAATCAAAGTCTTAATATTTTCTAATATAAACGCAAATTTAGCTCATTCTAAATCAAAATAAACAGATAGTACATCTTTCCAACCCAAAACCCCCCAATATTAGGCCTTGACCAAAGTTAAACACCTCATTCTTGGTTCTTGGAGAATTCCAATGTGTTGGCAATAATTCTCCCTCTTCTTAAGCTGAATTGATGAGATTTTTGCTCGAAGACAAGAATCACCAAATCAAGAATGCAAATCTCTCTATTATTGACAAGAATCACGAAGTCACTCTCTATTGATCAAGGATTAGTGAGGTATCTTTGTTGTAATTAGATAACAATCTTAAGTAGATTTGTATTGAATAACGGTCGTTGATTTCTTTTAATGAAATTGAATGGCCAAAATGATGTACCACAGCACCATAGGAGAGCACATGTCCTACATGTTGTGAGGTCCATAGTTGTCGTCTCTTGGAACAAGTCCTGATCATTAGCTCTTCATCCAATGTATCTGAGCATAGAAATTTGAAGTAGTAACCCCAAAAGGAAATATTTTTTATTCTTAGAAGAGTATAAAGAAATAATACTAATTATTGATATGCTATAATCCCTCTGGGCCACCCTATGCCATGTAGGCAATGTGTTGGGCCCTTGTTGATATGTCTGCCAGTTGGATGTCTCAACAAAAGCACGACCACATTAGTTGCTGTTGTGGGCCCATACATATAGATTTTTTGCTTAAAAAAATAAGATTATAAAATAAATAATTTAACTTAGAAAATGCATATATTTTGATTTTTGAGGCCTTTTCTAAAGAGATTTTGACCTGTGTTTCTAAATTTCATCTTCTTAAAGCCCATACCACCAGAAATAAATAATTAGACAAAAGGGTTAGTTTAAATGAATCAATAGTTTGACTTAAATTGTCTAACTAGGATAGCTTTAAAAGTTGACTTTGATTCCTCTAATCTTAATCTTTTTCACTTATCTTCCTTGTTCATCCACATAATTCTTGAAAGAACTAAAATCAATTAAGCTTGTTAATTTAAAATAGTTGGACCTTGAGAAAGTCAAACATGAATTAAGGGTATAATTAACATTTAATTAACATAAATAACTAAGACTTAGTAAATGGCATAAATGCTAAAATATAAAAAAAATAATGATACCATGCATCATAATCATGAGAATGAGGCATTAAATGTAAAAGAGGATGATATAAATGAATGCATAAGATGCATGTTTTCAATATCCATGTTTTTAAAATTTTCCACATGAGACTAATATTTTTTCACATTTTAGTGGCACAACAAGCTAGGTCAAGGTGAGGAAAAAAAGGGCCATGGATAAAGGGATTTTTAGTGACACATCTTAGAACCATTTTGTGCATCATTTTATCAATTTTATCTTTATTTTACCATAAAATTTCCCTCCATGCATTAATTCTTGAAACACTTCAACATGATCATTTCTTCTCGCTAAAATCCTATCTAGTACTTGAAAGCCATTTTTTATCTCATTGGAAAGTGTTTTGGAATTGTTATTTCATTAGGCTTTAAGTACAAAAGAATAAGTACAAACAAACAAACAAAAAAATGTGTTTTAGTGGCCAGCTGAAGGAAAGAACATGGCAGCACTCAAGCCGAGTGCTAGCCAGTGGGCATACATTGCTCAAGCTAGCCAACAGCCCGACAAACATTGCCTCACAAGGAGCCCAACCACTGGCACACTAGCACACATAGAGGCACACACAGAGGGGCCACATAGAGGCCCAACAACATGCCCTCAGAGGCCCATAGAGATAAGCGTGCGCACTAGATGGAAGTCTATTATTTTTTATCTATAATATAATGTGAAATTCTAATAGCATCAATTTCCTTATAATTTTATGATATGGGTTTAATTGGCCATTCTAAGTTTTATATCAGCATTGGGTCCGGCCAAGAAGTAATCAAACAATCACGGTCCGACGGGCCACGATGTTAAGGAATATCAGATCAATTTGTAATATCTAATCAATTTTCTATTTCTTTTTTACGCTCTCTGATTGGTTGCGGTGAGTGACGAGGAAGGTGGGACCCATCTATTGGTGAATAATGAAGAAGGATGATGACAGGGAAGGCTGACGAGGCGGTTGACAGGGCACTAACATGGAAAAGACAAGGGGTACACCGCAGGAATGGGTCCACAGCTGTTATTTAATCACAGCCGTTGAACCCATTCAAATGGGGAATCAAATGGCCGGGGGGCAATCCCATCCTTCTTCACTCCCGATTGATGTCCTTGCCAGCCGACTGACAGAGGCCGTTGACAAGGGTACCATAGGCTGATCCAACGGCTACTGGAGAGCTTTCGGATCAAGCCTGATCCCTCTCTCGACCCCTTAAAGGGAGAACTTGAGGACTGTCATCTCATCTCTAGTCACAGGAATCAATTAGACGGCGGAGGTCCCTTTCAGAGACTAGAGGACTTGGCGGCATTGTGACAGCTCCATAGGTGTGTAGACAACTAAGGCTTCAAGGAAGACCAAGGGAGTGTGGATTCTTCACCAGCAAGGAAGAGAGGAAGAGGGAAGCATCACACCAAAGTTAGGGGTGGCGATTGACATATCTAATAACACACAAATCATGAGTTTAAAACATGATAGCCATGTGTTGCCTTTCAATTCCTCGAATGGCAACCAATCACGCCCTTCTGCAATGATTATCTGCACTGATCATTGCAAAAAGACACAATTATGGCATTACGAATCACAATGCCATAATGCACCAATCATTATTTGACACGCTGACATATTTTTTGGTTAGGGGCGACATGGACTGATGACAAAAAATGAGCCATTTTTTGCAAAAAATGCTGACGAGAATCAAGAAAAGTAAAATATAAAAATGATAAAGAAAAGTCAAAAAGTGTGGCAGTACACATGGTGCGCACGTGTACCATGACAATCATTAAATAAGAGGAAAAATACAAAAGAATACTAACGCAATGCGTGAAAACGCGTGCTGCGTTAGAGATTGACATTGGAATCTTCCCTTTTTTCTATGACATGAATGATGCGCTGACACACGTCATTCAATGAGAACGAGAAAAAAGGGAAATATTCCATGATGTGGCACGACGACACAGCGTCACGTCATGGAATAATCAATTAAGAAATAAAAATAGAAAAGTGTATTTTGCCTTTTTCCCCCTTTAGGTACATGTGGATGCTTTGAAGGGTGCAAGTGGGGACGACGAGGTGACGAGGAATTTTAGTGATTTGACACTTCAACTGAAACAGAAAAAGAAAAGACGTCAGTGCCAATGATGAGGAGAGAGAAAAATCAAGGGCTATGATTTCTCCAAATTCAAACCACGATATCTGTCAATTTATAGGCTCGATTGAGCTGAAATTTTTAGGGTTGCTTCATCTTCCCCTCCTCTTTCCATCAATACCCTCCGATCTATAAATAGAGGCATTGATCACTGTGAAATACATCCTTGAACTTGCTTCGTACTCATGTGGGCTGATTGAAAAATCGTAAGTTTTTGAGATCCATCATGTGTGTTCTTGGTGACTTGGGTGTGTGAGAAGAAGCATTAAAGAAGAGGGGGATCTTATCAACACTCGTAAATCACTGTCATCCTGGCAGAATATAAGGATCTATGGTAAGTCTCTTCGCCTTATGTTGTTCTTTTTTGACAACATCGATAGCATAATCAGATTCTACTATCATATTTTCACTGTCACACCACTCTTTGTGTCCCCATAATCGTGTCTCTCTATCATCATAGCATTTATTCTCTTAATCAATATCATATCCGACACATCCTCTACCTCACTCATGTAATGTTTCACGTCATTCTACTTTTATTTCTTATTTTATTTTCTAATTTCATGTTTGAATTTTAACTATGTACAACCTTTGACTTGATATCACTATCTCGACTATTATCTTCTCGTCATTATTTCTTCTCATATCGATAATCACTATAGTAAAAATATTGAATCCTTAATCATCTTTCCTTGTGCAGACAATCCATACTCATCACTAGCTAAATATTCCTAAGTACTGATATATATATTTATTGAATCATCTCAATTACCGAAAACCAGTTAAAACCCTAAAATTGAAATTATCAATCCCCACCCAATAAGTTCCTCGATTCAGGGTGGATCCGGTAATCTTTTTAGCTCGACTCAGTTTTAATTGAGTAGACTAACATCATAAATTTGATTCAAGTTCTTTCAACCACCCAACAAATTTGATTTGATCAAAAATCAGTATCGTGATTTCATTCAAGTATTTCATCAAGCACCTAGTGTGCATTCAAAGTAATTCATTGATTTATTTAAGTTCATCCTGAGTTTATCCTTATACAAATATATATATATATAATGTATATATATATTACATAGTGAAAATTCTCATGTTTCGGCCTCTTTGGGGCACTGTGTATATAACTAAATATTTCTATAAACCAACTATAATTCTGTAAGATGTCAACAGAACTACCCCATTTCTACCAATTTTCTGCTATAAAGATACATAAAAATATATAACTATATTATAAATATGACACTTCTATAAGTAATATTCGACTGTTATAATTGACATACTAATCATATATATATATATATATATATCATTCCTCAATATTCTTATTAGTCTCTTTACTTTCTGTTAATCTATTTCTCTATGATGTCGGATGTTGTCGGGGACGTCGTCTGATCGGCACCGAGTATGATGGCTCGGTACTGATAAATGATGATGGTATCGAATGTCGACGGTATCGTCGTTCGACGGGTAACCCTAATGGGTCGATGTAACTACGATGCAAGTATGAGTGTCCTACGTGTTGTACGTGCAGGCTCCAACTCGAGGGAGGCGCCGAGCTCCAAGGTAGGACGAGGTCGCCGGATGACGTGACGGTGGCCTCTCAAACCTCGTCAGAGCAACGAAGGTGTCTACGGCCGAATTAAATTGTTCCGTAGGGCTCGCACACAATGGCCGTACTCGTCCGTACTGATAAGACACTCACACATTGTAGTTTTCTCTCAATTTGTCTCTCTCACCTTCCAAGCCTGAGCGCGGTGGAGTCGGGACAAAACTATACTGCAAAAGGTAAATAAATGACCGATGGGAGAGGACGGTGTACCTTGTCGTCGGTGGCTCGCGGTGCAGAATTTCGTCGACGTCGAAGGTGATTCGAAGTGGATGTAGAGGAGAGACGCTGGAGAGTGGACGGCGGCTCAACGAGCAAAATGACAAGGCTGGAGCTTCTAATAAAGGACGGAGGAGGAGGAAGGATGAGCTATTGTGGAATGCTCTAGCGAGGAAGCGCAGCTACGACAGCTACTCAGGGCCGCATCCAAATCAGATGGGGGGTCCTTGAGCGGCTGCAATAGCGCACCTTGATGTGCCTGTGACTAGCAATTCAGAAGCAAGTGGGCATGAGTCTGGTCATCCAACGACCAGTGCCCTGACCTGAGTCGGTCGATCGGTGCACCGTGATGAGCCAGGGAAAAGCTGAATTGCCGCAGCCAACCCACGGGTGAAGCTCTCCCTCCGCAAGGTTAGGTGATCGAGATAGATCAGTAGAACGCCCGAATGGACTGGAAATACAAGTGAAATCATGGCGCACGGTAGTTGGGAGGATAGGTTTCCTCACATTGGCCGCAGCTGATCAAATATTCGACTTAAGGGCTCGACGAATTCATGTGTGGGCTAACCAGATCCCAACCAGATGTGGCAGGCCGTCAGGATAGCGTAGTTGCACTTCTGCTCCCGTAGGGGGCAGGAGTGTTGAATCTGCTGACCAAATTTGGACGATCGAGGATCTGCAAAATTTGGAACCGATGGAGATTTGGGGAAATGGATGAAGGGCATCCTGGCGGGGAAAAATCAGCCAGCTGGGTGTGCTTCCTTCCTCCGATCTTCGATCCCCCACATTTCCTTCCGAAATTTTTTCTTCTCAGCTTCTTCCTCTCTCGACCCCTTCTCCTTTCTTTTCTACCGAAGGGGTGAGACCAAGACGATCGAAAACAATTCTTTCTACGATAAATTCCTGGTCTGTTTGTCTAGGGCGCCTCTCTTCCCTTATAAAGGGGAAGGGATGGGCCCTTAAATGGGCAACAAATAGGGAATTGGGTCCATTAAGGGGACCCTTATAAAATGGGCCCCCTCATTTCAAGGTAAAAGAGGGGAAATTAAAATAAAAGAAAGGAAGAGAAACAAGAGAAAAGGATCAAAGGAAGGCCCCTCTCCCTTGACGATAAAATGATGGACGGATGAAACACGTCACGAACACGATGAAAACATAACGACAAGAACAGGAAAACCTAAAACACGAGAGACAGAGAGCGATGAGAACGAAAATGATAACGACCATCTTCACCTGGTCTTCGATGATGGTGGCGGGTGGCGTGGACGGCGTCGTTGACGATCTTTGATGGCGTGCGCCATCACTCTATCTAATTAACTGAATTCCTCTAAAACTAAACAAATATTTATTGTCTCCCCTCCCTTCATATTAAGCTCTTAGTATATCAATATATCACTATACACCTATATTCTCATCTATATCAACATCTAATTGAGTAATCCCTTAATCTCTCCTTCTGTTTAGTAATCGCAATTCTATTCCCTTTCTCTCTTTCACTCCTAGTCTTACATTCTATTAAACTAAATATTTCTATAAACCAACTTCTTACGTCTAATTACATTAAGATCCTTACTCCCTATCTAACTAAAATCTTAATATCAGTATCCTTATATTCACTTCCTATTTTCATATAGCTTACTACTAATTAATTAAATAACCTCCTAGCCCCTATTCATAGGATTTTGCTATTCTATCTATCTCATTAATTTTCTCTACTTCTTCACTACTGACACTAATATCATTCTTAACTAGAAGGTGATGGCGCAGCATCGCCGGACACCGTAGAGCCATCACGCGAGGAGCCACCGTCATCACCGAGCCCGCCACCGACACGTGTCCAGCCGACACGACGAGCCGCCGCAACGACGCGCGACCCCCAGTTCAGATACTCGGCATGACGCAGGCGCCACTTCATCGTCGGAGCACCCCACTTATCCTTTGTTTTCTCTTCTTATCTTTACTTTTGTTCTCTTTCTTTATCTTTTGTCATTGTCGTTTCCCTTGTTGTCGTGTAGTGAGGGGAAGAGCCCATATGAGGACATCTTCCCCTCCCATGGGCCTGACAAGCCCATTTTCCCTTTTTTTAATTTTTATTTTATTTTCCTTTTTCTTTCTTGTTTGTTGTTTAAAGGGGGGCCATCTTCACCCATTATATAAGGGGGGGGGGTGGACGCCCAAGTGAGGTACTCTAGAATTGGAAGTTTCATATTGGAAGTTGAGGAGTCATTTCGTGAGAGGAAGGAAGAAGAAGAAAGAAGAAGAAGAGGAAAGAAGAAGAAGAAGAAGAAGGAGAGGAGAAGAACAGAGAAGGAGGGCCGCCATCCGCCGCCCACCGCCATCGCCAAGCCACCGCCGTCCTCGCTCCCATTGCCGACGCTGACGATCACGCCGCCGCCAAGGAGGCATCCCGCCACCGGCCCCCGCTTGTTCTGCCCGGTCGCCCGGCCTCGACCTCGCCCGCGTCGCCCGTTTCCCCCCCCGTCGCTGCGCCCATCGCCCCTCAGCCGGCCGTCTCCTTCCACCCCACTCGATCCCGTCGACCCCTCCTTCGCATCCGCAGCATTGACGCCTCACGCTCGCCAGCGACGCACTGCCCTTCCGTCCGCTCGACTGTCGCCATTACGCCCGGGCGTCCCCTTCTGCGCTCCTCCGCCATCGGTCCGCGCTCCTCCGCCATCCAACGCGAATCCCCCGTCTGCCCCGCCGGCTGTTCATCGTCCGGCCACTCTTCTCCCGCCGGCTCTCGCAGCGCGCGTGTGTGACTAGTGCGTGCCCGGCCTGCCCTCGCGCGCACTGGTCGCGCGCTACACCCGGCCTCGCGCGCGTCGCCGCACGCCCCGCCTCCGGGAACCAGCTGCGCGCGCGTAGCGTGCTGCCTGCGCCCGCACGGTCTGCGGTGCCCGCTTGCACGCCCGCGCCACCAGGTGTGCCCCCGGCCGTGCACCTTGCGCCCCTCCCGCATGGCGTCTACGCCGCGCCCGAGGTCCCTGCTCGGGCCCTACTCGGGGAGCCATCACCGCCGCTTTCCGACGCCCTTCGACGCCTGCCCGTCCGCTCCGTCTCCACCTCCCCCTCCTCACGAGTTTACCGACGGCGTTCCCAAATCCGCTTCCTCCGAGCCCATTGGTACGAGAAAGACGTCGCCAGCGCGACGAAGGTACCCCTTACCTTGCACTCTTTACGTCTCTTACTTTCTTCAGTATACTTTCGTATTGCCTCCTCCGCGCTCGGGTTAGATAGGTGAGAGCGAGACAGGTTGAGAAGATGACGCAATTATCGAGAGTCCTACCTGTCCGGTACAAGTCGGGTCCACCCGACGCGTGTGAGCACCTCAGCGGGGTTTCCCCGTTCGGCGACGTACTCGCCCTCGACCCTCTCGGGCGAGGTTCAGGGGGTCCGTCCGGCATCACTCAAAGCGACCCATCAATTCTCTGGAACGGCATCCACCGCTCGTCGGCGTTCGCACGTACGATAGTAGGACTTTCATATATACATCATCATCATTATATCTGTCCACTAGCATCAGCCGGACGACGTTGACCGACGTAGTCCGACGTAGTCCGACGAGATCTCTATACGATACTGAGTCCATACCCTCGGTGACGACCGGACGACGTCTTGACGACGTCCGGCATCAGAAGGCCATGAATTCAACTCAATATCCTACTTTCTCACAATCTTTAAGATCTCTAAAAACCTCTAAATAATATCTTATATTTTTCTCTCTCTCTAGTTCTCTTTCTTATTAATTAGTAGTCCTTGTTAATAAATATTTTCTTAACTTCTCTCATCCATTAGATAATATCCTTTAGTTACTAACTACTTATCTCATCTCACCTGATCTATATTTGGTACCTTTATTACTTCTCGTTAAATTCACATTTAAAGGCAAATTAAATTACAACGACACAAAATTTTGATATGTAAATTGTCTTCATCAGTACCTACATTAAAGAAACAGGATACAACACATAAAAATTTGGGCTTCAAGCAAACCTGTCCTGAAGGCCATGTCATGAAGGGTCAAACTTTAAAATGCTAAATTTTTTATCTTGAGCATCAAATATTTTCAAAGAACATAGGAGCATAAGATCCAATGCACCAATTTCATTTGTTGTTGTCCCTCTTTCATAGTATGATGATTGGGCAGTGGTGGATAAAGAGGATTACACGGTCTACAGATCAAAATACAATAATCAACAGCAATGGCTGATCAAGATAGGAGCCCACCAATCAAGAAAGGGTCCTTGGCTGAGATTATTACTCGCATTCATTCAAAAATTATTTATGAAGATCTGATGGATAGGGGCAGAGCATTAATCCTGCCTCTCACCATTGTAACCTTCAATTGAAAAGTGGATTCTGGTGACGAGAACATTAATTACCAACCCTACGCTCCTGAAAGAACTCCCATAAGTGGCCCATGTGATCACTGGTGCATGGAGCCCCCTCTCAAGGCGTAAGAGATTGTTTTAGCGATCAGCATGCACCTTCTGTGTGGGAAAATTAAAATTGGTGAGAGATCCTCTCAAGGCTTGGGGAAGCATACCTAGGTGATAATAGCTCATGTGAAGGATCAGTAAGGTCAATCAGGTTCAATGACATATCAACTCACACAGAATGGAGGACATCAATTGAAAAAGCACAACACTGTTAGGGGACTGTGACAAGCGCCACTTCCTTTTGAGTTGTAAAATCAGTGTGATCTATGTAACTTTGTTCTTCTTCTAGATGAATTGTGTATTTTTATTTGCCCAAATTGGATTGAATTATCTAGAACTGGTGCCCAAGTTAGCGAAATAGGTTGATTGAGGCATTTCATCAAACAATCGTGAGTCTGTATATTTCTGATTTTTGTATCTTTAATTAAAAATAAATTCTAACTTGAATAACCAGCCAAATATATCAAACTAACTCCCATCTGATTTGCCTCAATCAGAAATAATATCACCCTTTTCTTTTGAGAATTATTTTCATGGCCTCATAATGTCCCACTAATCCCATTCATTTTTATTTCTATTCTCGCTCAAACATTTGTATTTGTATATCTCGCTCAAAAATAAATATATCTCTTCTCCCATTTCCAAATGCATTATATAGAAATAATTTACTAGATCTAAATGAATCTCTACATCCCTTCACTTCTCAATGTACAGGCTACTATGGGATAGTTCTTCTTCCCTATCTCCCTTTATAAACCTTATTATTACATTATCCTCATCTCAGTTGATGAAAAAAAATGTTGAATTGACTCGTAAATCAGTATCATCCTAGTTACCAATCATTGAGAAGACAACCTTGTTCGTCACCTTATGATTGAGAGAGTAAAATACAAATTTTACTTGAATAGAGCAAAAAAAAATTAACACAACAACATAAATTTACACCTCTCGATTAATTCATCCACAATGTTTCTGAATGAATAAGGAGAAAAAACATAAAATAAATAACAACATGCATTATTTAACTGATTCAGATTCATGAAATGATCATAATGACGTTTAAATCATGATATATATGCATTTTATCAATTCTCAGCACTGATATCAATGGAGATGACATTGCCTTGTGCATACCTGCAAAAAGGTTTTTCTTATAAAGATTGATGATATTATGGTGAGAAGAATTTTCATATCATCGAAAATGGATGTTTTGAATCCACAAGGTGTGTATTTGCTGTATTTTGTGTAAAGTACAAACTTACACCGATTCTACTCCCCATAATGATATCCTTCAGTATCGACTTCCGACTCTAAAACTGATTTATTTGACTGTCACCTAGCTGATTTATCACTAAGCTGATCTATTTATTGATAAGATAGAGTGGGTACTAGAGTAAGCACTTATCTGTATTAAAGCTCAATCAAGCGCCGGTGGACATTTCAGAACACACGTTGCAATTCTACGCTGTCCACGTGCCCCGTCTGGTCTAAATTTGAAATTAACATCTTTAATAAATCATAATATTAATTTTAACCCCTCGCCTTTACGGTTTAAATTATCTTTTGAAATATTTTCGACCGTTGGCTGAGGCGACGGTCGTCCCCCACATGGGTGCACAGTAACGCGCGGACCGTTAAAAAAGGTATTGCAAAAAGACCTCGTCAACTTCTTTATTCGTATTGCTCCCTGTAGTAACTCGACATTCACGACACTGAGAATTATAATAATAAGTTTAAATTTTATAGTTTGGGGCTTTTCAATGTTGAGTGAAATAGAAACATTATTTAATAGGGAAGGGCATATATTTGAAAGGAGGAAGGGTGTTAAGGTAATTTCGGTTGCCGCCCCAACGGGCAAGAGCACGGCCGTGGGAAGCGGTGCTCGTGATGAGCGTCAAGAATAGAATTCTCTTCTCTCCCTTCTTTCCTTCCATCTCTCTCTCTCTCTAGTTTTCTCTCTTTCTCTCTCTTCTCGTTCTTGGTGCTCCAATCTCAGGTGTGGTAGCAAGATCATTTAACGTCGTCGAGGGAAGAAGATCCAGCCTTGAAGATTGTCAAATGCAGTGGATTTTTGCAGGAAATTGATCGAATTTTGAAAGTTTTACTAGCTCATCAAGGCGACGTTTAAGTTCTTTCTCTGCGAGGATACTTGCGGAGAGCTTGGATAGATCGGGGATTTAGGGATATAATACGATGGCGCCGGAGGGCTTGCCTATGTTGTCGGTCGCCGCTGTCGTAGAGGATGTCCTTCAGCAGCACGGCATCCGACCTAGAGAGATCGACATGGCTTCTAGGAGATCCGAGGAAGCAGGTGATGTTCTTGCTTTGCTTATCTTTTTGGCATTTCGACATCTGTCTGTTTAAATCAATGAATCTTACAAGTTGTTTAGACATTGAAATTTGGATGCCTGTCTGCGATTCTCTTGCATTGCCTTTCGGTGTAGACATCGAAATTACACATCTGCCTGCCATTAATCAAGGAATCTTAATAAATATCTGATCCAAACGATTCGAGATGAATTCAAACAACTGAACCATCGATCGGCTCCTCTTTTGTTTTTTTCCGCAGCTTGCAGAAGACACGAAGCAGCCGGATGGCTGAGGAAAATTCTCCGTGCCAATGGATCAAAGGATCTACCCGATGAGCCAACAGAAGAGGAATTTCTCCTTGCTCTAAGAAGCGGGATAATCCTCTGCAATGCCTTAAACTATGTTCATCCGGAAGCAGTGCCAAAGGTACATTTCTCTCTTCTCTCTTCAAGATTGTTTCACTTTTGAATTAATTTTTGTGCCGAAGTCATGAACGTCTGATCCAAAAATCTACGTTTCTGATGTAAACCTTTCATGTTTTTGAGCCAACGGAAAGGTTCATGTATCTTATCTCATCTTAGAACTTGTTTTATACCTTCTGCTTTACGCGAATTGATTCATGCTGAATATTTCTCTTCGCAGGTGGTGGAAAAGCCGCTTGATCTTGCTCTTCTCCCAGACGGAACGGCGTTATCGGCCTACCAATACTTTGAGAACATTCGAAACTTTCTAGTCGTTGTTCAAGATAAGGGTCTTCCCACATTTGAAGCTTCCGATCTAGAAAAGGTCAGATTATTGAAAATGGGAAGAAATTACTCTTCCAATAGCATATTCTAATGGCCCGACTGACGCTGCAGGGAGGAAAGTGCACAAGGGTAGTGAATTGTGTTCTTGCTCTTAAATCTTATTTCGAGTGGAAGGAAATGGGCGGGACTGGAGCGTGGAAATATGGTGGAAATCTCAAGACTGCCGGGTCGGGGAATTACTTTATAAGAAAAAATTCGGAGCTCTTCATGAATTCTTTTTTGAAGAATGCCCAAGTCCACGATGACCAAAACCTCTCCTCGAGCTTCAACGATGGTGCCCCCGAAATGGTTTGTTAATTTCAGTGGTTAATTCTCGTTTGAGTTTAATTTTTTCATCATTTTTTACGAATATATCAACAGGCCACGTCACATTCTCTGAATCTGCTCGTGAAGGCAGTGCTTTCGGAGAAGAAGCCTGAGGAGATTCCATCCGTAAGGCCGATGGCTGATCTTTTCTCTTTCTGTCCTTTGCAGGATTTTTTAAAGTTTTTTCTCGATTGTTCTACTCAGGTTGTGGAGTCTATGTTGAGGAAGGTGGTTGAAGAGTTTGGACGGCGAATGAATTCTGAGAATGAAGTGGTAAAATACAAAAATAGACTAAATTTTTGTATTTCTGTTTCTTACTATTTTACTGAACAGGTGAAACCGAGCTCGAAGGAAATCTCCAAAAGAAGAGTTCTCGCGGAACTTACCATATCTTCAGAGAGGACCAAGGTAAGAACAAGGATAGCTTTTTGTCGAAAAAAGTGAATTCTCTCTTTTATTATTTAAAATCCCACTTTACCCAGGTTGAAATCGAGGAGGAGAACTATGTTCAAGGGATTAACGAGGAAAAAATTAGTCTCTCCAAGCATAATTCTATTTTTGAGAAACAGCAAAAGGACATTCAGGTCAATAATCAATCGCCTTCAAATTTAACCTAGCCTCTCTTTCCCCGCAAGATCCTGATTCTTTTTATTCTGTTACCGCAGGAGTTGAAGAACATCCTCCGTAGCACTCGAGCTGGAATGCAGACTCTGCAGTCAAGCTACATTCAGGAAATATCTGTGCTCGGTAAGTACCGATAACCCAATGTCATCCGTCAACGTTGACACCATCGTTGACGTTTTTAAAATTTTCAAAAACCTGAGTCAAACTAATGCAGACTCCAAAGAGGCCCGTAATAACTCGGGAAAAACGATTCATTTCAAAAGGAAAATGTGCTTCTTTAATACCCTTCCATTTGCGATCAAACAGGAAGGGATCTCGGCACTTTGGCAGATGCTGCCTCCCGATACCGCAAAGTTCTCGAGGAAAACCGTAGACTATACAACGAAGTCCAAGATTTAAGAGGCAAGTACCATCCAATTTCCAAAAATAATAATTAAAATGTTTGATTTTTTATAGACCAGCGTTTCTCTTCTTCCCCCATCACCAGGAAATATTAGGGTTTACTGCCGGGTGAGGCCTTTTCTTCCGGGCGAGCGTAGCTCGGCGAGTTCAATCTGTAACGTAGACGAAGGAAGTATCACCGTGGTCAATCCTTTTTCTAAGAATGCTAGAGAAAGTCAACGATCCTTCAATTTTAACAAAGTCTTCGGACCATCTGCCAAGCAAGGTTGACTTTTCTCGAGCGTTCAATTTTCTCTTGGTCAACGCTTACTCCAGACTCAGATTAGAGTTCATTTATACTGCAGGGGAGATATATTCAGACACGCAGCCGTTGATTCGGTCCGTCTTGGATGGCTTCAACGTGTGCATATTTGCATACGGCCAAACAGGATCAGGGAAAACTCACACCATGGTAAGCAAAAAAACCCATGATTCATGCTTTTTTTAAAAGATGATCAAAACTAATTTTTTTTTTTTTTTTCAGATGGGTCCCAACGATTTGACGGAAGAGAGCATGGGCGTGAACTACAGGGCCCTGAGCGACTTATTCGACCTCTCGGAACAGAGAAAGGACACGATTACGTACCAGATCGCCGTTCAAATGATCGAGATTTACAACGAGCAAGTTAGAGATCTCCTCGCCAACGACGGCGTCGTTAGAAGATATCCTTTCAATGGACTTGACGATTTCTTCGTGTTCTTTAATTTACATATTCCTCTTTTTCCTGTTTTCTTGACCCGAAAATCACGTTAGAAATTCGGAGCGGATCTCAGAAGGGCCTGAACGTGCCGAACGCCAGCCTCGTGCCCGTCTCGTCAACGGCAGACGTCATCGGGCTGATGAGCCTCGGACAACGGAATCGCGCTGTGAGCTCGACGGCGTTGAACGATCGAAGCAGCCGTTCTCACAGGTTTCCATTTCTTCTTTTTAATTTCTAATTATTTGTTAAGTGGGTATGTTAAGGCTGGTGAATTATTGGTTTTGCTTTGAGAAAAGAAATATATATTAAATGGTTTTATTATGTGGCAGCTGTTTGACAGTTCATGTTCATGGAACGGAGTTGGCGTCGGGAGGGGTGTTGCGAGGGTGCATGCACCTGGTTGATCTTGCGGGAAGCGAGAGAGTTCAGAAATCGGAGGTGGCGGGGGACAGAATGAAGGAAGCGCAGCACATCAACAGATCTTTGTCCGCGTTGGGTGATGTCATCGCGTCCCTTGCCCAGAAGAACGCTCACGTCCCTTACAGGAACAGCAAGCTCACCCAGCTCCTTCAGGATTCCCTCGGTACTCTCTCTCTCTCTTCATGTTTCCTTAACCCTTGTTCTTTTTCCTCTTTCTTCTGTCTCTGTCTCTATCTTGTTGCTCTGTCTCTCTCTCTCCGGCACTTTCTCTCTCCTGCTTCCTCTCGCGCTTAACTTCTCTCTCTTTCTGCGCTCTCCTTCTCTCGATATCTCTCGCAATCTCTTTCTCTTATGTTTCTCTTTCTATCTCTGTTTCTCACTCGCTTTCCTCGTATCTCTCTCTCTCTCTCTCTCTCTCTCTTCTTGTCTCGCTACATTTCTACTTCTCTATTTTCTCTCTATCTCTTTCTTTTCTTGTCTCTCTTCCTCTATCTGTCTCTCTTCCTCTCTCTTTTCTTCTCTCCATCTTTTCCTTTCTCTCTCTTTATATACAGATATATATTTATATTTATATATTTATTTATATTTATTTATATATATATATATATATATATATATATATATATATATATATATCTCATTCCTTCTCTGACTCTCTTCCTCCTCTGCCTCTCTATCTCTCGTGTTCCTTCTCTCTCGCTCTTCCTCTCTCTTTTCTTCTCTCCATCATTTCCTTTCTCTCTCTTTATACACAAGATTTATATCTCATTCCTTTTCTATCTTTCTCTTTATACACAAGATATATATCTCATTCCTTTTCTATCTTTCTCTTTATACACAAGATATATATCTCATTCATTTTCTATCTCTCTTTATACACAAGATATATATCTCATTCCTTTTCTATCTCTCTCTTCCTCCCCCACCCTTCTCTCTCTATCTATCTCGCGTCTGATCTTCGCATTCGAATGAGGACGCAGGAGGCCAAGCCAAGACGCTGATGTTCGTGCACGTGAGCCCGGATCAAGATGCGGCGGGGGAGACCCTCAGCACCCTCAAGTTCGCCGACCGAGTCTCCTCCGTCGAGCTCGGCTCCGCCCGGCCCAACAAGGACACCTCCGAAGTCAAAGATCTCAAGGACCAGGTCAACCCTCTTTCCCTTTCTCGGTCAACAACTCTCCCTCACCATCATCCATTCCGTCTCCTCTCACAACTTCCCCCTCCTCTTCAGATTGCGAGCCTCAAGGCAGCGCTCGGGCGGAGAGAAGAAGCAGACCTTGAAGAAACACCCGCCGGGTCAAAGTCAACTTCCTTCCTCCAACGGTCAACTCTTCCCAGTCCGTTAACCAAGTCAACCCCGTTGAAGGAAACAGTAAGGCTTGAATGTAGCCAACTTCCAATGATCTCCTGCCAAAATTAAAACTATGTTAATAATCTCTTCCGGTTATATATATGCCAGCAGAATAAGAAGGAAGGGGGAGTTGACCTCCAGGAGCGGTTGCTGGCGGCCGTTGACTCTCCCCGCTGGCCGGAGAGCACTGGCTGTGAGGTTGACGAGGACAATGAGTCAATGGGGGAGTGGGTTGACAAGGTCATGGTCAACAAGGAGTGGGTTGACTGGGCTGGACGCGACGAGCCCACCACCCCTTTGACAGGCCCACCCCTTCGCAGGCAAGGATCGGTTGAATCGGTTGACTCTGACTCCTCAGAATCAGACCTGGCCAGGACAAGGCTGCGGCCGCCTCAGCCGAGAAAGCTCACCGCCACTCCGAGGAGGTATGTAGTCACCAAATTATTCTTTTCCGATAAAATATCATGTAAAATTTTTAATGGTAAATTGGTATTTTGACTTACAGGACCCTGAGTCAACCGCCATGCCCACCGTCCTCGAGGAAGGTTGCAAGTGGGCCCAACCGGGCTGGCGGAAGACCTAAGCAGGCCCAATGAAAGCTCACCCAATACCAGTACATATACATGATCCCTTTATTTGTTTATTCTTTCCAATAATGTTGGCTTGCATCTGTCTGTCTCTCTCAGGACTGATTGGCCTGGGATATCATTTCCTACTTGCAGGCCACTGTAAAAACTAGGAAGTTGGCCTGGGGTAGGGTGAGGCAATCTTATGGACCAAGGTAATCTCTGATTGGATATTCCCTGATCGAGAATCTGGATTTATCCTTGATCACCCGATTGAGGGTCCACTAAGATTTGATCAGACGGTTAATCATGATCATTTTGCCAATCCGACCATATGATCAATTTTGGATCGGTGATAAGTGTCTGAACTGCTCTAATTTTAAAGGTCTATGTTGGTATTGTTGGAATTTAAAGACATAATTTATGGCATCCACAGGAATGTTTATTGACTCGATGAGAAAATATTGTTCTACTTTAAAGACAGATAATTCATGACATCCACACAAATATTTATGGACTCAATGAGAAGGTACTGTTGAAATTAAAATACAAATAATTTATGGTATCCGCACAGATTTTTACTGACTCAATAAATCAACCGTGTTAAAAGCTTTTGACTTCACAATGCTTTTAATTTATGCTTTAATCTGGACTATCATTCAAGTACTTCTGCCCACATAAGAGTTTTTAATGAAACAAAACCCTTTGCCGTCAAATGGGAGAGCTGCGTTTTATTTATTATTTATTGTTGGACTAGAATTGGTAGGTGATGTGAACCATGAAATGTCTTGCACTTTGGTGTGAACCATGAAATGCAATGATAATTGAGATGCGCATGAAATATGTGGTATTGGATACAATATCAGATATGAACAGACCCGCTCCTCTTGAAAAAGTTTCATAATCATTGGTAGGGGCGCGCCAGGCCGATGCAGTAGTGCAATGCAAGGGCGACGCGTGAGGGCCCCAGTGGCAAGCCACTGTGGTGGGCTCTCCCCCACAAGAAATTAATTTAATATCATGTGGGCCGATGGCCCACGTATCAGATATTAAACTGATAAGAACAGATACTACACTTGATCTTAGCCAAAAGGCCGAGAAAGGTATGATTTTAATCGAGGTGATTTGACTTTATTTATACCCAACTGCTTCATTTGTTTCCGAATTCCTCGATATGGGATAAAAATACGTTCCCGGGAAGACTGTTTATTATCGCTTCCGTTCTTTTGTTTGCAAGAAGTATTCTTCGGACGGTGGAATCTGCTCGGTCGAACTCTGCTCCTCGCAGTACAGGTAGAGAATCGCGAACTTGACTGTTTTCTTTCCATTTATCGGGCCCCGCGACCTCGGAAAATCACGAATTCGGTTGTTTTCTCTCTTTTTTATCGGTCTGCTTCTATTAGAATAGATTGCTCGACAACGTTGGAAGGATTATAACCTAGATTCTCTCCTTGTGAGAAGGAGACATTAACTTCGTGCGGGTCACTGAAATTTTTCTTCCTCAAGCGTAGATGCATCCTTTTAATCGTCGGTGGGATTGCCTGCATTCTCTAGCATAGAAATCCTGCTATCAGAATATTTTGTTTTAACATGATCCATGATTCGGGATCATGACGATTCGATTATTTCGTGCGATTTTTCTCTTAACGCAGTTCCTGTCACGGATCATGGAGATTGAAAAGTGAAATTAGGAACACCTTAAATCCTTTCATTTAGGATCTATATCTGAGGTGTGATCCGAATCTCTGATCTCGTACTTCCTCAGCGAAAATCTCAATCGATCGTCGATCGCATGATCATGATTTGATCGCCCACTTCGATCAATCCGCCTGATCGGTGCTTTGATTGACAATCCGCGAGAGGGAAGGCCGTGATCCGATCGGCGATCATGATTAGTTTGACGATCCGATCATCGATCTATCTGGTCCGATTTTGAAGGTCTAATTGTCTTTATCTTTTTAAGAAAAAAGAATAGCAATTGGCGAAAATGAACCCTCAACTTGGACATTACCCGGAACTTGTTCTGCATTTATTTATAAATGCAGAGCATGGCCCTGGCCATGGTCGTCAGCTGGGTTTCAAGATTTAGTGGGCTTTCTCTACGTAGTCGTTTATTCACTCATTTGGGTCTGCTAGGTTTTGTTTTAAGGACGTTGATTTTTAAGTTGAACCATAACAATTGTAAATAGAATTGCGTACTGTAGAATAGTAATGTATGCACCTAGATGTATAATATATTAGGTTAAACTTTGACTCAATGGTATATATATGTGGTTTATGGTATATTAAAGATTATGTTAAGAATCGACGCAATTGGAGTTGTGTAGTTAGTTTTATTGCGCTTAAAGTGGACTAGGGACCAATTAGGACCTAATTATATCATCAGAGTAATAAAGGTATTATTATATATTTGATATTAAATAGATATGACTCTATATAAGTAATGTGAATTGATGTTGTCAGTTGAATTTTATTAATCTATTTTACAAATACATTATATCTTGATGTAAAAGATACACTACCGGAGCATGCAATTGAGCCTGAATAACTATCTGTATTATGCCGTTAATGATTATATGACATGATTAGACATTACTTATGTTAACAAAAATAAGGAAGACAAGCATTACTATTTTGCTTTTACAACTTAATATATGTAAATATGCATGTCTGTAAACAAAAATAGTATTGAATATCTATATAATTACAATTGCATAACTAGTTTTGTTAAATGAATCTGGGAAATTCCATGATCATAATTATGGTTTACGAATATCAAGGTATAGATAATTATTACGACTATTGGAATAAATAGATGCAGGCCTTTTGAAGTTCTCTTCAACAACGCTGACTTCTGTTAACACTTATCTATGTTGAAACTTCGGATTGAAATTATAACTTCAAGAGAATGATTTGTCACAAGGACACTAATACAAATAAACTAATTAAATGTGGTGAAAAATTCATTTAGGATAAAAGGAAGCATTAGAAGGTGAATATCAACTTTTAATACTTCATCAGATGTTATGACTTTGTTAACAATGAACATGAACCATGCTTTTAAACAATGTGGATGACCATTCTTTTGTAAACAAAATGTTATCTTTCATGGCTGCATTATAATTAATGGTTAATGATTTCATAACAGACATCATAGAAGTTTGAGACTTAATACACACAGAATTTTACATGACAGTGGAGTTAGGATTTTCAAACTATATTTTGGCTATAAAATGTTGGTTTTATGCAGTTTTTGTGTCAGATGAATTTTGGATGAGTGTAGAATATGTTTTGACTAAAGAATAAAATTCAAATGGAAGATGGAAAGGTATTTAGTCATGTGAGTGAGAAAAATTAGAAGGAAAGGTAATATACAATTATACGTGGATCTTAATATATTTTACGATTTCAAACTGATGACAAGTGAGTTTGAAATACAGACTACTATGAATGCCACAAAAACCTAATGGATCAATAAGGATCTCAACTTTTTATCAATTATTCTATGCACAGGAGACCTTGATTTAATCCCAAAAAAAGTTGTACCCTTATTCATGTCTCCCAGTTCATTGTATGTTGCACTTGATATATTCATCTGAATCTAACATTTTTCTCAAGCACGATGACTTGAAAATTTGTTAAAAATAATCATTCAAATATCTTTTTGTTGCATTTACCAATGACTTGATTGCATTGTCTTATTAGAGTTTGATTCTTCTAAAAAGGGCATACAAGGTGACTACACAATCACCTAAATGGACTTGCTGTTGAATTTGAGCTATGACTATTTTGAGTCTCTCAAATAGAGATTCGAGGATCATAATCAAAACACAAAAAATCCATTCAACATATACATATGGTATATCGGCTCTAACAATTACAAATATATATGTGACTTGAACTAAGTCTTCATTAATTAATCATCATTCCATCTAGGCATTCATAGGGGTCAATTTAATAAGTTGGTTCCTCAAATATCACCCATTATCCCTCTGCGCCTTCACAAATGGTTATGGGGTTAACCATCTCCATTACGTGATAGGGAGTTGATAATGCTATTGTATCCATGTATGAGATGTCCTTCTTAACACTCCTATAAAGAATAAGTGATTAGGGATACAAAGTCATAAATGAGAAGACTTTAATTATAATCCACTTATAATACGATCATCTGTACGCACATGCTTAATATTGATTAGTAAAATTAGGCATGAATAATAATGTATATGACATTTGCCACCAAATGTGAAGTATGTGTTGAAATTTAGTTGGGTTGTGGGCCATAACTCCACCAACATGTATTTTAAGTATATGACTACCAATCAATGCCAGGGAGAACATATTACTTTGTATCTTAAGCTAAATTTAATTTTAAAAAATGCAATTATGGTGTGAAATAATGAAGGCACACATTATTCTTTTGATTTAAAAGGACACGAACTTAGTAACTTTTAATTTTATAAATGAGCTTAGATAAATTAAATTATATTATGAAAAATGAACTTGGGTAATTGTACTAGTTACACCTATGAGATATGTGTTCACACAATTGTTTAACTTATTGACATGTTATCAGGGATATAATAGTGTCCTTTATTTTTAGAATAATGTTGTGATTTTCTATAAGAGAGTTGTTATACTCCTCTCTATCCTTGAAAGAATGAGGTGTAGCTTGGCATCCACGACCAAATACTTAACATATTGATTGGGTTAATCGATCATTGATTAATTAATCTATATGGAGATATAGTTTATTAATAAGGCCCAATGAATTAATTTTATAGGGCCATTAAATGTTTTCAGTCGAATGATACACTGGCCTACATGGTCACTGGTATATGATATATGGACAGTATTAGATAGTTAAAGTTTATAGCTGTTGCGAAAAGCTCCTAATTAAGTATAAATTGAATGGAGCACCCATTTTAGGTTCCCATTTCATCCAGATGTGGAATTCCCTGTCTTCTCCCTGTATCAGACTTTTCACCCTTCTAGCGAGACTGGATGGTGAGAAGATCAACTGCATCTTCAAGAATGTTTGAATAAGTTAAAGAGGAAATATATTGTCAGAACGATTTCATGGATACTTCTAGAGGGTGAACACATGAATGGCTTTAAGGTACTCTTCCTCGCACAAGTTTAGAGTAGAATCATTTTCACATATAGTGATATGATCATATATTTTTTATTTCTCAATCAAAAGTGGTTTCCATTGTAGGAACCAATTTCAGACCTTCGATCAATCCCATAGAACCGAGCACATAATCCTTCATCCGTGCAATACTCATATGATGACTTTGAGTATGATCAATTACCAAACCTTATCGATCTTCATAGTTAGGACTGACACATTATAAAATATCCAGAAGATATTTTCCTAGCATTCACATTATCTCCATTCATGGTGTCATTTCATCATCTCCCTTGAATCTGGCTTCTCTTATACTAAGGGTGCAAGGTCCTATATTGACCACTCACTTGTCTTTGTAGACTTATTGCTGCATCTGGGTTAAGAAAATTTATAATTCCCTTCTTAGAAACACATGGATTTTATTCATAATATAACTATGCATTCAAAATATGTATTTGGTGTCTCATTTTTTAGAATCATTTGCATAATAGTAGCATAAAGCAGCTCAATTCAAATTTAGCTATAACAGCATTAAGGGGTTCGTAAAAATTAATTAGTAGATGGTTTCCCTAAAGAGAACCTGATAAACTCAAATTCAGCGTTAAATTCTGTTGTTGATGTGAGTTTAATCAATATAAATTGAGATAATGCATAATAAGTCTAGATAGTGGATGAGTATGGGTGATCTCCACATGAAATGTATCTTAGGGATTTAATTATCTCTAAATAATTATTCGGGTTGGATGAGAGAGTACACCTATAAGTTTAGAGGTAGTATTGTGATGGAAATGGTGAGATGAGATAGAATGCATTAAGTATTTAAATAGGGTGTGACAACACGTGATGTTATAGGAAGATATGTAGGAAGGATGATGTTAATAAGATGAGTGTAAATGGAGTAAAATAGGTGAAAATGAGAGGGGATGATGGTATATACAGGAGATGAGTGAGAAATGTGATGGAGGAAGATGGCAGTTTAGGGTTTTTGAGGTAAACAGAGGGGAGAACATGAGATGAGATCATGATGACATAAGTCATGTGTGACATAGATGATGGATGATGAGGGATGGTGATGGATAATGGTAGATGGTGATGCGAAATGTGGTATTGATCTGGAAATGTGTGTGTTGGAGAAAAACCAATGTTAGGCAAAAGACTAACCTTAGATCCCCTTGTTCCATGGGAATCAGGGTGATTTGATGATGCATATCACCATCTGCTATTCTCCATTGACCTTCTCCAAACACACAAGACACCAAGAAAACCCTCCATGGACCTTCAAAACCTCACTCTTTCAATATACCTCTCCAGGATGAAGTGATTTTAAAGATATTTTTGACAAAGATTTGTGGCTCAGTTTATAAATCCAATTGCATATGGATTGACGAAAGAAAGACAAAGCTACCCTAGAAATTTCAGATCTATCAATATTATGGATCATTGCATATCAAGCCCTAAAGTTGGACGATTCCTAGTCATTTATTCAATCCAAATATTTCTCTCTCCTCATTGTCATTAGCGGCATCACATCATTTTTAGGGTTTTGTCTTTAGCATTAAATGAAATGCTATGATTGGCTCAGATTCACCCACATCATCATTGATCGATGGCTCCCATCACGCCATGTGTTACTTCCTGAGAAAGAAAAAATAATTGAATAATGGTATAATAATATTAAATAAAGAGGGCGTGCGATGTGGCGTCATGTGCACTGCATTAACACACATTTTCAATTGTTCCAATGATTGCCAGACACATCAATACCGCATGTTCATGTTGATGGAAATATATGTGGTCGGCAAGCCAATCACACATTCCACATCTCGTTCCATGTTCATTAATAGAACATATTCATTATAGTGCACGTGTGATGCGTATAATGAAGTCCATGAATACATGATCGGACTTAGTGAATTATGATGAGATCGTAATGCGGAGATCACTAGTCTTTAAGCATGTGTTCTAAACATTCCTATTCGAAGGATACGCGAGAAGGACATCGAAGTATCCGGATAGAATAACACTATCTAGCCTCACTCATATGATGAGTATGGCCGGTCCCGTAGCCATTAGTGTGGCAACTCTAAGGATAGATAGTGGGTGCTCTTTAGTGGAAAGAGTTCACTGAAGTGATTCGTACGAATCCCTGAATGGTATTATACCGAACTCTCAATCAGGTTGATTCACGTCACGGTTGTGTAAGTGATCCTTAGACCTGAGACACCAAAGACGTCTTGTGGACGGATGGTTATACTTTGGCTATGGCCAACGAGTCTCTAATCATGGGATTCTAAATAGTCTTAGTTCGGGTGCATCAAGAAGTACACAAAGGCGATTGAGTGGTCAAGATGGGATCATCCACCCTCGGTATAAGAGGTGACAGCTCAAGGAAGATGATGCAACGAAGTCCTTGGCCAAGGCAGTGAAATATCGGAGAAGAGTTCTCCGATGATTTCCGAATGCATCAGTACTAACTCGGATGATAGATTAGGGTTTGAGAGTTGACCATACCCTAAGTCATCCAAGGAGCGTCAAGTGGATGAGGGATTATACATACACAGTAACTGATGACGAACAGGTTCCATGAGTGAGTCGATACACACTCCTTTGTATCTTCTAGGACACGAGGTGTAGCTTGGCACCCCACGTGTCGAAGTCTCGACCTATCGATTGGGTTGAACCGATCCGACGTTAATTAATCTATATGATGATATATTTAATTAATTTGGAAGGCCAATAAAGGTTATTGGGCCGCTGAAGTCGTTAACTAGACTGATACATGGGCCTAGAGGGTCACACACAAATGGTCTTTTGGACGTTGGGAGATATACTTAAGTTATGGGGGTTTTTATGAAAAATACCCACTTAGTATAAATAGGGGAAGGCCCTGAACGAAATTCACCTAGGCCAGAATTGTTCAGGGGCCTTTCCCCTTCTTCTCCACTCTCCCCACACCCCCTTTCCATCCGTGATGTGATCGGAACGACGTAACGACGCCTACGGAGAAAGAACGGGGCTTGTCAACGAGAAGGAGGAGATCCGACGCATCAAGGACCGTGTGGATACGTCTAGAGGCTTCACACTTGAGCAGCTCGACTCGTCTCGCTCCAGGATCGAAGAAATCCCGGATGCGATCCGTGAAAAGGTACTTCATTCAATGGTTTTTGTCGATGCCGTTCGATTCGTAAAAGTCTTTCGCTGCGCATCGTTTTCATTTGTTCATCCAGATCTAGGCCTATAGAACCCAACATTATTAACATGTTATCAATACTCTACCGCATTCGGGTTAGCATAGGTGAGAGAATATCTCGAGAAAAACTATGAACTGAGTGAATTCTTTGGGGCATGTCAAGCCCATCCGTTACGTGTGAGCGCTAACAAAAAATATTTCATTCGACACTGTAGTCGCCGTTGTCGCTCCGACGAGGGTCATAAGGTCACCGTCACCATCATTGGCCACCCACTCAGACCTCAAAGCTCAGCAAACTTTCCCCACGAGTGGGGACCTGCATGTATATCCACGTAGGATTCACCTCATCACGTAGTTACATCTCCCATTAGGGAATTACTCATCAGACGATGCCATCAATGATGCCCGACATCATTTTGTTATCAGAGCATCATCTCGATATTCGTCCGGACGACGACACTACTAATGTCTGGCATCACAAGGTTACCATTAATGCATCTTGTTTACTAAACTCTCATTTTTTTAATTATTGATTAGGTTTAATGGTCTTGAACCAATCTTTTTCTTGTCACATCAAAGTCAATAGAACTTTGGTTAGGATATGTTGATTATCATTTCAGTCTCTCGCTAGACCAGGATTATCATATCTTAATCACAAAAAAATATTTTCTTTAATCTCAACTCAAATCCTTGCTTTTTGGGATTGAACTTAAATAATTAAAACGAAATGTTCATTTTTTAACCAAAATACATAGCATCATTACTTTGTAGGGCTCACATGTAGAGTTACACGCCCATGAACACATAGTCTTAAATATTTACATCTGGAAAGATGTTTTTTGAACCTTAAAATAAAAAAAAGTATAGAAATATATGTGGTCATAAAGCCAGTCACACATTATGTATCTTATTCAATGTTTAGTAATGATGGAAATCTGTGTGGCTACCACGTTAATATATATCCATTCATTGCTCATGAATATAATATATGCTTAATTATGCATGTGTGATGTGTATGAAGTATATGAATATATGATCCCACTTAGTAAATTATACATGGATAAATAGTATTTAATCATGTATCATAAATATTTCTATTTTAAGGATACTCAAGAAAGACATTAAACTATCTAGGTATAACACCACTATCTAGTTCCACTCATATAATGAGGAAGACTAATCCTATAGCCATTTGTGTAGAGGCACTAAGGATATTTAGTGAGTGCTATTTAGGAAGAAAAATGTTGGGTTATGGTGCTTTTGATTGAAGGCTAGAAAATAGTTTTTTATGCAATTAAAGCAGATATCAATTCTAAACTGATCCCTAAAAGAAATCACATATTATGTGCCTCACGACAAACTTGTTCTAGCTTTGATTTTTACCCTTTTTAAGATTTTTTCTGAAGCCTTTCATGTGTCTAACCTCTAGAAGTATCCATGAGATCAATGTGCTCTTGGATCTCCACTTCCTCCAAGTATGATCCAAATATTCACGAAGACACTCTTCTTGGTCGATGAATGATATGGGAACGAGTAAGGGGAGGGGGATGCCCAACTCTAGCTTGGGTGCCTAACCCTCTCCTTTTTAAAGTTGACTTAAGTTTTTCCATAAAAATCCATTCAGCAAAAGTATACCCATCAATATCAATTTAATATTAAGTGTATGACCCTCTATGCCCATGTATCATTCTATTTAATAACTTTAATAGCCCAATAACAATTATTTTACCAACCTTATTAATAAAATATATCAACATATAGATTAGTTAATTAATGATCAATTATACCCAATCGATAGGTTAAGTTCCAGCCCCTGGGTGCCAAGCTACACCTCATGCTCTAAACGATTCAGAGTAGTCTTCAAACACGCTCATGAAACCTTAATCATCATCGGTTACCATATTAATATTACCCTTCGCCTGAGTGAGACTCCGAAATGACTTATTTTTCGTCAAAACCTAAATCATGGTTCAGTTAGTACTGATGTATAACAAGGATCAATGGATGAATGCCTTCTCCATTATCCTCACTATCGTGGCCTAGGATTTGGATGCATCATCTACCTTCAGCTAATCTCATCATATAATGAGGGCAGATAATCCCATCTTGACCACTCAATCACCTCCATATATTTTTTATTAAATATTGACAACTCAATCACCTCCAGTAATAAAGCCATTCTTTTAAGGTCATTAAATATCATGTTTGAATTTACATTTATATATTTTTCGATATGTTGGATTACACTTGATGAACCTCTCATTGGAAAATAAATAATAAAAAGAAAATATGTCACGGCAAGATAGAGAATTTCCTAGTTATCCCTCATACTTGTGTCATATATGGGGCTACCATATTGTTGGGTTCTAGATGTCTTGATCTTGATGAAAATAAGGGTTCCACATAGCGGGATTCTTATGACAGAATCATAATGACATCAAAAAAACCATTAAATGAATAACCAGTACACAGGTCGTATCTGTGATTTCTTGTATCCTCGAGTGAGACGATTTGAGCTGCACATATGTGCAGCCTCTAGAAATATCGGCACAGTCCTTGACACATCCAATCTCCACCTTTGCCTTGAAGAGCTCCCTTCAACCTTCGTCATTGTCTGTATGTTGTCCTAATCACATTATGAATGGAGAGATGCCATGGGGAGAAGGGAGAAGAAGGGGAAGGCTCTTGAAAAATTTTGGCCTTGTTGAATTTCGTTAAGGGCCTTCCCCTATTTATAATAAGTGGGTATTTTTCATTAAAGACCCCAAAACTTAATAATATCGTCTGACGTCCTAATAACCATTTGTGTGTGACCTTCTAGGCCAATGTATAAGCCTAGTTAACAGTTATAGTAGCCCAATAACCTTTACTGGTCTTCTAATTAATTAACTAAACCATCATATAGATTAATTAATATCATATTGATTTAACCCAAATCGGTGGGTTGTCTCCAACCCATGGGATGCCTGATAACATTTTAAATGCATGGATATTTAGATACATTTTAGATGATTTTGGTATTATTATTAGTTCAAAATTTATCGTGTTATTATTTTAATTAACCAAATATTTGTGCATAAGCTATAAATTCTAATTTTTTCACATAAGCTATACTTTTTTTCTAAGTTTTATTGTTGATGAATATTTTATAGTTTATTTTTTGAGCAATTTATAGGCATGAGAAGACACAGTTCTTAGGGAATTGGAAAGTGTTTGGAAGCTTAGTTATTCTAGAAAGGGTCCTGAAAGGATCAAGTGGAGTTGTGGACTTTCAAAAGAGAAATCTGAGTAAGATGGACAACTACCTGACCTGCCCATTGGGCTCTCAAAAGCCTACAAGAATGAAGCTGAAGATCGCAAAGGGAAGCTCTAAACCCATGGAGAAAAAGAGGCAAAAATGGCAAGAAAAGGATAAAAGAAAATACCCAACAAGGTATTTTAGTAATTCTTTCAATAAATAAATACTCTTCTCCCTCATTTTTCCTCATTCTGGACATGCTCTAGAAGGTGGCTGGCCAGCCGGACAAGGCATTTTTTAGAATTCAGGTTGTTCAACCTGCTAAATGTAAGTTGGTTGAAGTTTTCATTCAATCTCATCTCTACTTTGCATTGACAAATGTGTAATCCTGGTGAAATACAAAGATCCAGACTTGAGAGGAAGGATGACGGCTCACTACAATTTCTCCATTGGTACGTATCCAGTCTGACTTTATGGAGGTTCCCCCCCTCTCTCCGTGTTATACGGGCGTCTTATATTTGTGTTTTATTCCTGTTTTGTTGTGGTTGTATGTCTTTTGTTAGGACTCTTACGAGAAGGCTCCTTGTTGGACCATTCCCCTCTCTCTAAGAAGGCCCATTGGGGCAAACCCTTACACCCCTCGCCTATATAAACGGGGGGTGTAGGGCTATCGCTGGTGGTTAGAGACCTTTGGAAGAATAAGAGAAGTATGTTTATCATTTTGAGTTGCACCCGAGAAAATTATGCCGCTGTATTTCTCTTCATATCGGTTTGGTGTTCATGATCACCATCTTCTACATTTCTTTACATTCAAATACACTTCTGCGAATCTTTTAGGGCTGCAATAAAATCATAGGATCGATTTCCAGTGATTTCAACATCTAAAAAAAATCTAAAATATCTCTAACCCTCGTTTTTGATATTTTCTGTGGGTTTTGGACTAACTTAAATTCCACAAAATTCTAAAAGTATTTATTTTTTATTTTTGTTGTTAATAAAAGTTATGAAAGTTAGTGGAAAATATTTTAAGTGCTTTGATTTGTATTTCTGCTTTGATTTAAATCATTGGAAATTATATACATTAACTAAAAATCTAGAAAATTCCAAGAAGCGTTATTCACTTTTAACTCATTTTGTTGGTTCCAAGCTTGAGAAAAATTCTGAAATTAAACTTCTGCCTCATTATGGATCGACCCTTACTTGCCCTGCATTAATTGTGGAGTATTTAAGCGGAATGTTTCATAAATATTGTTGGTTAAATCTGAATTAAAACAATGACATTAACCCCCAAAATTTGGACTGATCATTTACTACCTGTATAATACACACTCCATGTCTCTCTGAACTCTCACACATCTAACTTATTCATTCACAAGACATTGATGTTCTATAATCAATCTCAGTTGTTTATTAAAGGGTTTGAAGAAGCCTATGATAAGTAAAACAATAGTTGATTTTTCAATTGTGCTTAAAAATAAAAATATATATTATTTTTTTGGGAACGTAAGATTCCGTCAAGAGCACCTGGGATTTCCTAAAAACAAAATCACTTTTGAGCAAATAGGAACATCTGGAGGTTGGACTCACTCTCTCTTTCCATTTCTCCCTCCCTGTCTTTCTCTCTCATTGCATTTCTCCCTCTCCCTCTCCATTTCTCCCCCTTTCTAGCTCAATCAATTTCTCCCTCCCTCTCCATTTTTCCCTCTCTCTCCATTTCTCCCCCTCTCTCCATTTCTCCCTCCCTCTCATTCTTTCCATTTCTCCCTCTCTCTCTCACTCCATTTCTCCCTCCCTCTATCACTCTTTCTTTCCATTTCTCCCCCTCTCTCTGTCACTCAATTTCTCCTTCTCCCTCACTCAATTTCTCCCTCTCTCTCTATCTGTCCATTTCTCCCTCCCTCTCATTCTTTCCATTTCTCCCTCTCTCTCTCACTCGATTACTCCCTCCCTCTCCATTTCTCCCTCTCTCTCTTTTCTGCCTCTCTCTATCCATTTTTTCCTCCCTCTCTCCCTCTCCATTTCTCCCTCCCTTTCATTCGTTCTTTCCATTTCTCCCCTCTCTTTCCATTTCACCCTCTCTCTCTCTTACTCAATTTCTCCTGCTCTCTCCAATTCTCCCTCTCCCTCCATTTCTCCCTCTCTCTCTCTCTGTCCATTTCTCCCTCCCTCTCCATTTGTCCCTCTCCCTCCATTTCTCCCTCCCTCCCTCTCTCTCCGTTTCTCCCTCCCTCTCTATCTCTCTCTCCATTTCTCTCTCCCTCTCCCTCCCTCCCTCCCTCCCTCTCTTTCCCTTTCTCCCTCTCTCTCACACTCAATTTCTCCCCCCCTCTCTCCCTCTCTCTTTCCATTTCTCCCCCTCTCTTTCCATTTCTCTCTCCCTCCCTCTCCATTTCTCCCACCCTCTCTCTCTCTTTCAATTTCCATTTATCTCTCTCTCTCTCATTTCTCCCTCCCTCTCCATTTCCCCCTCTCCCTTTATCCCTCCCTCTCTTTCCCTCTCTCTCCCCTTCTCCCTCTCCCTTTCCATTTCTTGCTCTCTCTCTCTCCCTCCCTTCCTCCCTCCCTCTCCATTTCTCCCTCTCTCCCTCCCTCTACTTTTCTCCTTTCCTCTCTTTCTCTCTCTTTCCATTCCCCCCTCTCTCTTTCCATTTCTCCTCTGTCTATCACTCTTTCTTTCCATTTCTCCCCTCTTTCTGTCACTTAATTTCTCCTTCTCCCTCACTCAATTTCTCCCTCTCTCTCCATTTCTCCCTCTCTTTATCTGTCCATTTCTCCTCCCTCTCATTCTTTCCATTTCTCCTCTCTCTCTCACTGATTACTCCATCCCTCTCCCTTTCTCCCTCTCTCTCCTTTCTCCCTCTCTCTCTCCATCTTTTCCTCCCTCTCTCCCTCTCCATTTCTCCCTCCCTTTCATTCGTTCTTTCCATTTCTCCCCTCTCTTTCCATTTCATCCGCTCTCTCTCTTACTGAATTTCTCCTGCTCTCTCCAATTCTCCCTCTCCCTCCAGTTCTCCCGCTCTCGCTCGCTGTCCCTTTCTCCCTCCTCTCCCTCTCTCCCTCTCCCTCCCTCTCTCCCTCCCCCCCTCCCTCTCCCTCTCTCCCTCCCTCTCTCTCTTTCAATTTCTCCCTCTCTATCTCTCTCTCCGTTTCTCTCTCCCTCTCCATTTCTCCCTCCATCCATCTCTTTCCATTTCTCCCTCTCTCTGTCACTCAATTTCTCCCCCCCTCTCTCCCTCTCTCTTTTCATTTCTCCCCCTCTCTTTCCATTTCTCTCTCTCTCTCACACTTATTTTCTCCTCCCTCTCTCCCTCCCTCTTTCCTTTTCTCCCCCTCTCTCCCCCTTTCTCTCTCTCCCTCCCTCTCAAATTCTTCCTCCCTCTCCATTCCTCCCTCCGTTTCATTCGTTCTTTCCATTTCTCCCTCTCTCTCTCTTACTCAATTTCTCCTGCTCTCTCCAATTCTCCTCTCCCTCCATTTCTCCCTCTCTCTCTCCCTCTCCATTTCTCCCTCCCTCTCCATTTCTCCCTCTCCCTCCATTTCTCCCTCCCTCCCTCGCTCTCTTTCAATTTGTCCCTCTCTATCTCTCTCTCCATTTCTCTCTCGCTCTCCATTTCTCCCTCCATCCATCTCTTTCCATTTCTCCCTCTCTCTCTCACTCAATTTCTCCCCTACTCTCTCCCTCTCTCTTTCCATTTCTCCCCCTCTCTTTCCATTTCTCTCTCTCTCACACACTTATTTTTCTCCCTCCCTCTCTCCCTCTCTCTTTTCATTTCTCCCGCTCTCTTTCCATTTCTCTCGCTCTCTCTCTGTCTCAAATTCTTCCTCCCTCTCCATTTCTCCCTCTCTCTCCATTCATCCCACCCTCTCTCTCTTTCAATCTCAATTTATCTCTCTCTCTCTCTCTCCATTTCTCCCTCCCTCTCCATTTCTCCCTCTCTCGCTCTTACTCAATTTCTCCTGCTCTCACCAATTCTCCCTCTCCCTCCATTTCTCCCCCTCTCTCTCTAATGGGCCTTCTTAGAGAGAGGGGAGGGGTCCAACAAGGAGCCTCCTTGTAAGCGTCTTAACAAAAGACATACGACCATAACAAAACAAGAAGAAAACACAAATATAAGACGCTTGTATAACAGGGAGAGAGGGGGGGAACCTCCGTAAAGTCAGACTGGATACGTCCGGAACAGATGGAAACGACGTTAGGAAGCTTTTGTCAAACTGGATATCAGAAACTTGGATTCTTCACGTTGGCTGGGGCTTCACAACATGGCTGATTGCGAACATGGGCTTGATCTTCCGGATGGTCCCCCCATCAAGATGCCGCACAGAGACTTGAAGTTATCGAAAGATGAGAAATTTGAATTCAAGAATTGAATAACAGGGTTTTTCAGAAGAAGTACAATGATGATGAATAAACAATACGGGGGATTGGAGCGGTCTTATGACCTCTGTAAACAGGGGATCCCCCTTGGCTAGCCAAGCAGGAGCGCTAGAATCCTTGGAACTCTCATCCTACAAAAGCATGTTGTAACTTCTGATGATCCCGCATGGTTCCCCCTGCTTCTTTTTAATATCGACCACCCTCTCTATACCTCTATGTCTATTGCTCTCCCTCTCCCTCTCCCTCTCTATGTCTCTGTACCTCTCTGCCTCTCACTCTTTATCTCTCTATGTGTCTCTCGCTCTCTCTCTCTCCCTCTCTCTCTCCATCTATCTCTTTATATCTCTGTGTCTCTCGCTCTCCCTCTCCCTCTTCCTCTTTGTGTCTCTCGCTGTCCTGTTTCTTCTCCCTCCCCATGTTTCAGTACCTTTTCGTCTCTCTCTCTCTCTCGCTCTGTCTCTATCCATCTCTCTTGCTCTCTGTACCACCTGCTCCCGGTCTATGAACGTTTCCCTCGACCCATGCATCAAGATGGAGACCCGTCCCAACAGAGCCCAATACTGCATCCTTAAGGGAGCCTCTCCAAAGACGACAGAGGCGGCCTTTGATCTTCGTAAGTTTTTCCTACAACCACCCTGAGGTCGAGAATCCTACCTCATCTGTCTCTCTCTCCCTTGCAATGAGAAGTCCACCCCTGCAATGAGAAGACAATTGGGAATATGTGGCGTGCACTGCTCCGTCACTCCCTCATAACCCTTCCCTTCTACTCTCGGTGCGCTAACTCCGTCGATGCCCTTCTCTCATCATCTCTCTAGCTCTCAGAACTATCCTTTCTCTTAAAAACTCGGTGCATCTTTTATAAAACAAGTCAAGACATTATCCTCGTTGAAGAGTTACAAGGGAGTCTTATCACTCTCCCTCTGTCCCTCTCTCTCTCTCTCCCTCTCTCTTTGAAAGTGACTATCTGATGAAAAAGATGGAGACACTGCAAACAAATCATTTTCCTAATCAACATATTAATGCTTTCTAGTTAAAGTACGTATTGCTCATCGCTTTCAAAATAAACATATCAAATATTTATCTTTGATTCGGATACAAATAGGTTGTCGGCCAAAAGCTATGTTGCTATTGATTCATGAACGATAACTATGAATAGACAGGTCTCCTACACCACATCTTTTCCCTCTATGTATTGTAGAGGCGCGTCAGTTTCTAAAAATCCTCACACTTGCAAAGATTGACAAAGCATTGAGCATAAATTTATTTTTCATGAATTCGCGACAGAAGGACTAGATATTGATTGAACAATCAAACAGTCAGCGAAGTGCGCAAAATCAGAGTAGAGAGCTTACGCTATTGCCTCAAACTTTAAATCCTGCATAGCTTCGTGCTACAGATTAAAACCGGCAGAATTTCCAGGAAAATGACATGTCTGCTCTGGTCTGGTGTTTTATAATCGATCTGCCGTAATACAAGTGCCACGAGAGATGTTTGGCGAAATCCATGGTCCATTGCCGTCGTAAAACTTTGCAATCGGCTGTGCAGCATCTCTAATTTGAAAAAAAAACACGCGTAAGCAGGAGCATAACAGAAACTAAACGAAAAGCTTACAAAACATGCGTAAGATTGATTGCTCTGGAGAACATGGCGATGGGCTGAGACGAAATGAATATCATGCCAGCCTAAACTTACAAAATTAGTATTAGAGAACATACATGCGCACGCAAAGATCAGAAGATGGGTAAGGCCCAGGTGGAGAAGGCCTCGCCTCTAAAGCTTGTAACAGTGCGTTGTTATCCACCACACTGTCTATACGGTAATGCCGGGAAGCTTAATCTCCCCATTGGAGATATTGGCTGAAGCCACTATTGCCAGGAAATCCCACATCGTTATTTAAGCTGCGTGCATGTTTTGTTTTAAAAGAAAAATGAGTGTTCGGACGTTTTAAGACTCCAATAAAACGTCGAAGAAGGATGAAAGAAGAGGACGATGAGATTCGGTAGAGAAAATACGAAGATAGAATCAGGATTACCTGTTCCGCTTGAGCTCCGAAGGCGACCGTGGGGTTGTTATTATCTTTTAGAGGTGAATGACATTGTGGCAAGTCCGGGAGAAGTTCTACAAGGTCCTCCTCCGTGAATATTGCAAGGAGCGCCACACTATTTGTGGAATAAAATCGACTTAACAAATCATTATAATGAAAGCAAAAACATGACACGCTGAATGAAAACATAATTTTAACACAAGAAAAAGGAGACTAACAAACATACCGAGAGAGAGAGAGAGAGAGAGAGAGAGAGAGAGAGAGAGAGAGAGAGAGAGAGAGAGAGATGGAGATTGAGAGACAGAGATGAAGAAGCTTACAGATCGTCGTCCATGTCGTCTGGCGGGCAACCATCAGAGCTGGGCTGGGCCACGTTCCCGTTTGGCGTATTGGCTGCGGTTGAGCCTGCAGAAGGTACGTCAGACTTACCATCACTGCCCTCACCACCATAGAAGGCGGCCAGGATCTCCGGCCTGTGATCCGCGAAAATTAAAAGAAAACGGTTAGCGTGTGATGTCGTTCGTATACTTGCAAAGAAAAGCCATTAAGCAACTTAGGAAATATGATTTGAAGTTAGAGGCTTACATGCGTTCCGCAACAGCTTCAGGAACGAGGGTGGACGTTCCGGCAGAGACGTTACCCTGCACGTGAAAAACAAGTCATCTAAACATCAGTTGTGCGATCATAACACACAGTGAAAATCTCCTTTCATAAGGGACATAATGTCTCCGAAAAGCTTCGTATCATGAAGTCACTCGCCTTGGTGGCCTCCTCGAGTTGTTGGAGGAGGTGACAAATGACACTCAGGGATCCTGTGACGGGAAACATGGACCGGATCTCGGCTTCGTATGAGAGCGACAGAGCGCACACCGAACGGACAGCCGGGTCCTGTTTTTCAAGAATCTTGGTGGTGTTGGCCACCCCAAAAATGTCGTGCACTCTCGCAAACTTCTGAGGATCTTCTGCGGGGAAGTAGGGAGTTTGCAACTAGCGCAGGCTCCCCCTCTGGATCTCTTCATTCTTGGCAGGATTCAAACAATACCTCTTTGTCGCTCGCTGTCCTCTTCCGTTCTCTCTTCCTCCTGGCGTTCAGTGGGACGCTGTACCGAGTCGTATATTAACCACAGAAAGAGCGAAAGTCAGCGGAATCAGAGAAACGTCACCGTTGTCCCCGTCTCTCGCTCTCTATTTTCTCTTCTTATTCTCTCTCTCTCCCTTTCTCTATCTCCTCTCCTTATTCTCTCTCTCTCGCTCTCCCTATGCTCTCCCCTCTCTCGCTCTATTAACAACAGAAAGAGAGTGAGAGAGAGAGAAAGTCAGCAGAATCTGAGGAAAGTCAGCTTCGTTCCCATCCGTTTCGGGAGTTCGTTTTGTTCGATTGGTTCGTTTTACTATCCCGTCTCTCCTTTTTTCTAGCTCTCTTTCCTCCCCTTATATTTCCTTTTCGGATATTTTTATTCGCTACATCCTCCCTCTCGCTTTCTTCCGCACCCTCTCGCACTCAATTATCTGTCATTTCTCAGCATCCGTTTTTCCTTCTCCCATCATTCTGTCGTTCTCTCGCTCCCCCTCTACCATCTGTCCTTATTCCCCTTATTGTTCTCTCTCCGTCTCACTCTCTTTCTCTCTCTATCTTCTCTCCTTATTCTCACTCTCGCTCTCCATCTCCTCTCCTTATTCTGTCTCTCGCTCTTTATCTCCTCTCCTTATTCTCCCTCTCGCTTTCTATCTCCCTCCTTATTCTCTCTCTCGCTCTCCATCTCCACTCCGTATTCTGTCTCCCGCTCTCTATCTTCTCTCCTTATTCTCCCTCTCGCTCTCTATTGATAGATCAAAAACAAAAAATTACCTTCCATTTGAGTCTCCTTTGACTTTTTCTTGAGGGTGGAGGGTCCTTCTTGATCCTTCACCGAGGAGCTTCTTCCTCGAGGACGATGGCACCTTGGGGACTCCTCTCGATGGTGGACCAAGGGGACCCGAAAACTCCTTAAAAAGAATCCCAATGGGATTGAAATGAGTGGCAGTTGCAAGCCCCTCCATCAAGGCCTCCCAACCGCCGGTATACCAAAGGTTGCAACCGTTAAGAAAACAACGGTTGTAGCCCACTTTAATGGAGGAATTCCAACAATCTCCCACTTGGGCTACACACCTTGACTTTCCATATTTAATGAGCTCAAACGGTTACTATTTCTCAAGGTACAAATATTCATCTCGTCCATCAACATATTTAGCATAGGACTGAACAGCTTTCATCACATTATTGCGCAATTAACCCACCACAATCACTAATGCTATAATGTAGAATGACATAGATTAAATTTTATACGAGTCCCACTTTATGGAGATCTTATAAACAAAATGGATAAAAGAAACTTTAGTTCTGCAGAAAATGTATACATGTCCACATTAAGAACACTTCATACAAACTCCCACTTAAACTCACTATGCTTCCCAATGAAGAATGCCCATGTGAGTAGTATGCTCCATAAATACTTAAGGCAATACACCTTTCGTAAGCGGATCCGCAATCATTGAGTTTGTTCCAATATGCTGTGTAGACAATTCTCCATTTTGTATCCTTTCCTTGACAATTAAGTACTTGATGTCTATATGCTTAGACTTTGTCAAGCTCCTATTGTTGTTGGAGAACAGAACGGCTGACTTATTGTCACAATATATCTTCAACGGTCTTTCGACACGATCTAGAATTCGAAGCCCCCTGACAAAATTCCTCAACCATACTCCATGATTAGATGCCTCATACATAGCAATATATTCCGCGGCCATAGTGGATGAAGCTACAAGTGGTTGCTTTGCACTCCTCCATGAAATGGCTCCTCCAGTCAACAGAAATATATAACCTGACGTGGATCTTCTTGAATCTTGGCATCCAGTAAAGTCAGAATCAGAATATCCAATGATCTCCAATTGATCTGACCTTTTATATGTGAGCATGAAATCCTTAGTTCTCTGTACATAGCGCATGACTCTCTTGGCCGCTATCCAGTGATCCATTCCTGGATTGCTCAAATATCTTCCAAGCACAAAACTAAAAATATGTACCTACTCCCACTGAACTTATGATATACACAATTATCAACTTTATTCATCTCAAAACCATATGAAATGATAACCTTATGGAATTTGTGATACCATTGACGAGAAGCTTGCTTGAGTCCATAAATGGATTTCCTTAATTTGCAAACCAAATTATTTGAATCTTTGGACTCAAAATACTCCGGTTGCTTCATGTATATCGTCTCCTCAATGTCTCCATTGAGAAAGGATCTTTACATCCATTTGATGAAGCTCAAGATTGTAATGTGCAACTAGTGCCATTATTATTCTAAAAGAGTCTTTTAAAGAAACTGGAGCAAAAGTCTCTTTGTAATCAATACCTTCCCTTTGAGTAAATCCTTTGGCTACGAGACGTGCTTTATGTCTCTCCTTGTTACCTCTTGAATCCCTCTTGGTCTTGAATATCCATTTACAATCTATGGATTTTGCACCATCAGGTAGTGGAACAAGTTCCCAAACGCCATTATCATGCATGGATTTGATCTCTTCCTTCATGGCATCAATCCACTTTTGAGAATCTGAGCTTTCCATGGCTTGACGGAAGTTGATTGGGTCATCTTCCTCGATGCTCATGTCTACTTCATGCTCTTGAAGATACACAAAGTAGTCATCTGGAATAGCTCTCTTTTTCACTCTAGTGGATCTCCTTAATGGTATTGATTCTTGAGGTTGTTGAGTTTGAATTTCAGGGTTGGAGGATTCTTGATTATCATCTTGTACTTGAATTATTGTTTCACCAATGTCAAGTGATTTTTCTTTATCTTGAGCATTGTTGTGAAGAATAGGAGGCATTGTTAAACAATCCTCTTCAAAGACGATAGTTCTAATCTTATCTCCCCCCACAAACTCATCATCCTCAAAGAATAAAGCATTTCCCGTCTCAAAAATAGTTCGAGTTGTAGGATCATAAAATTTGTATCCCCTGGATCATTCGGAGTATCCAACGAAATGGCAGCTTAATGTCCTAGAATCAAGTTTCCTTTCATTAGGCTTATAAGGTCTTGCCTCAGCAGGACAACCCCAAACACGTAAATGTCTTAGACTAGGTCTTTTGCCCGTCCAAAGCTCATAAGGGTTTTTTCTGTTGCCTTTGTTGGTACTCTATTAGTCAAATAAACTGCTGACTTTAGCGCTTCACCCCATAATGGTTCAGGTATAGAAGTCTGGCTCATCATGCTTCTTACCATATCCTTGATTGTACGATTTCGTCTCTCGGCAACACCATTCATGCTAGGAGATCCTGGCATCGTGTATTGAGGGACTATCCCACACTCTTCCAAATATTTAGCGAAAGGTCCTAGACGTTGTTCTCCCAATCCATCATTTCTGCCGTAATATTCTCCACCACGGTCAGATCTAATGGCCTTAATCCTTTTGTTGAGTTGATTTTCAACTTCAACCTTAGAGTTTTTGAACACGTCACTGGCTTGAGATTTCTCATGAATGAGATACAAGTAACCATATCGAGAATAATCATCAATGAAAGTGATAAAATACTGTTGGCCATTCCAAGAGGGTATAGGAAATGGACCACAAATATCAGTATGAATCAATTCCAAGACGTCTGAAGCTCGATATGAACCATATTTTCTAATATTTGTCCGCTTTCCCTTAATGCATTTGACACAAGTGCCAAAATCCTTAAAATCTATGTAATTAAGAATTCCATCTGACACAAGCCTTTCAATTCTCTTTTGAGAAATGTGACCTAACCTTTTGTGCCACAAAAATGATGAAATCTCATCACCCAACTTTCGCTTTGTACCAACCGTACTTAATTGAAAGGAATATTCCGAAGAGACTTTAGTGTCAACCAAATACAAATTATCATAAGCTCCTAAATTTCCTGTACCTAGAAGTACAGAATCCTTATAAAGACCGAATTTTCCATCCCCAAATGAACAATTGTAACCAGATTTGTCCAATACTGAAACGGATATTAAGTTACGTCCAAAAGATGGCACAACAAAGGTCTGATTTAAAAGCAAATGATAACCAGTTTTAAAAACGACTTTAAAGACTCCAACGGCTTCAACCTCCTTCAATTTCCCGTCACCTTGATAGATGAACTTTTCACCGTTATTCGGTTTGCGATGGCTGAGGCAGCCCTGCAAGGATACACTCACATGAGTAGTGGCTCCAGAATCTACCCACCAAGTGTACCTTGGTACAGAAGCTAAGTTAACTTCCGAACAAACATAAGAAAGAAAAATACCTCTCTTCTTGAACCATTCTATGCGCTTGGCACAGTCTTTCTTCATGTGTCCACCTTTCTTGCAGAAGAAGCAACGCATCTCCTTATGCAGCTTCTTTTTTAGGTGGAACGCCAGCAATTTGTTTGCCCTTCCTTTTTCCCTTATCCTTAGATTTGTCAGAAGAAGCAACTGTAAGATGAGCACTTTCACATTGTTCTGACTTCAGTCTCTCTTCCTCTTGCACACAATGCGAGATGAGCTCATTCAAGGACCATGGATCCTTTTGACAATTATAGCTCACCTTGAATTGACTGAATTGATGTGGGAGAGAGTTTAAAGCCATGTAGACAATGGATTCCTCCGGAAGTTCCAAGTTTAATCCCTTTAATTTGGAACGTATGTGAGACATTTCCATAATGTGCTCTCGTATATTGCCTTTTCCTGTATACTTCATATTCGTAAGGCGATTCATGAGAGTACTAATCTCAGCTCTATCTTCTTTATGATACCGTTTCTCAATTTCTTGAATGAGAATTTTGGCATCTGTTGCCTCTTCCGCTAAGGTGTCCCTTAGGGATTCAGGAATGGTGCACTTGATTACCTTTAAGCACATCCTATTGGACCTTTCCCATGTTTCATGGGCCTTCTTTTCTTCAGGAGAAGAAGATTCCTTTATGGCCGATGGTTGTGCGTTCCGGAGGGCATAATCAAGATCCGAAGCACCCAAGTACAATGATAAGAATTCCTTCCATTTCTTAAAGTTTGTACCACTTAACATAGGAATGGAATTCAAATTCGTGCAAATATCAGAAGATTTTAAGCCTAAATACAAAGAATAAATAAACTCACATAAGAACGTAATCAAAATTTACGTCAACACCAAATAGTGAAATTTGGCACAAGCGATCAAATGCAACATCAATTTCATCTTTGGATGATAATCAACTTGCGAGCGATCCACTTCGTAAGATAGTTAAATTCAAACAATCATAAATAATCATTGGTAAGATCTCCTTTGGGATGACTTATCCTGATCATTTACACATAATGATCGTTAAATTTTCTATCATGAACATGGCTTACATTCGGCCAAGCACTCATTTTCCTTTGGGCCAATAAGTGCTTGCATGAACAAAATCATTTCTTTATCTTAGTATTTTAACAAATAACTAAGGTTGATATAGCCATCACATTGCATGCGAAAATACTAGATCCATTTTAAATTTTAGTGACCTAGTGTGCAATAAATTCTGCCAAATATTTCCTCTCCTTTGGGTTAGGATATATTTGCATGAATTAAAAAAAAGAAAAGACTTTAAAAAATAACAAGGATGTCATTTTAACATAAAAGAATTTAAACAAAATATTATTTTGGGAATATTTCAATGTTGCATTCAACCTTTTCTATGCCGATATAAACTCTAGTGGGCCACTATTATAAGGCCAATATGAGCATTAAAAAAAAATGTCATATATATTTCCAAAGAAAAGTAAAAAAAAAAACTGTTTTGGGATGGTTTTGAAGATGACCTTATGCCCTTTCATGAAGCCCAATTCTTAATGGGCTATATTTTCAGTTCCTTTTAAAAGAAGAAAATCGATGCAGGAGGGGGCTTGAACCCACGACCTCCCCAACCCACCATTCCTCCAACACCTTAACCAACCCAGCCACCATCATTTTAAAATGGGTATATTTAATATATTATAAACCATAATAGCCTTCATCTTCCCAAAAAAAAAACGAAACGAAAGCTGCAAAAACTCAATGCGGAAATGGATTATGGAGATCCAAAACGATGAAGATCATCACTCAGAGTGATCGATTTTCGTCGACCTATCATGCTCTGATACCATTTGATAGATCAAAAACAAAAAAGTACCTTCCATTTGAGTCTCCTTTGACTTTTTCTTGAGGGTGGAGGGTCCTTCTTGATCCTTCACCGAGGAGCTTCTTCCGAGGACGATGGCACCTTGGGGACTCCTCTCGATGGTGGACCAAGGGGACCCGAAAACTCCTTAAAAAGAATCCCAATTGGATTCGAAAGGGTGGCAGTTGCAAGCCCCTCCATCAAGGGCTTGCAACCGCCGGTATACCAAAGGTTGCAACCGTTAAGAAAACAATGGTTGTAGCCCACTTTAATGGAGGAATTCCAACATCTATCTCCCTCCTTATTCTCTCTATCGCTCTCCATCTCCACTACATATTCTCTCACTCTCTATCCCCTCTCCTTATTCTCCCTCTCGCTCTCTATCTCCGTTCTTAATCTCTCTATCGCTCTCCATCTCCACTGCGTATTCTCTCACTCTCTATCTCCTCTCCTTATTCTCCCTCTCGCTCTCTATCTCCCTCCTTATTCTCTTTCTCGCTCTCCATCTCCAATCCGTATTCTCTCGCTCTGTATCTCCTTTCCTTATTTTCCCCCTCGCTCTCTATCTCCTCTCCTTATTCTCTTTCTCGCTCTCCATCTTCACTCCGTATTCTCTGTCTCTCTCTCTCTCCTCTCCTTCTCTTGTCTCTCTCTCTTGGTCAGTCTTTCTCTATCTCTCTCTCTCTCTTTCTCTCCTTCTCTTGTCCCTCTCTCTCGGTCAGTCTTTCTCTCTCTCTCTCCTTCTCTCCTCTTGTCCCTCTCTCTCTCTCTCTCTCGCTCTCTCTCTCTCGCTGTATTTTTGCCTCTTAATCTCTCTATATCGTTCTCTGTCTCTCTGCTTCGTATTTCTGTATCTCGTATTCGTTGGTTATTGTCCTCTTTCTCGCCCTTTTTCTCTTCTCTCGTTATGATATCTCTCTCCCCATCTTATTATCTATCGTCATTTTTTAGATATTAAGTCCTTGCCTTCTGCTTAAGGATGACAGCTGAGGACCCTGTAGACGATGCTTTCAATCTTATGGACTCCGTCTTACATATCGACAAATATTATATCATACATCTATGAAGTAGGATTTCGTAATCTATGTTTGATAAGATTGGAAATATCTTAAAGGAATTATTAATATTTGTAAATTTTGAATAACCTATATTTGATAATGCCGTGCTCTTCGTGCAGAAGACCTCAGGTCTAAGTTTATCGATGTTTTTTTAATGCCTTTGAAAAACGTGTAAAAATTTTGGTGGACTGGGTTTCTTTGTGGTAGGGGTTTTCCACTTGTCTGCATTAATATTTTTAATGATTAATTTAAGGGGATTTAGATGAATGTATTTTCGATTCAGATCTCTATTTTTCTAATTGTCGTCCCACTTAAGTTCTATGTCACAAAGACATGCATCAAAAAATGTTTTCTAGTAACCCCATTGGTCAGTAAAAGTATAATTTTGAACCTCCTGTGACCTTCAGATATTAAAATACGTATGGGCCATCTAATATTTGAACTGAGTGAATATTATCCATTTGAAGAGAGAGTGACGGGGTAATTACTGTCGAGGACTAGTAATTCTTTTACTACAAACCTTTACACTGAGTATTGCGATCTAAATACAACACGAAACGATAGTAATGACGGTGTATGTGGGAAGAAGGTTGGGTCTAAAAATACTGATAACCACAATGTTTGGCTCATATCAGTTGTTTAAAGGTAATAAAATATATGAATTAGACCCTTGTGTTGACCTTGAAGTCATCTTATTTGATAAATTCTTGCTGAAATCACTCCAAAGTTCACGTTCATTTCATCACCGCTCTTTCTCCAGAAAATTTTTGACAATATTTTGTTATCTTGTCCTTAAATTCGGGGGAAATTAAAATAAGACAAATACTGATAGGCATTTAAGGTAGTTTACTCTTATCAATGATTTTATCCTTCTTTTTAAATGATAATCAATTAAATATGCTGATTTGAGATATGCGTTTAGACATAGCCACGAGGGAATGATTAATTTTTTAACATGTTTCACTGACCAAGGCGTAATAGCATTGCATCTATGTCAAAGTCTGATATTTTAAAGCTCTATAAATAACACATTTTCTGTTATAAGAATGTGCACCATTATGTCAATCGTATAATCCGGATCCTGTGAACCAAACTTATTGACGCGCATGAAGAGATTCAGAATTTAATATTTTAAAGATGACCAGAAATAGGGAGCATAAATTTATAAATCTTCCAGAAACACTAAAGGGAGATGTATCATAAAATATAACTTTTCTTGTAACTGCATTGATTACTCTGAGAGTTTCATAAAATCAGGTAACGCCAAGGGTATTAAGGTAGAATTCTATTAGTTATCATCCTTTTGAACCATTTCCTTAGAATGTGTACCGAACTAATATATTTATGAAAATACTTTCACAAGAATGGTAAATCTCCCAACCGGGCAAGCTACAAAAAATTAAAATTGGTAGTTTATTCCCTCTCTCCTTCTCTCTCTCTGTCCCGGTCTCTCGCTCTGTATTCTCTCCTTATTCCCTCTGTCGTTCTCTCTCTGTCTCTTTACCTCGGTCTCTCTCTCTCTCTCTCTCTCTTTTCTATAACTCTCTCCGTCTTATTATCTAGCATCATTTTCTGGATATCAAGTCTTTGCCTTCTGCTTAAGAAGACAACTGAAGACCTTATAGATGATGCTTCCAATGCTATCGACATATATTATATCATACATCTATGAAGTAGGATTTTCTAATCCATATTTGATAAAAATCAGAAATATCTTTCAGGAGTTATAAATATGTGTAAATTTTGAATAATCTATGTTTGATAAATCTGTGGTCTTTGTGCCGAAGAACTTAAGCCTAAAGTTCATGATATTTTTTTTACTTTGAAGGAAATGTAAAAATTTCAGGTTGAATGGGTTTTCTTCTAGGAGAGATTCCCACTTTCTCCCTCTCCGAGGACTCGGATGTGGATACCCCTCCTGGCTCGAGACGCCGTTCACATGCATCACCCCCACCTTCATGCCGCACGTACTACACCCGATCTCGGGTGCGTCACGCGAGCCGATAGACTTATGATTCCAAGTCTTGTTTAGAACTGTAGAGGGATAGGTAACCCTCTCACCCAAACCCATCTACTTACCCTTATTACTAGGCATAGATTAGGCATCATGGGGCTACTCGAGCCGATGCTTACATCGGATCAGTCCCCAACCATCGCGAGGAAACTTGGGATGGATCATGCTTACTACCATCCATCAAATAAACTCTGGCTTCTTTGGAAGCGAGATTATTCGATCGCACTCTTGGCCGAAGGAACACAATACGTCACCTTTGACGTGTTGTGCTCCCCAAAGCCTTATCTACTTACCATTGTGTATGCTCCGCATAGACAAACTGAGAAGGAGGCCCTTTGGGAAGAACTCGCCCACCATATTCACTCTCACTCGCAGCTAGTTGAACTCCCTTGGTTTATAGCCAGAGATTTCAACTGCATACGGGACATTAGCGAGCGCAAAGGGGGCCGCCCACCTCGGCTACGCTCTATGCATGCCTTCAATGATTTTATTCACATCACTTCGTTAGTGGAACCACCTACCACCGGGGAGAAGTGGACTTGGTGCAATGAACACCAAGCGGATGCGCGTATATACGAACGGCTTGACCGTTGTTTCACGAATAGCTCTACATTGATGCAGTGCACTCTCACGGTAGAGCTCCTTCTGAGACTTTACTCGGACCACACACCGATTCTCCTCCTCCCGGATTCGAGTCATCGGATCCGCCACCCCCCATTCCGCTTCCAAACCATGTGGTTGGAGCATAGTAATTTCCATAGATATGTACGTAGTCATTGGCACGGTTCCATCTCTACGTCACCTATGGAAAACTTTAGTTACCGTCTGCGCAACCTCGAGTTCCACCTCAAATGGTGGAGCCGCCATGTCTTTGGAGACGTCCATTCCCCGGTAGAGGAGCTTAAATGGAAATTGATTGATGTCGACCGTCACCTACAGGAGTGCTGGACAGATGACATGGGGGAGCGACAGCTACGACTTAGAGAGCAGCTGGAGGATGCTATGCGACGACATGAGATTTTTTATCTCCAAAAATCGCGTATCCAATGGATGCGAGAGGGTGATAGGAACACACGCTTCTTTCATGCCTCGATCCGTCACAAAGCCCACCCGAACTATACGACCATCCTCGAGACGCATGGACAGTACCCTATCCAGCTAGTAGGTGCAGGCGTGGAGTACTATCACTCCCTCCTCTCCTCGTAGCCCACTGTTATGAGCGAGGATATTCTCACCTCCATCCCCCCCTTAGTGACCAACCAGGTAAATGCACTTTTGCTAGCTACCCTGACGCGCGGAGATCAAAGAGGTAGTGTTCTCCTTGGGCCATAACAAAGCCCTAGGACCCAATGGCTTCACTGCCAAATTCTATACGGCGTGCTGGGATGCGGTAGGCACTGACTTGGTCCTAGCTATCAAGGAAGCGTTCCAACGTAAAGTCTTCGCAAAGAGTTGGAAATCCACTTTTTTGGCGCTTATTCCGAAAGTGGACACCCCCACTTCCTTCCGTGACTTTCGTCCGATCAGTCTTTGTAATGTATGCTATAAAGTTGCATCAAAGATCATTACAAACCGACTTGGACGCTTCCTTGATAGACTTATCTCGCCAGAACAGTGTGGCTTTGTCAAGGGTCGACAGATCCATGACAACATCACACTAGTACACGAGCTAGCCCAATCGATAGACACTCATATTCCGGGCTCTAACGTCATCATCAAGCTTGATATGGAGAAAGCCTTTGATCGAGTTGAGTGGAACTTCCTCGAAGTGTTGCGCCGCTTCGGATTCACGGATGCGTTCATCGCACTGGTCGAGGCTTGCATCAGGGAGAATCACTTCTCCCTCTTGATGGATGGAAATTCCACCGGCTTTTTCACGGCTACGTGGGGACTTAGGCAGGGTGACCCTATCTCACCCACCCTCTTTATATTGATGGAGGAGGTCTTTAGCCGATCGCTCACACGGGCGATCAACCAAGGCCTCATCCAACCGTACTTTACAAAGAGGGGTTGCCCGATCATCTCTCACTCCTTATTTGCTGATGATGCCATCTTGTTCCTTAATAGATCTAAAAAATCCATCAAGGAATTTATGAGTGTCCTTACAGCGTACGAGCAAGCCTCCGGCCAACTTGTCAACGCTTCGAAGAGCAGCTTTATTGTGGGCCCGTCCACCACTCTGAGGCGCTCTGGGATCATTCAGCACTCCACATGATACTTACGAGGACAGCTTCCATTCGACTACCTTGGATGCTCTATCTTCCTTGGCCCTGCTCGTCATCATTATTTTGATGCTGTGCTAGGCAACCTAAGGAAGAAATTGGAGGGATGAAAACTACGTTTCATCTCCCCTGGAGGCCGCATCCAACTAATCCGACATGTCCTCATGAGTATCCCGCTACACACTTTGGCGGTCCACTCACTATCACTTACGGTTCTCCGCTCTGTCGAACGCCTATGTGCACGCTTCCTATGGTCTGGTCATTTTGAGGGGGAGCGACGTCACCATTGGGTTTCTTGGGAGAAAGTATGTCGGCCGACGCTCGAAGGGGGTCTAGGGATCAGACGCCTCTCGGATGTCCAAGACATGCTTCAAAAGAAACTGGTATGGCGTATGCGTACCACCCACTCCCCATTGGGGAGTTTCATCTTAGCTAAACACAAAGAATGGGCCCGACGCGAGCTTGATATTCGGGGCACCAAGCGATGGCGGACATGGCAGCGCCACTGGCTTGAGATGAGTCACGTGACCCGTTGGCACATCCGTCGAGGCGACATTAGCGCTTAGTACGACACCTGGCATGCTAATGCGGCGCTCGCTTCTCATCCTCAGTTCGTACCACACCGTGTACGCCTCACAATGGCCCAGTTGCTTAGAAGCAACACACCACACCTATGGGAGCAGCACGGCCTTCCCTTGGCCACTTTATCTGAGGTCTAGACTACCCCTCTTGACCTTAGTCCTGATTGTGCCATCTGGGCACTCACACCCCATGGAGCATACACGTGTCGTTCCTCGTGGGAGCATTTCCGTGTGAAATCTCCCCCACAGCACTGGGATCAGCGCATTTGGCATCCGGCGATCCATACACGTGTCTCCTTTTTCCTTTGGAGACTCCTCCACTGAGGCCTCCCGACGGCCCGAGTGGCTCGGATAGGCTGTTCTCTTAGTTTGCGCTATCACTGCCGCCCCACTCTCCCGTATTCAGAGACGATAGATCATCTTTTCTTCCATAGCGAGACGGTAGTGGACTGCTGGCGTCTCATCACCGACTGTATTCGTCCTTTGACACCGTCTGAGTGTTTCGGCAAGTTTATCCTCACGCCGACTCGCTCTGCACGGAGCCCCATCCTCCCCATCACCATAGCTTATCTTCTATGGGAGATTTGGAAAGGGCAAAATTCGTCTCGTTTTGCAGGTACACCTATGCGAGCTGAGGACATCAGGTGTCGAGTTCAGCTGTGGCTTCGACGCATTCAGCCTCTCCTCACATCGCGAGACAGCCGATCACCACTTGCATGTGACCTCCTCCGCTCTATTGGCATCCCGGTGACCCCCCCCGCCACCCGCATCCAGTATCGAGTAGTTTCTTGGCTCCCACCGCCAATAGGCTTTCTCAAATTGAATGTGGATGGTGCGGCAAAATGGAACCTAGGGCCAGCAGGGGGCGGAGGCCTCCTACACGATCACACAGGGAGCCTCCTTCTTGCCTTCTCTTCTTTTTATGGCGTACAAACTAATACAGTAGCCGAGGCTATGGCGATACGTGATGGTCTCCTCCTCTGTGAGGAACGGAACCTTCATAATATCGTCGTGGAATCCGACTCACAGATATTAGTTGATATGTTTAGTACATGCACATGCTCCCAGTGGCGACAACGTCAAGCGTGGAACGACATCATGCGGTGCCGCTCGCGTATCGCGTGCTTTCGTCATCAGCTAAGAGAGGGAAACCAGACAGCTGATGGCCTCGCCAACCATGCGGTACACGCTCGCACCCACTCCACTCTTTTCTATTCTTGGCAGGAGCTTCCGCCCATGGCCCGAGGATGTCATCGGCTCGATCGTCTTGGCTTGCCCTCCCTCCGCACACGCCGCCTCCTCGCGACGCCCGACCCGCGGAATTGGAGGATCGCCTAGAGCTCTGGCGTACGAGGCGTGGACCGCGCCCACCTCGACTAGAGCGTCACTCCGCCCACTCCGAGCACACATGACGACGACGAAGAACCACCCCGACTAGAGCGCTACCAAGCGCTACAATGACCTCGTGGAATCGCTCCGGAGAAACGACGACGAACACACTTCCTCGAGCGTCCGCGAGGTATCACTCATGTATCTTTTCTTTTCCCTAACTATGGGCGTGGACGAGTGGGATCCGAGTGTAATTGGGATATATATACTCGATCCACGCCCACAAACATTGAAAAACACTACACTTTATAAATAAAAACCCCTGGGTGGCACCCAGGGCACGGCTGGATCGGACTACGGGCACAACCCTAGGGTTGGACGTACCCGACACCGTGATTTTTGCCAAAAAATAAAAATAAAAAAAAACCCTAAAGACGATACGTGGCAGAAAAAAAAGTTTAGGATAAGTCTCAGATTTTGAACAAGTTTGGGATATCTTGTGCTATTAACCCTAATTTTAAAGGTCTATGTTGGTATTGTTGGAATTTAAAGACATAATTTATGGCATCCACAGGAATGTTTATTGACTCGATGAGAAAATATTGTTCTACTTTAAAGACAGATAATTCATGACATCCACACAAATATTTATGGACTCAATGAGAAGGTACTGTTGAAATTAAAATACAAATAATTTATGGTATCCGCACAGATTTTTACTGACTCAATAAATCAACCGTGTTAAAAGCTTTTGACTCCACAATGCTTTTAATTTATGCTTTAATCTGGACTATCATTCAAGTACTTCTGCCCACATAAGAGTTTTTAATGAAACAAAACCCTTTGCCGTCAAATGGGAGAGCTGCGTTTTATTTATTATTTATTGTTGGACTAGAATTGGTAGGTGATGTGAACCATGAAATGTCTTGCACTTTGGTGTGAACCATGAAATGCAATGATAATTGAGATGCGCATGAAATATGTGGTATTGGATACAATATCAGATATGAACAGACCCGCTCCTCTTGAAAAAGTTTCATAATCATTGGTAGGGGCGCGCCAGGCCGATGCAGTAGTGCAACGCAAGGGCGACGCGTGAGGGCCCCAGTGGCAAGCCACTGTGGTGGGCTCTCCCCCACAAGAAATTAATTTAATATCATGTGGGCCGATGGCCCACGTATCAGATATTAAACTGATAAGAACAGATACTACACTTGATCTTAGCCAAAAGGCCGAGAAAGGTATGATTTTAATCGAGGTGATTTGACTTTATTTATACCCAACTGCTTCATTTGTTTCCGAATTCCTCGATATGGGATAAAAATACGTTCCCGGGAAGACTGTTTATTATCGCTTCCGTTCTTTTGTTTGCAAGAAGTATTCTTCGGACGGTGGAATCTGCTCGGTCGAACTCTGCTCCTCGCAGTACAGGTAGAGAATCGCGAACTTGACTGTTTTCTTTCCATTTATCGGGCCCCGCGACCTCGGAAAATCACGAATTCGGTTGTTTTCTCTCTTTTTTATCGGTCTGCTTCTATTAGAATAGATTGCTCGACAACGTTGGAAGGATTATAACCTAGATTCTCTCCTTGTGAGAAGGAGACATTAACTTCGTGCGGGTCACTGAAATTTTTCTTCCTCAAGCGTAGATGCATCCTTTTAATCGTCGGTGGGATTGCCTGCATTCTCTAGCATAGAAATCCTGCTATCAGAATATTTTGTTTTAACATGATCCATGATTCGGGATCATGACGATTCGATTATTTCGTGCGATTTTTCTCTTAACGCAGTTCCTGTCACGGATCATGGAGATTGAAAAGTGAAATTAGGAACACCTTAAATCCTTTCATTTAGGATCTATATCTGAGGTGTGATCCGAATCTCTGATCTCGTACTTCCTCAGCGAAAATCTCAATCGATCGTCGATCGCATGATCATGATTTGATCGCCCACTTCGATCAATCCGCCTGATCGGTGCTTTGATTGACAATCCGCGAGAGGAAGGCCGTGATCCGATCGGCGATCATGATTAGTTTGACGATCCGATCATCGATCTATCTGGTCCGATTTTGAAGGTCTAATTGTCTTTATCTTTTTAAGAAAAAAGAATAGCAATTGGCGAAAATGAACCCTCAACTCGGACATTACCCGGAACTTGTTCTGCATTTATTTATAAATGCAGAGCATGGCCCTGGCCATGGTCGTCAGCTGGGTTTCAAGATTTAGTGGGCTTTCTCTACGTAGTCGTTTATTCACTCATTTGGGTCTGCTAGGTTTTGTTTTAAGGACGTTGATTTTTAAGTTGAACCATAACAATTGTAAATAGAATTGCGTACTGTAGAATAGTAATGTATGCACCTAGATGTATAATATATTAGGTTAAACTTTGACTCAATGGTATATATATGTGGTTTATGGTATATTAAAGATTATGTTAAGAATCGACGCAATTGGAGTTGTGTAGTTAGTTTTATTGCGCTTAAAGTGGACTAGGGACCAATTAGGACCTAATTATATCATCAGAGTAATAAAGGTATTATTATATATTTGATATTAAATAGATATGACTCTATATAAGTAATGTGAATTGATGTTGTCAGTTGAATTTTATTAATCTATTTTACAAATACATTATATCTTGATGTAAAAGATACACTACCGGAGCATGCAATTGAGCCTGAATAACTATCTGTATTATGCCGTTAATGATTATATGACATGATTAGACATTACTTATGTTAACAAAAATAAGGAAGACAAGCATTACTATTTTGCTTTTACAACTTAATATATGTAAATATGCATGTCTGTAAACAAAAATAGTATTGAATATCTATATAATTACAATTGCATAACTAGTTTTGTTAAATGAATCTGGGAAATTCCATGATCATAATTATGGTTTACGAATATCAAGGTATAGATAATTATTACGACTATTGGAATAAATAGATGCAGGCCTTTTGAAGTTCTCTTCAACAACGCTGACTTCTGTTAACACTTATCTATGTTGAAACTTCGGATTGAAATTATAACTTCAAGAGAATGATTTGTCACAAGGACACTAATACAAATAAACTAATTAAATGTGGTGAAAAAATTCATTTAGGATAAAAGGAAGCATTAGAAGGTGAATATCAACTTTTAATACTTCATCAGATGTTATGACTTTGTTAACAATGAACATGAACCATGCTTTTAAACAATGTGGATGACCATTCTTTTGTAAACAAAATGTTATCTTTCATGGCTGCATTATAATTAATGGTTAATGATTTCATAACAGACATCATAGAAGTTTGAGACTTAATACACACAGAATTTTACATGACAGTGGAGTTAGGATTTTCAAACTATATTTTGGCTATAAAATGTTGGTTTTTATGCAGTTTTTGTGTCAGATGAATTTTGGATGAGTGTAGAATATGTTTTGACTAAAGAATAAAATTCAAATGGAAGATGGAAAGGTATTTAGTCATGTGAGTGAGAAAAATTAGAAGGAAAGGTAATATACAATTATACGTGGATCTTAATATATTTTACGATTTCAAACTGATGACAAGTGAGTTTGAAATACAGACTACTATGAATGCCACAAAAACCTAATGGATCAATAAGGATCTCAACTTTTTATCAATTATTCTATGCACAGGAGACCTTGATTTAATCCCAAAAAAAGTTGTACCCTTATTCATGTCTCCCAGTTCATTGTATGTTGCACTTGATATATTCATCTGAATCTAACATTTTTCTCAAGCACGATGACTTGAAAATTTGTTAAAAATAATCATTCAAATATCTTTTTGTTGCATTTACCAATGACTTGATTGCATTGTCTTATTAGAGTTTGATTCTTCTAAAAAAAAGGGCATACAAGGTGACTACACAATCACCTAAATGGACTTGCTGTTGAATTTGAGCTATGACTATTTTGAGTCTCTCAAATAGAGATTCGAGGATCATAATCAAAACACAAAAAATCCATTCAACATATACATATGGTATATCGGCTCTAACAATTACAAATATATATGTGACTTGAACTAAGTCTTCATTAATTAATCATCATTCCATCTAGGCATTCATAGGGGTCAATTTAATAAGTTGGTTCCTCAAATATCACCCATTATCCCTCTGTAGCGCCTTCACAAATGGTTATGGGGTTAACCATCTCCATTACGTGATAGGGAGTTGATAATGCTATTGTATCCATGTATGAGATGTCCTTCTTAACACTCCTATAAAGAATAAGTGATTAGGGATACAAAGTCATAAATGAGAAGACTTTAATTATAATCCACTTATAATACGATCATCTGTACGCACATGCTTAATATTGATTAGTAAAATTAGGCATGAATAATAATGTATATGACATTTGCCACCAAATGTGAAGTATGTGTTGAAATTTAGTTGGGTTGTGGGCCATAACTCCACCAACATGTATTTTAAGTATATGACTACCAATCAATGCCAGGGAGAACATATTACTTTGTATCTTAAGCTAAATTTAATTTTAAAAAATGCAATTATGGTGTGAAATAATGAAGGCACACATTATTCTTTTGATTTAAAAGGACACGAACTTAGTAACTTTTAATTTTATAAATGAGCTTAGATAAATTAAATTATATTATGAAAAAAATGAACTTGGGTAATTGTACTAGTTACACCTATGAGATATGTGTTCACACAATTGTTTAACTTATTGACATGTTATCAGGGATATAATAGTGTCCTTTATTTTTAGAATAATGTTGTGATTTTCTATAAGAGAGTTGTTATACTCCTCTCTATCCTTGAAAGAATGAGGTGTAGCTTGGCATCCCACGACCAAATACTTAACATATTGATTGGGTTAATCGATCATTGATTAATTAATCTATATGGAGATATAGTTTATTAATAAGGCCCAATGAATTAATTTTATAGGGCCATTAAATGTTTTCAGTCGAATGATACACTGGCCTACATGGTCACTGGTATATGATATATGGACAGTATTAGATAGTTAAAGTTTATAGCTGTTGCGAAAAGCTCCTAATTAAGTATAAATTGAATGGAGCACCCATTTTAGGTTCCCATTTCATCCAGATGTGGAATTCCCTGTCTTCTCCCTGTATCAGACTTTTCACCCTTCTAGCGAGACTGGATGGTGAGAAGATCAACTGCATCTTCAAGAATGTTTGAATAAGTTAAAGAGGAAATATATTGTCAGAACGATTTCATGGATACTTCTAGAGGGTGAACACATGAATGGCTTTAAGGTACTCTTCCTCGCACAAGTTTAGAGTAGAATCATTTTCACATATAGTGATATGATCATATATTTTTTATTTCTCAATCAAAAGTGGTTTCCATTGTAGGAACCAATTTCAGACCTTCGATCAATCCCATAGAACCGAGCACATAATCCTTCATCCGTGCAATACTCATATGATGACTTTGAGTATGATCAATTACCAAACCTTATCGATCTTCATAGTTAGGACTGACACATTATAAAATATCCAGAAGATATTTTCCTAGCATTCACATTATCTCCATTCATGGTGTCATTTCATCATCTCCCTTGAATCTGGCTTCTCTTATACTAAGGGTGCAAGGTCCTATATTGACCACTCACTTGTCTTTGTAGACTTATTGCTGCATCTGGGTTAAGAAAATTTATAATTCCCTTCTTAGAAACACATGGATTTTATTCATAATATAACTATGCATTCAAAATATGTATTTGGTGTCTCATTTTTTAGAATCATTTGCATAATAGTAGCATAAAGCAGCTCAATTCAAATTTAGCTATAACAGCATTAAGGGGTTCGTAAAAATTAATTAGTAGATGGTTTCCCTAAAGAGAACCTGATAAACTCAAATTCAGCGTTAAATTCTGTTGTTGATGTGAGTTTAATCAATATAAATTGAGATAATGCATAATAAGTCTAGATAGTGGATGAGTATGGGTGATCTCCACATGAAATGTATCTTAGGGATTTAATTATCTCTAAATAATTATTCGGGTTGGATGAGAGAGTACACCTATAAGTTTAGAGGTAGTATTGTGATGGAAATGGTGAGATGAGATAGAATGCATTAAGTATTTAAATAGGGTGTGACAACACGTGATGTTATAGGAAGATATGTAGGAAGGATGATGTTAATAAGATGAGTGTAAATGGAGTAAAATAGGTGAAAATGAGAGGGGATGATGGTATATACAGGAGATGAGTGAGAAATGTGATGGAGGAAGATGGCAGTTTAGGGTTTTTGAGGTAAACAGAGGGGAGAACATGAGATGAGATCATGATGACATAAGTCATGTGTGACATAGATGATGGATGATGAGGGATGGTGATGGATAATGGTAGATGGTGATGCGAAATGTGGTATTGATCTGGAAATGTGTGTGTTGGAGAAAAACCAATGTTAGGCAAAAGACTAACCTTAGATCCCCTTGTTCCATGGGAATCAGGGTGATTTGATGATGCATATCACCATCTGCTATTCTCCATTGACCTTCTCCAAACACACAAGACACCAAGAAAACCCTCCATGGACCTTCAAAACCTCACTCTTTCAATATACCTCTCCAGGATGAAGTGATTTTAAAGATATTTTTGACAAAGATTTGTGGCTCAGTTTATAAATCCAATTGCATATGGATTGACGAAAGAAAGACAAAGCTACCCTAGAAATTTCAGATCTATCAATATTATGGATCATTGCATATCAAGCCCTAAAGTTGGACGATTCCTAGTCATTTATTCAATCCAAATATTTCTCTCTCCTCATTGTCATTAGCGGCATCACATCATTTTTAGGGTTTTGTCTTTAGCATTAAATGAAATGCTATGATTGGCTCAGATTCACCCACATCATCATTGATCGATGGCTCCCATCACGCCATGTGTTACTTCCTGAGAAAGAAAAAATAATTGAATAATGGTATAATAATATTAAATAAAGAGGGCGTGCGATGTGGCGTCATGTGCACTGCATTAACACACATTTTCAATTGTTCCAATGATTGCCAGACACATCAATACCGCATGTTCATGTTGATGGAAATATATGTGGTCGGCAAGCCAATCACACATTCCACATCTCGTTCCATGTTCATTAATAGAACATATTCATTATAGTGCACGTGTGATGCGTATAATGAAGTCCATGAATACATGATCGGACTTAGTGAATTATGATGAGATCGTAATGCGGAGATCACTAGTCTTTAAGCATGTGTTCTAAACATTCCTATTCGAAGGATACGCGAGAAGGACATCGAAGTATCCGGATAGAATAACACTATCTAGCCTCGCTCATATGATGAGTATGGCCGGTCCGGTAGCCATTAGTGTGGCGACACTAAGGATAGATAGTGGGTGCTCTTTAGTGGAAAGAGTTCACTGAAGTGATTAAATGCGAATCCCTGAATGGTATTATACCGAACTCTCAATCAGGTTGATTCACGTCACGGTTGTGTAAGTGATCCTTAGACCTGAGACACCAAAGGCGTCTTGTGGACGGATGGTTATACTTTGGCTATGGCCAGAGTCTCTAATCATGGGATTCTAAATAGTCTTAGTTCGGTGCATCAAGAAGTACACGAAGGCGATTGAGTGGTCAAGATGGGATCCTCCACCCTCGGTATAAGGGGTGACAGCTCAAGGAAGATGATGTAATGAAGTCCTTGGCCAAGGCAGTGAAATATCGGAGAAGAGTTCTCCGATGATTTCGGAATGCATCAGTACTAACTCTGATGACCGATTAGGGTTTGACAGTTGACCATACCCTAAGTCGTCCAAGAAGCGTCATGTGGATGAGGGATTATACATACACGGCAACTGATAATGAACAGGTTCCATGAGTGAGTCGATACACACTCCTTTGTATATTCTAGGACACGAGGTGTAGCTTGGCACTTGCGTGTCGAAGTCTCGACCTATCGATTGGGTTGAACCGATCCGGCGTTAATTAATCTATATGATGATATATTTAATTAATTTGGAAGGCCAATAAAGGTTATTGGGCCGCTGAAGTCGTTAACTAGACTGATACATGGGCCTAGAGGTCACACACAAATGGTCTTTTGGGCGTTGGGAGATATACTTAAGTTATGGGGTTTTATGAAAAATACCCACTTAGTATAAATAGGGAAGGCCCTGAACGAAATTCACCTAGGCCAGAATTGTTCAGGGCCTTTCCTTCTTCTCCACTCTCCCACACCCTTTCCATCCGTGATGTGATCGGAACGGCGTGCGACGCCTACGGAGAAAGAACGGGCTTGTCAGCGAAGGAGGAGATCCGGCGCATCAAGGACCGTGTGGATCGTCTAGAGGCTTCACACTTGAGCAGCTCGACTCGTCTCGCTCAGGATCGAAGAAATCCCGGATGCGATCCGTGAAAAGGTACTTCATTCAATGGTTTTATCGATGCCGTTCGATTCGTAAAAGTCTTTACGCTGCGCATCGTTTTCATTTGTTCATCCAGATCTAGGCCTATAGAACCCAACATTATTAACATGTTATCAATACTCTACCGCATTCGGGTTAGCATAGGTGAGAGAATATCTCGGAAAAACTATGAACTGAGTGAATTCTTTGGGGCATGTCAAGCCCATCCGTTGCGTGTGGCGCTAACAAAAATATTTCATTCGACACTGTAGTCGCGTTGTCGCTCGACGAGGGTCATAAGGTCACCGTCACCATCATTGGCCACCCACTCAGACCTCAAAGCTCAGCAAACTTTCCCCACGGTGGGGACCTGCATGTATATCCACGTAGGATTCACCTCATCACGTAGTTACATCTCCCATTAGGGAATTACTCATCAGACGATGCCATCAATGATGCCCGACATCATTTTGTTATCAGAGCATCATCTCGATATTCGTCCGGACGACGACACTACTAATGTCTGGCATCACAAGGTTACCATTAATGCATCTTGTTTACTAAACTCTCATTTTTTTAATTATTGATTAGGTTTAATGGTCTTGAACCAATCTTTTTCTTGTCACATCAAAGTCAATAGAACTTTGGTTAGGATATGTTGATTATCATTTCAGTCTCTCGCTAGACCAGGATTATCATATCTTAATCACAAAAAAATATTTTCTTTAATCTCAACTCAAATCCTTGCTTTTTGGGATTGAACTTAAATAATTAAAACGAAATGTTCATTTTTAACCAAAATACATAGCATCATTACTTTGTAGGCTCACATGTAGAGTTACACGCCCATGAACACATAGTCTTAAATATTTACATCTGGAAAGATGTTTTTGAACCAAAATAAAAAAAGTATAGAAATATATGTGGTCATAAAGCCAGTCACACATTATGTATCTTATTCAATGTTTAGTAATGATGGAAATCTGTGTGGCTACCACGTTAATATATATCCATTCATTGCTCATGAATATAATATATGCTTAATTATGCATGTGTGATGTGTATGAAGTATATGAATATATGATCCCACTTAGTAAATTATACATGGATAAATAGTATTTAATCATGTATCATAAATATTTCTATTTTAAGGATACTCAAGAAAGACATTAAACTATCTAGGTATAACACCACTATCTAGTTCCACTCATATAATGAGGAAGACTAATCCTATAGCCATTTGTGTAGAGGCACTAAGGATATTTAGTGAGTGCTATTTAGGAAGAAAAATGTTGGGTTATGGTGCTTTTGATTGAAGGCTAGAAAATAGTTTTTTATGCAATTAAAGCAGATATCAATTCTAAACTGATCCCTAAAAGAAATCACATATTATGTGCCTCACGACAAACTTGTTCTAGCTTTGATTTTTACCCTTTTTAAGATTTTTTCTGAAGCCTTTCATGTGTCTAACCTCTAGAAGTATCCATGAGATCAATGTGCTCTTGGATCTCCACTTCCTCCAAGTATGATCCAAATATTCACGAAGACACTCTTCTTGGTCGATGAATGATATGGGAACGAGTAAGGGGAGGGGGATGCCCAACTCTAGCTTGGGTGCCTAACCCTCTCCTTTTTAAAGTTGACTTAAGTTTTTCCATAAAAATCCATTCAGCAAAAGTATACCCATCAATATCAATTTAATATTAAGTGTATGACCCTCTATGCCCATGTATCATTCTATTTAATAACTTTAATAGCCCAATAACAATTATTTTACCAACCTTATTAATAAAATATATCAACATATAGATTAGTTAATTAATGATCAATTATACCCAATCGATAGGTTAAGTTCCAGCCCCTGGGTGCCAAGCTACACCTCATGCTCTAAACGATTCAGAGTAGTCTTCAAACACGCTCATGAAACCTTAATCATCATCGGTTACCATATTAATATTACCCTTCGCCTGAGTGAGACTCCGAAATGACTTATTTTTCGTCAAAACCTAAATCATGGTTCAGTTAGTACTGATGTATAACAAGGATCAATGGATGAATGCCTTCTCCATTATCCTCACTATCGTGGCCTAGGATTTGGATGCATCATCTACCTTCAGCTAATCTCATCATATAATGAGGGCAGATAATCCCATCTTGACCACTCAATCACCTCCATATATTTTTTATTAAATATTGACAACTCAATCACCTCCAGTAATAAAGCCATTCTTTTAAGGTCATTAAATATCATGTTTGAATTTACATTTATATATTTTTCGATATGTTGGATTACACTTGATGAACCTCTCATTGGAAAATAAATAATAAAAAGAAAATATGTCACGGCAAGATAGAGAATTTCCTAGTTATCCCTCATACTTGTGTCATATATGGGGCTACCATATTGTTGGGTTCTAGATGTCTTGATCTTGATGAAAATAAGGGTTCCACATAGCGGGATTCTTATGACAGAATCATAATGACATCAAAAAAACCATTAAATGAATAACCAGTACACAGGTCGTATCTGTGATTTCTTGTATCCTCGAGTGAGACGATTTGAGCTGCACATATGTGCAGCCTCTAGAAATATCGGCACAGTCCTTGACACATCCAATCTCCACCTTTGCCTTGAAGAGCTCCCTTCAACCTTCGTCATTGTCTGTATGTTGTCCTAATCACATTATGAATGGAGAGATGCCATGGGAGAAGGGAGAAGAAGGAAGGCTCTTGAAAAATTTTGGCCTTGTTGAATTTCGTTAAGGGCCTTCCCCTATTTATAATAAGTGGGTATTTTTCATTAAAGACCCCAAAACTTAATAATATCGTCTGACGTCCTAATAACCATTTGTGTGTGACCTTCTAGGCCAATGTATAAGCCTAGTTAACAGTTATAGTAGCCCAATAACCTTTACTGGTCTTCTAATTAATTAACTAAACCATCATATAGATTAATTAATATCATATTGATTTAACCCAAATCGGTGGGTTGTCTCCAACCCATGGGATGCCTGATAACATTTTAAATGCATGGATATTTAGATACATTTTAGATGATTTTGGTATTATTATTAGTTCAAAATTTATCGTGTTATTATTTTAATTAACCAAATATTTGTGCATAAGCTATAAATTCTAATTTTTTCACATAAGCTATACTTTTTCTAAGTTTTATTGTTGATGAATATTTTATAGTTTATTTTTTGAGCAATTTATAGGCATGAGAAGACACAGTTCTTAGGGAATTGGAAAGTGTTTGGAAGCTTAGTTATTCTAGAAAGGGTCCTGAAAGGATCAAGTGGAGTTGTGGACTTTCAAAAGAGAAATCTGAGTAAGATGGACAACTACCTGACCTGCCCATTGGGCTCTCAAAAGCCTACAAGAATGAAGCTGAAGATCGCAAAGGGAAGCTCTAAACCCATGGAGAAAAAGAGGCAAAAATGGCAAGAAAGGATAAAAGAAAATACCCAACAAGGTATTTTAGTAATTCTTTCAATAAATAAATACTCTTCTCCTCATTTTTCCTCATTCTGGACATGCTCTAGAAGGTGGCTGGCCAGCGGACAAGGCATTTTTAGAATTCAGGTTGTTCAACCTGCTAAATGTAAGTTAGTTGAAGTTTTCATTCAATCTCATCTCTACTTTGCATTGACAAATGTGTAATCCTGGTGAAATACAAAGATCCAGACTTGAGAGGAAGGATGACGGCTCACTACAATTTCTCCATTGATGCGTATCCAGTCTGACTTTATGGAGGTTCCCCCTCTCTCCGTGTTATACGGGCGTCTTATATTTGTGTTTTATTCCTGTTTTGTTGTGGTTGTATGTCTTTTGTTAGGACTCTTCGAGAAGGCTCCTTGTTGGACCATTCCCTCTCTCTAAGAAGGCCCATTGGGGCAAACCCTTACACCCTCGCCTATATAAGCGGGGTGTAGGGCTATCGCTAGTGGTTAGAGACCTTTGGAAGAATAAGAGAAGTATGTTTATCATTTTGAGTTGCACCCGAGAAAATTATGCGCTGTATTTCTCTTCATATCGGTTTGGTGTTCATGATCACCATCTTCTACATTTCTTTACATTCAAATACACTTCTGCGAATCTTTTAGGGCTGCAATAAAATCATAGGATCGATTTCCAGTGATTTCAACATCTAAAAAAAATCTAAAATATCTCTAACCCTCGTTTTTGATATTTTCTGTGGGTTTTGGACTAACTTAAATTCCACAAAATTCTAAAAGTATTTATTTTTTATTTTTGTTGTTAATAAAAGTTATGAAAGTTAGTGGAAAATATTTTAAGTGCTTTGATTTGTATTTCTGCTTTGATTTAAATCATTGGAAATTATATACATTAACTAAAAATCTAGAAAATTCCAAGAAGCGTTATTCACTTTTAACTCATTTTGTTGGTTCCAAGCTTGAGAAAAATTCTGAAATTAAACTTCTGCCTCATTATGGATCGACCCCTTACTTGCCCTGCATTAATTGTGGAGTATTTAAGCGGAATGTTTCATAAATATTGTTGGTTAAATCTGAATTAAAACAATGACATTAACCCCCAAAATTTGGACTGATCATTTACTACCTGTATAATACACACTCCATGTCTCTCTGAACTCTCACACATCTAACTTATTCATTCACAAGACATTGATGTTCTATAATCAATCTCAGTTGTTTATTAAAGGGTTTGAAGAAGCCTATGATAAGTAAAACAATAGTTGATTTTTCAATTGTGCTTAAAAATAAAAATATATATTATTTTTTTGGGAACGTAAGATTCCGTCAAGAGCACCTGGGATTTCCTAAAAACAAAATCACTTTTGAGCAAATAGGAACATCTGGAGGTTGGACTCACTCTCTCTTTCCATTTCTCCCTCCCTGTCTTTCTCTCTCATTGCATTTCTCCCTCTCCCTCTCCATTTCTCCCCCTTTCTAGCTCAATCAATTTCTCCCTCCCTCTCCATTTTTCCCTCTCTCTCCATTTCTCCTCCTCCCTCCTTTTCTCCCTCCCTCTCCTCCTTTCCATTCCTCCCTCTCTCTCTCACTCCTTTTCTCCCTCCCTCTATCACTCTTTCTTTCCATTTCTCCCCTCTCTCTGTCACTCAATTTCTCCTTCTCCCTCACTCACTTTCTCCCTCTCTCTCTATCTGTCCATTTCTCCCTCCCTCTCATTCTTTCCATTTCTCCCTCTCTCTCTCACTCGATTACTCCATCCCTCTCCATTTCTCCCTCTCTCTCTTTTCTGCCTCTCTCTATCCATTTTTTCCTCCCTCTCTCCCTCTCCATTTCTCCCTCCCTTTCCTTCGTTCTTTCCATTTCTCCCCTCTCTTTCCATTTCACCCTCTCTCTCTCTTACTCAATTTCTCCTGCTCTCTCCACTTCTCCCTCTCCCTCCATTTCTCCCTCTCTCTCTCTCTGTCCATTTCTCCCTCCCTCTCCATTTGTCCCTCTCCCTCCCTTTCTCCCTCCCTCCCTCTCTCTCCGTTTCTCCCTCCCTCTCTCTCTCTCTCTCCATTTCTCTCTCCCTCTCCATTTCTCCCTCCATCCATCTCTTTCCATTTCTCCCTCTCTCTCACACTCAATTTCTCCCCCCCTCTCTCCCTCTCTCTTTCCATTTCTCCCCCTCTCTTTCCATTTCTCTCTCTCTCCCTCCCTCTCCATTTCTCCCACCCTCTCTCTCTCTTTCAATTTCCATTTATCTCTCTCTCTCTCCATTTCTCCCTCCCTCTCCATTTCTCCCTCTCCATTTATCCCTCCCTCTCTTTCGCTCTCATTCCATTTCTCCCTCTCTCTTTCCATTTCTTGCTCTCTCTCTCTAACTCAATTTCTCCCTCCCTCTCCATTTCTCCCTCTCTCCCTCCCTCTACATTTCTCCTTTCCTCTCTTTCTCTCTCATTCCATTTCTCCCTCTCTCTTTCCATTTCTCCCTCTGTCTATCACTCTTTCTTTCCATTTCTCCCCCTCTTTCTGTCACTTAATTTCTCCTTCTCCCTCACTCAATTTCTCCCTCTCTCTCCATTTCTCCCTCTCTCTTTATCTGTCCATTTCTCCCTCCCTCTCATTCTTTCCATTTCTCCCTCTCTCTCTCACTCGATTACTCCATCCCTCTCCATTTCTCCCTCTCTCTCTTTTCTGCCTCTCTCTATCCATTTTTTCCTCCCTCTCTCCCTCTCCATTTCTCCCTCCCTTTCATTCGTTCTTTCCATTTCTCCCCTCTCTTTCCATTTCACCCTCTCTCTCTCTTACTCAATTTCTCCTGCTCTCTCCAATTCTCCCTCTCCCTCCATTTCTCCCTCTCTCTCTCGCTGTCCATTTCTCCCTCCCTCTCCATTTCTCCCTTTCCCTCCATTTCTCCCTCCCGCCCTCTCTCTCCATTTCTCCCTCCCTCTCTCTCTTTCAATTTCTCCCTCTCTATCTCTCTCTCCGTTTCTCTCTCCCTCTCCATTTCTCCCTCCATCCATCTCTTTCCATTTCTCCCTCTCTCTGTCACTCAATTTCTCCCCCCCTCTCTCCCTCTCTCTTTTCATTTCTCCCCCTCTCTTTCCATTTCTCTCTCTCTCTCACACTTATTTTTCTCCCTCCCTCTCTCCCTCTCTATTTTCATTTCTCCCCCTCTCTTTCCATTTCTCTCTCTCTCTCTCTCTCAAATTCTTCCTCCCTCTCCATTCCTCCCTCCGTTTCATTCGTTCTTTCCATTTCTCCCTCTCTCTCTCTTACTCAATTTCTCCTGCTCTCTCCAATTCTCCCTCTCCCTCCATTTCTCCCTCTCTCTCTCTCTGTCCATTTCTCCCTCCCTCTCCATTTCTCCCTCTCCCTCCATTTCTCCCTCCCTCCCTCGCTCTCTTTCAATTTGTCCCTCTCTATCTCTCTCTCCATTTCTCTCTCGCTCTCCATTTCTCCCTCCATCCATCTCTTTCCATTTCTCCCTCTCTCTCTCACTCAATTTCTCCCCTACTCTCTCCCTCTCTCTTTCCATTTCTCCCCCTCTCTTTCCATTTCTCTCTCTCTCACACACTTATTTTTCTCCCTCCCTCTCTCCCTCTCTCTTTTCATTTCTCCCGCTCTCTTTCCATTTCTCTCGCTCTCTCTCTGTCTCAAATTCTTCCTCCCTCTCCATTTCTCCCTCTCTCTCCATTCATCCCACCCTCTCTCTCTTTCAATCTCAATTTATCTCTCTCTCTCTCTCTCCATTTCTCCCTCCCTCTCCATTTCTCCCTCTCTCGCTCTTACTCAATTTCTCCTGCTCTCACCAATTCTCCCTCTCCCTCCATTTCTCCCCCTCTCTCTCTAATGGGCCTTCTTAGAGAGGAGGGAGTCCAACAAGGAGCCTACTTGTAAGCGTCTTAACAAAAGACATACGACCATAACAAAACAAGAAGAAAACACAAATATAAGACGCTTGTATAACAGGGAGAGAGGGGGGGAACCTCCGTAAAGTCAGACTGGATACGTCCGGAACAGATGGAAACGACGTTAGGAAGCTTTTGTCAAACTGGATATCAGAAACTTGGATTCTTCACGTTGGCTGGGGCTTCACAACATGGCTGATTGCGAACATGGGCTTGATCTTCCGGATGGTCCCCCCATCAAGATGCCGCACAGAGACTTGAAGTTATCGAAAGATGAGAAATTTGAATTCAAGAATTGAATAACAGGGTTTTTCAGAAGAAGTACAATGATGATGAATAAACAATACGGGGGATTGGAGCGGTCTTATGACCTCTGTAAACAGGGGATCCCCCTTGGCTAGCCAAGCAGGAGCGCTAGAATCCTTGGAACTCTCATCCTACAAAAGCATGTTGTAACTTCTGATGATCCCGCATGGTTCCCCCTGCTTCTTTTTAATATCGACCACCCTCTCTATACCTCTATGTCTATTGCTCTCCCTCTCCCTCTCCCTCTCTATGTCTCTGTACCTCTCTGCCTCTCACTCTTTATCTCTCTATGTGTCTCTCGCTCTCTCTCTCTCCCTCTCTCTCTCCATCTATCTCTTTATATCTCTGTGTCTCTCGCTCTCCCTCTCCCTCTTCCTCTTTGTGTCTCTCGCTGTCCTGTTTCTTCTCCCTCCCCATGTTTCAGTACCTTTTCGTCTCTCTCTCTCTCTCTCGCTCTGTCTCTATCCATCTCTCTTGCTCTCTGTACCACCTGCTCCCGGTCTATGAACGTTTCCCTCGACCCATGCATCAAGATGGAGACCCGTCCCAACAGAGCCCAATACTGCATCCTTAAGGGAGCCTCTCCAAAGACGACAGAGGCGGCCTTTGATCTTCGTAAGTTTTTCCTACAACCACCCTGAGGTCGAGAATCCTACCTCATCTGTCTCTCTCTCCCTTGCAATGAGAAGTCCACCCCTGCAATGAGAAGACAATTGGGAATATGTGGCGTGCACTGCTCCGTCACTCCCTCATAACCCTTCCCTTCTACTCTCGGTGCGCTAACTCCGTCGATGCCCTTCTCTCATCATCTCTCTAGCTCTCAGAACTATCCTTTCTCTTAAAAACTCGGTGCATCTTTTATAAAACAAGTCAAGACATTATCCTCGTTGAAGAGTTACAAGGGAGTCTTATCACTCTCCCTCTGTCCCTCTCTCTCTCTCTCCCTCTCTCTTTGAAAGTGACTATCTGATGAAAAAGATGGAGACACTGCAAACAAATCATTTTCCTAATCAACATATTAATGCTTTCTAGTTAAAGTACGTATTGCTCATCGCTTTCAAAATAAACATATCAAATATTTATCTTTGATTCGGATACAAATAGGTTGTCGGCCAAAAGCTATGTTGCTATTGATTCATGAACGATAACTATGAATAGACAGGTCTCCTACACCACATCTTTTCCCTCTATGTATTGTAGAGGCGCGTCGGTTTCTAAAAATCCTCACACTTGCAAAGATTGACAAAGCATTGAGCATAAATTTATTTTTCATGAATTCGCGACAGAAGGACTAGATATTGATTGAACAATCAAACAGTCAGCGAAGTGCGCAAAATCAGAGTAGAGAGCTTACGCTATTGCCTCAAACTTTAAATCCTGCATAGCTTCGTGCTACGGATTAAAACCGGCAGAATTTCCAGGAAAATGACATGTCTGCTCTGGTCTGGTGTTTTATAATCGATCTGCCGTAATACAAGTGCCACGAGAGATGTTTGGCGAAATCCATGGTCCATTGCCGTCGTAAAACTTTGCAATCGGCTGTGCAGCATCTCTAATTTGAAAAAAAAACACGCGTAAGCAGGAGCATAACAGAAACTAAACGAAAAGCTTACAAAACATGCGTAAGATTGATTGCTCTGGAGAACATGGCGATGGGCTGAGACGAAATGAATATCATGCCAGCCTAAACTTACAAAATTAGTATTAGAGAACATACATGCGCACGCAAAGATCAGAAGATGGGTAAGGCCCAGGTGGAGAAGGCCTCGCCTCTAAAGCTTGTAACAGTGCGTTGTTATCCACCACACTGTCTATACGGTAATGCCGGGAAGCTTAATCTCCCCATTGGAGATATTGGCTGAAGCCACTATTGCCAGGAAATCCCACATCGTTATTTAAGCTGCGTGCATGTTTTGTTTTAAAAGAAAAATGAGTGTTCGGACGTTTTAAGACTCCAATAAAACGTCGAAGAAGGATGAAAGAAGAGGACGATGAGATTCGGTAGAGAAAATACGAAGATAGAATCAGGATTACCTGTTCCGCTTGAGCTCCGAAGGCGACCGTGGGGTTGTTATTATCTTTTAGAGGTGAATGACATTGTGGCAAGTCCGGGAGAAGTTCTACAAGGTCCTCCTCCGTGAATATTGCAAGGAGCGCCACACTATTTGTGGAATAAAATCGACTTAACAAATCATTATAATGAAAGCAAAAACATGACACGCTGAATGAAAACATAATTTTAACACAAGAAAAAGGAGACTAACAAACATACCGAGAGAGAGAGAGAGAGAGAGAGAGAGAGAGAGAGAGAGAGAGAGAGAGAGATGGAGATTGAGAGACAGAGATGAAGAAGCTTACAGATCGTCGTCCATGTCGTCTGGCGGGCAACCATCAGAGCTGGGCTGGGCCACGTTCCCGTTTGGCGTATTGGCTGCGGTTGAGCCTGCAGAAGGTACGTCAGACTTACCATCACTGCCCTCACCACCATAGAAGGCGGCCAGGATCTCCGGCCTGTGATCCGCGAAAATTAAAAGAAAACGGTTAGCGTGTGATGTCGTTCGTATACTTGCAAAGAAAAGCCATTAAGCAACTTAGGAAATATGATTTGAAGTTAGAGGCTTACATGCGTTCCGCAACAGCTTCAGGAACGAGGGTGGACGTTCCGGCAGAGACGTTACCCTGCACGTGAAAAACAAGTCATCTAAACATCAGTTGTGCGATCATAACACACAGTGAAAATCTCCTTTCATAAGGGACATAATGTCTCCGAAAAGCTTCGTATCATGAAGTCACTCGCCTTGGTGGCCTCCTCGAGTTGTTGGAGGAGGTGACAAATGACACTCAGGGATCCTGTGACGGGAAACATGGACCGGATCTCGGCTTCGTATGAGAGCGACAGAGCGCACACCGAACGGACAGCCGGGTCCTGTTTTTCAAGAATCTTGGTGGTGTTGGCCACCCCAAAAATGTCGTGCACTCTCGCAAACTTCTGAGGATCTTCTGCGGGGAAGTAGGGAGTTTGCAACTAGCGCAGGCTCCCCCTCTGGATCTCTTCATTCTTGGCAGGATTCAAACAATACCTCTTTGTCGCTCGCTGTCCTCTTCCGTTCTCTCTTCCTCCTGGCGTTCAGTGGGACGCTGTACCGAGTCGTATATTAACCACAGAAAGAGCGAAAGTCAGCGGAATCAGAGAAACGTCACCGTTGTCCCCGTCTCTCGCTCTCTATTTTCTCTTCTTATTCTCTCTCTCTCCCTTTCTCTATCTCCTCTCCTTATTCTCTCTCTCTCGCTCTCCCTATGCTCTCCCCTCTCTCGCTCTATTAACAACAGAAAGAGAGTGAGAGAGAGAGAAAGTCAGCAGAATCTGAGGAAAGTCAGCTTCGTTCCCATCCGTTTCGGGAGTTCGTTTTGTTCGATTGGTTCGTTTTACTATCCCGTCTCTCCTTTTTTCTAGCTCTCTTTCCTCCCCTTATATTTCCTTTTCGGATATTTTTATTCGCTACATCCTCCCTCTCGCTTTCTTCCGCACCCTCTCGCACTCAATTATCTGTCATTTCTCAGCATCCGTTTTTCCTTCTCCCATCATTCTGTCGTTCTCTCGCTCCCCCTCTACCATCTGTCCTTATTCCCCTTATTGTTCTCTCTCCGTCTCACTCTCTTTCTCTCTCTATCTTCTCTCCTTATTCTCACTCTCGCTCTCCATCTCCTCTCCTTATTCTGTCTCTCGCTCTTTATCTCCTCTCCTTATTCTCCCTCTCGCTTTCTATCTCCCTCCTTATTCTCTCTCTCGCTCTCCATCTCCACTCCGTATTCTGTCTCCCGCTCTCTATCTTCTCTCCTTATTCTCCCTCTCGCTCTCTATTGATAGATCAAAAACAAAAAATTACCTTCCATTTGAGTCTCCTTTGACTTTTTCTTGAGGGTGGAGGGTCCTTCTTGATCCTTCACCGAGGAGCTTCTTCCTCGAGGACGATGGCACCTTGGGGACTCCTCTCGATGGTGGACCAAGGGGACCCGAAAACTCCTTAAAAAGAATCCCAATGGGATTCGAAATGGTGGCAGTTGCAAGCCCCTCCATCAAGGGCTTGCAACCGCCGGTATACCAAAGGTTGCAACCGTTAAGAAAACAACGGTTGTAGCCCACTTTAATGGAGGAATTCCAACAATCTCCCACTTGGGCTACACACCTTGACTTTCCATATTTAATGAGCTCAAACGGTTACTATTTCTCAAGGTACAAATATTCATCTCGTCCATCAACATATTTAGCATAGGACTGAACAGCTTTCATCACATTATTGCGCAATTAACCCACCACAATCACTAATGCTATAATGTAGAATGACATAGATTAAATTTTATACGAGTCCCACTTTATGGAGATCTTATAAACAAAATGGATAAAAGAAACTTTAGTTCTGCAGAAAATGTATACATGTCCACATTAAGAACACTTCATACAAACTCCCACTTAAACTCACTATGCTTCCCAATGAAGAATGCCCATGTGAGTAGTATGCTCCATAAATACTTAAGGCAATACACCTTTCGTAAGCGGATCCGCAATCATTGAGTTTGTTCCAATATGCTGTGTAGACAATTCTCCATTTTGTATCCTTTCCTTGACAATTAAGTACTTGATGTCTATATGCTTAGACTTTGTCAAGCTCCTATTGTTGTTGGAGAACAGAACGGCTGACTTATTGTCACAATATATCTTCAACGGTCTTTCGACACGATCTAGAATTCGAAGCCCCCTGACAAAATTCCTCAACCATACTCCATGATTAGATGCCTCATACATAGCAATATATTCCGCGGCCATAGTGGATGAAGCTACAAGTGGTTGCTTTGCACTCCTCCATGAAATGGCTCCTCCAGTCAACAGAAATATATAACCTGACGTGGATCTTCTTGAATCTTGGCATCCAGTAAAGTCAGAATCAGAATATCCAATGATCTCCAATTGATCTGACCTTTTATATGTGAGCATGAAATCCTTAGTTCTCTGTACATAGCGCATGACTCTCTTGGCCGCTATCCAGTGATCCATTCCTGGATTGCTCAAATATCTTCCAAGCACAAAACTAAAAATATGTACCTACTCCCACTGAACTTATGATATACACAATTATCAACTTTATTCATCTCAAAACCATATGAAATGATAACCTTATGGAATTTGTGATACCATTGACGAGAAGCTTGCTTGAGTCCATAAATGGATTTCCTTAATTTGCAAACCAAATTATTTGAATCTTTGGACTCAAAATACTCCGGTTGCTTCATGTATATCGTCTCCTCAATGTCTCCATTGAGAAAGGCGGTCTTTACATCCATTTGATGAAGCTCAAGATTGTAATGTGCAACTAGTGCCATTATTATTCTAAAAGAGTCTTTTAAAGAAACTGGAGCAAAAGTCTCTTTGTAATCAATACCTTCCCTTTGAGTAAATCCTTTGGCTACGAGACGTGCTTTATGTCTCTCCTTGTTACCTCTTGAATCCCTCTTGGTCTTGAATATCCATTTACAATCTATGGATTTTGCACCATCAGGTAGTGGAACAAGTTCCCAAACGCCATTATCATGCATGGATTTGATCTCTTCCTTCATGGCATCAATCCACTTTTGAGAATCTGAGCTTTCCATGGCTTGACGGAAGTTGATTGGGTCATCTTCCTCGATGCTCATGTCTACTTCATGCTCTTGAAGATACACAAAGTAGTCATCTGGAATAGCTCTCTTTTTCACTCTAGTGGATCTCCTTAATGGTATTGATTCTTGAGGTTGTTGAGTTTGAATTTCAGGGTTGGAGGATTCTTGATTATCATCTTGTACTTGAATTATTGTTTCACCAATGTCAAGTGATTTTTCTTTATCTTGAGCATTGTTGTGAAGAATAGGAGGCATTGTTAAACAATCCTCTTCAAAGACGATAGTTCTAATCTTATCTCCCCCCACAAACTCATCATCCTCAAAGAATAAAGCATTTCCCGTCTCAAAAATAGTTCGAGTTGTAGGATCATAAAATTTGTATCCCCTGGATCATTCGGAGTATCCAACGAAATGGCAGCTTAATGTCCTAGAATCAAGTTTCCTTTCATTAGGCTTATAAGGTCTTGCCTCAGCAGGACAACCCCAAACACGTAAATGTCTTAGACTAGGTCTTTTGCCCGTCCAAAGCTCATAAGGGGTTTTTTCTGTTGCCTTTGTTGGTACTCTATTAGTCAAATAAACTGCTGACTTTAGCGCTTCACCCCATAATGGTTCAGGTATAGAAGTCTGGCTCATCATGCTTCTTACCATATCCTTGATTGTACGATTTCGTCTCTCGGCAACACCATTCATGCTAGGAGATCCTGGCATCGTGTATTGAGGGACTATCCCACACTCTTCCAAATATTTAGCGAAAGGTCCTAGACGTTGTTCTCCCAATCCATCATTTCTGCCGTAATATTCTCCACCACGGTCAGATCTAATGGCCTTAATCCTTTTGTTGAGTTGATTTTCAACTTCAACCTTAGAGTTTTTGAACACGTCACTGGCTTGAGATTTCTCATGAATGAGATACAAGTAACCATATCGAGAATAATCATCAATGAAAGTGATAAAATACTGTTGGCCATTCCAAGAGGGTATAGGAAATGGACCACAAATATCAGTATGAATCAATTCCAAGACGTCTGAAGCTCGATATGAACCATATTTTCTAATATTTGTCCGCTTTCCCTTAATGCATTTGACACAAGTGCCAAAATCCTTAAAATCTATGTAATTAAGAATTCCATCTGACACAAGCCTTTCAATTCTCTTTTGAGAAATGTGACCTAACCTTTTGTGCCACAAAAATGATGAAATCTCATCACCCAACTTTCGCTTTGTACCAACTGCATTTAATTGAAAGGAATATTCCGAAGAGACTTTAGTGTCAACCAAATACAAATTATCATAAGCTCCTAAATTTCCTGTACCTAGAAGTACAGAATCCTTATAAAGACCGAATTTTCCATCCCCAAATGAACAATTGTAACCAGATTTGTCCAATACTGAAACGGATATTAAGTTCACCAAAGATGGCACAACAAAGGTCTGATTAAAAGCAAATGATAACCAGTTTTAAAAACGACTTTAAAGACTCCAACGGCTTCAACCTCCTTCAATTTCCCGTCACCTTGATAGATGAACTTTTCACCGTTATTCGGTTTGCGATGGCTGAGGCAGCCCTGCAAGGATACACTCACATGAGTAGTGGCTCCAGAATCTACCCACCAAGTGTACCTTGGTACAGAAGCTAAGTTAACTTCCGAACAAACATAAGAAAGAAAAATACCTCTCTTCTTGAACCATTCTATGCGCTTGGCACAGTCTTTCTTCATGTGTCCACCTTTCTTGCAGAAGAAGCAACGCATCTCCTTATGCAGCTTCTTTTTTAGGTGGAACGCCAGCAATTTGTTTGCCCTTCCTTTTTCCCTTATCCTTAGATTTGTCAGAAGAAGCAACTGTAAGATGAGCACTTTCACATTGTTCTGACTTCAGTCTCTCTTCCTCTTGCACACAATGCGAGATGAGCTCATTCAAGGACCATGGATCCTTTTGACAATTATAGCTCACCTTGAATTGACTGAATTGATGTGGGAGAGAGTTTAAAGCCATGTAGACAATGGATTCCTCCGGAAGTTCCAAGTTTAATCCCTTTAATTTGGAACGTATGTGAGACATTTCCATAATGTGCTCTCGTATATTGCCTTTTCCTGTATACTTCATATTCGTAAGGCGATTCATGAGAGTACTAATCTCAGCTCTATCTTCTTTATGATACCGTTTCTCAATTTCTTGAATGAGAATTTTGGCATCTGTTGCCTCTTCCGCTAAGGTGTCCCTTAGGATTCAGGAATGGTGCACTTGATTACCTTTAAGCACATCCTATTGGACCTTTCCATGTTTCATGGGCCTTCTTTTCTTCAGGAGAAGAAGATTCCTTTATGGCCGATGGTTGTGCGTTCGGAGGGCATAATCAAGATCCAAGCACCCAAGTACAATGATAAGAATTCCTTCCATTTCTTAAAGTTTGTACCACTTAACATAGGAATGGAATTCAAATTGCAAATATCAGAAGATTTTAAGCCTAAATACAAAGAATAAATAAACTCACATAAGAACGTAATCAAAATTTACGTCAACACCAAATAGTGAAATTTGGCACAAGCGATCAAATGCAACATCAATTTCATCTTTGGATGATAATCAACTTGCGAGCGATCCACTTCGTAAGATAGTTAAATTCAAACAATCATAAATAATCATTGGTAAGATCTCCTTTGGGATGACTTATCCTGATCATTTACACATAATGATCGTTAAATTTTCTATCATGAACATGGCTTACATTCGGCCAAGCACTCATTTTCCTTTGGGCCAATAAGTGCTTGCATGAACAAAATCATTTCTTTATCTTAGTATTTTAACAAATAACTAAGGTTGATATAGCCATCACATTGCATGCGAAAATACTAGATCCATTTTAAATTTTAGTGACCTAGTGTGCAATAAATTCTGCCAAATATTTCCTCTCCTTTGGGTTAGGATATATTTGCATGAATTAAAAAAAAGAAAAGACTTTAAAAAATAACAAGGATGTCATTTTAACATAAAAGAATTTAAACAAAATATTATTTTGGGAATATTTCAATGTTGCATTCAACCTTTTCTATGCCGATATAAACTCTAGTGGGCCACTATTATAAGGCCAATATGAGCATTAAAAAAAAATGTCATATATATTTCCAAAGAAAAGTAAAAAAAAAAACTGTTTTGGGATGGTTTTGAAGATGACCTTATGCCCTTTCATGAAGCCCAATTCTTAATGGGCTATATTTTCAGTTCCTTTTAAAAAAGAAGAAAAATCGATGCAGGAGGGGGGGGCTTGAACCCACGACCTCCCCCAACCCACCATTCCCTCCAACACCTTAACCAACCCAGCCACCATCATTTTACGAAAATGGGTATATTTAATATATTATAAACCATAATAGCCTTCATCTTCCCAAAAAAAAAACGAAACGAAAGCTGCAAAAACTCAATGCGGAAATGGATTATGGAGATCCAAAACGATGAAGATCATCACTCAGAGTGATCGATTTTCGTCGACCTATCATGCTCTGATACCATTTGATAGATCAAAAACAAAAAAGTACCTTCCATTTGAGTCTCCTTTGACTTTTTCTTGAGGGTGGAGGGTCCTTCTTGATCCTTCACCGAGGAGCTTCTTCCTCGAGGACGATGGCACCTTGGGGACTCCTCTCGATGGTGGACCAAGGGGACCCGAAAACTCCTTAAAAAGAATCCCAATTGGATTCGAAAGGGTGGCAGTTGCAAGCCCCTCCATCAAGGGCTTGCAACCGCCGGTATACCAAAGGTTGCAACCGTTAAGAAAACAATGGTTGTAGCCCACTTTAATGGAGGAATTCCAACATCTATCTCCCTCCTTATTCTCTCTATCGCTCTCCATCTCCACTACATATTCTCTCACTCTCTATCCCCTCTCCTTATTCTCCCTCTCGCTCTCTATCTCCGTTCTTAATCTCTCTATCGCTCTCCATCTCCACTGCGTATTCTCTCACTCTCTATCTCCTCTCCTTATTCTCCCTCTCGCTCTCTATCTCCCTCCTTATTCTCTTTCTCGCTCTCCATCTCCAATCCGTATTCTCTCGCTCTGTATCTCCTTTCCTTATTTTCCCCCTCGCTCTCTATCTCCTCTCCTTATTCTCTTTCTCGCTCTCCATCTTCACTCCGTATTCTCTGTCTCTCTCTCTCCTCTCCTTCTCTTGTCTCTCTCTCTTGGTCAGTCTTTCTCTATCTCTCTCTCTCTCTTTCTCTCCTTCTCTTGTCCCTCTCTCTCGGTCAGTCTTTCTCTCTCTCTCTCCTTCTCTCCTCTTGTCCCTCTCTCTCTCTCTCTCTCGCTCTCTCTCTCTCGCTGTATTTTTGCCTCTTAATCTCTCTATATCGTTCTCTGTCTCTCTGCTTCGTATTTCTGTATCTCGTATTCGTTGGTTATTGTCCTCTTTCTCGCCCTTTTTCTCTTCTCTCGTTATGATATCTCTCTCCCCATCTTATTATCTATCGTCATTTTTTAGATATTAAGTCCTTGCCTTCTGCTTAAGGATGACAGCTGAGGACCCTGTAGACGATGCTTTCAATCTTATGGACTCCGTCTTACATATCGACAAATATTATATCATACATCTATGAAGTAGGATTTCGTAATCTATGTTTGATAAGATTGGAAATATCTTAAAGGAATTATTAATATTTGTAAATTTTGAATAACCTATATTTGATAATGCCGTGCTCTTCGTGCAGAAGACCTCAGGTCTAAGTTTATCGATGTTTTTTTAATGCCTTTGAAAAACGTGTAAAAATTTTGGTGGACTGGGTTTCTTTGTGGTAGGGGTTTTCCACTTGTCTGCATTAATATTTTTAATGATTAATTTAAGGGGATTTAGATGAATGTATTTTCGATTCAGATCTCTATTTTTCTAATTGTCGTCCCACTTAAGTTCTATGTCACAAAAGACATGCATCAAAAAAATGTTTTCTAGTAACCCCCATTGGTCAGTAAAAAGTATAATTTTGAACCTCCTGTGACCTTCAGATATTAAAATACGTATGGGCCATCTAATATTTGAACTGAGTGAATATTATCCATTTGAAGAGAGAGTGACGGGGTAATTACTGTCGAGGACTAGTAATTCTTTTACTACAAACCTTTACACTGAGTATTGCGATCTAAATACAACACGAAACGATAGTAATGACGGTGTATGTGGGAAGAAGGTTGGGTCTAAAAATACTGATAACCACAATGTTTGGCTCATATCAGTTGTTTAAAGGTAATAAAATATATGAATTAGACCCTTGTGTTGACCTTGAAGTCATCTTATTTGATAAATTCTTGCTGAAATCACTCCAAAGTTCACGTTCATTTCATCACCGCTCTTTCTCCAGAAAATTTTTGACAATATTTTGTTATCTTGTCCTTAAATTCGGGGGAAATTAAAATAAGACAAATACTGATAGGCATTTAAGGTAGTTTACTCTTATCAATGATTTTATCCTTCTTTTTAAATGATAATCAATTAAATATGCTGATTTGAGATATGCGTTTAGACATAGCCACGAGGGAATGATTAATTTTTTAACATGTTTCACTGACCAAGGCGTAATAGCATTGCATCTATGTCAAAGTCTGATATTTTAAAGCTCTATAAATAACACATTTTCTGTTATAAGAATGTGCACCATTATGTCAATCGTATAATCCGGATCCTGTGAACCAAACTTATTGACGCGCATGAAGAGATTCAGAATTTAATATTTTAAAGATGACCAGAAATAGGAGCATAAATTTATAAATCTTCCAGAAACACTAAAGGGAGATGTATCATAAAATATAACTTTTCTTGTAACTGCATTGATTACTCTGAGAGTTTCATAAAATCAGGTAACGCCAAGGGTATTAAGGTAGAATTCTATTAGTTATCATCCTTTTGAACCATTTCCTTAGAATGTGTACGAACTAATATATTTATGAAAATACTTTCACAAGAATGGTAAATCTCCCAACCGGGCAAGCTACAAAAATTAAAATTGGTAGTTTATTCCCTCTCTCCTTCTCTCTCTCTGTCCCGGTCTCTCGCTCTGTATTCTCTCCTTATTCCTCTGTCGTTCTCTCTCTGTCTCTTTACCTCGGTCTCTCTCTCTCTCTCTCTCTCTTTTCTATAACTCTCTCCGTCTTATTATCTAGCATCATTTTCTGGATATCAAGTCTTTGCCTTCTGCTTAAGAAGACAACTGAAGACCTTATAGATGATGCTTCCAATGCTATCGACATATATTATATCATACATCTATGAAGTAGGATTTTCTAATCCATATTTGATAAAAATCAGAAATATCTTTCAGGAGTTATAAATATGTGTAAATTTTGAATAATCTATGTTTGATAAATCTGTGGTCTTTGTGCCGAAGAACTTAAGCCTAAAGTTCATGATATTTTTTTTACTTTGAAGGAAATGTAAAAATTTCAGGTTGAATGGGTTTTCTTCTAGGAGAGATTCCCACTTTCTCCCTCTCCGAGGACTCGGATGTGGATACCCCTCCTGGCTCGAGACGCCGTTCACATGCATCACCCCCACCTTCATGCAAGACGTACTACACCCGATCTCGGTGCGTCACGCGAGCCGATAGACTTATGGTTCCAAGTCTTGTTTAGAACTGTAGAGGGATAGGTAGCCCTCTCACCCAACCCCATCTACTTACCCTTATTACTAGGCATAGATTAGGCATCATGGGGCTACTCGAGCCGATGCTTACATCGGATCAGTCCCCAACCATCGCGAGGAAACTTGGGATGGATCATGCTTACTACCATCCATCAAATAAACTCTGGCTTCTTTGGAAGCGAGATTATTCGATCGCACTCTTGGCCGAAGGAACACAATACGTCACCTTTGACGTGTTGTGCTCCCCAAAGCCTTATCTACTTACCATTGTGTATGCTCCGCATAGACAAACTGAGAAGGAGGCCCCTTGGGAAGAACTCGCCCACCATATTCACTCTCACTCGCAGCTAGTTGAACTCCCTTGGTTTATAGCCAGAGATTTCAACTGCATACGGGACATTAGCGAGCGCAAAGGGGCGCCCACCTCGGCTACGCTCTATGCATGCCTTCAATGATTTTATTCACATCACTGTTAGTGGAACCACCTACCACCGGGAGAAGTGGACTTGGTGCAATGAACACCAAGCGGATGCGGCGTATATCTGACGGCTTGACCGTTGTTTCACGAATAGCTCTACATTGATGCAGTGCACTCTCACGGTAGAGCTCCTTCTGAGACTTTACTCGGACCACACACCGATTCTCCTCCTCCCGGATTCGAGTCATCGGATCCGCCACCCCCCATTCCGCTTCCAAACCATGTGGTTGGAGCATAGTAATTTCCATAGATATGTACGTAGTCATTGGCACGGTTCCATCTCTACGTCACCTATGGAAAACTTTAGTTACCGTCTGCGCAACCTCGAGTTCCACCTCAAATGGTGGAGCCGCCATGTCTTTGGAGACGTCCATTCCCCGGTAGAGGAGCTTAAATGGAAATTGATTGATGTCGACCGTCACCTACAGGAGTGCTGGACAGATGACATGGGGGAGCGACAGCTACGACTTAGAGAGCAGCTGGAGGATGCTATGCGACGACATGAGATTTTTTATCTCCAAAAATCGCGTATCCAATGGATGCGAGAGGGTGATAGGAACACACGCTTCTTTCATGCCTCGATCCGTCACAAAGCCCACCCGAACTATACGACCATCCTCGAGACGCATGGACAGTACCCTATCCAGCTAGTAGGTGCAGGCGTGGAGTACTATCACTCCCTCCTCTCCTCGTAGCCCACTGTTATGAGCGAGGATATTCTCACCTCCATCCCCCCCTTAGTGACCAACCAGGTAAATGCACTTTTGCTAGCTACCCTGACGCGCGCGGAGATCAAAGAGGTAGTGTTCTCCTTGGGCCATAACAAAGCCCTAGGACCCAATGGCTTCACTGCCAAATTCTATACGGCGTGCTGGGATGCGGTAGGCACTGACTTGGTCCTAGCTATCAAGGAAGCGTTCCAACGTAAAGTCTTCGCAAAGAGTTGGAAATCCACTTTTTTGGCGCTTATTCCGAAAGTGGACACCCCCACTTCCTTCCGTGACTTTCGTCCGATCAGTCTTTGTAATGTATGCTATAAAGTTGCATCAAAGATCATTACAAACCGACTTGGACGCTTCCTTGATAGACTTATCTCGCCAGAACAGTGTGGCTTTGTCAAGGGTCGACAGATCCATGACAACATCACACTAGTACACGAGCTAGCCCAATCGATAGACACTCATATTTCGGGCTCTAACGTCATCATCAAGCTTGATATGGAGAAAGCCTTTGATCGAGTTGAGTGGAACTTCCTCGAAGTGTTGCGCGCCCGGATTCACGGATGCGTTCATCGTGACTGGTCGAGGCTTGCATCAGGGAGAATCACTTCTCCCTCTTGATGGATGGAAATTCCACCGGCTTTTTCACGGCTACGTGGGGACTTAGGCAGGGTGACCCTATCTCACCCACCCTCTTTATATTGATGGAGGAGGTCTTTAGCCGATCGCTCACACGGGCGATCAACCAAGGCCTCATCCAACCGTACTTTACAAAGAGGGGTTGCCCGATCATCTCTCACTCCTTATTTGCTGATGATGCCATCTTGTTCCTTAATAGATCTAAAAAATCCATCAAGGAATTTATGAGTGTCCTTACAGCGTACGAGCAAGCCTCCGGCCAACTTGTCAACGCTTCGAAGAGCAGCTTTATTGTGGGCCCGTCCACCACTCTGAGGCGCTCTGGGATCATTCAGCACTCCACATGATACTTACGAGGACAGCTTCCATTCGACTACCTTGGATGCTCTATCTTCCTTGGCCCTGCTCGTCATCATTATTTTGATGCTGTGCTAGGCAACCTAAGGAAGAAATTGGAGGGATGAAAACTACGTTTCATCTCCCCTGGAGGCCGCATCCAACTAATCCGACATGTCCTCATGAGTATCCCGCTACACACTTTGGCGGTCCACTCACTATCACTTACGGTTCTCCGCTCTGTCGAACGCCTATGTGCACGCTTCCTATGGTCTGGTCATTTTGAGGGGGAGCGACGTCACCATTGGGTTTCTTGGGAGAAAGTATGTCGGCCGACGCTCGAAGGGGGTCTAGGGATCAGACGCCTCTCGGATGTCCAAGACATGCTTCAAAAGAAACTGGTATGGCGTATGCGTACCACCCACTCCCCATTGGGGAGTTTCATCTTAGCTAAACACAAAGAATGGGCCCGACGCGAGCTTGATATTCGGGGCACCAAGCGATGGCGGACATGGCAGCGCCACTGGCTTGAGATGAGTCACGTGACCCGTTGGCACATCCGTCGAGGCGACATTAGCGCTTAGTACGACACCTGGCATGCTAATGCGGCGCTCGCTTCTCATCCTCAGTTCGTACCACACCGTGTACGCCTCACAATGGCCCAGTTGCTTAGAAGCAACACACCACACCTATGGGAGCAGCACGGCCTTCCCTTGGCCACTTTATCTGAGGTCTAGACTACCCCTCTTGACCTTAGTCCTGATTGTGCCATCTGGGCACTCACACCCCATGGAGCATACACGTGTCGTTCCTCGTGGGAGCATTTCCGTGTGAAATCTCCCCCACAGCACTGGGATCAGCGCATTTGGCATCCGGCGATCCATACACGTGTCTCCTTTTTCCTTTGGAGACTCCTCCACTGAGGCCTCCCGACTGACGACCGAGTGGCTCGGATAGGCTGTTCTCTTAGTTTGCGCTATCACTGCTGCCCCACTCTCCCGCACACAGAGACGATAGATCATCTTTTCTTCCATAGCGAGACGGTAGTGGACTGCTGGCGTCTCATCACCGACTGTATTCGTCCTTTGACACCGTCTGAGTGTTTCGGCAAGTTTATCCTCACGCCGACTCGCTCTGCACGGAGCCCCATCCTCCCCATCACCATAGCTTATCTTCTATGGGAGATTTGGAAAGGGCAAAATTCGTCTCGTTTTGCAGGTACACCTATGCGAGCTGAGGACATCAGGTGTCGAGTTCAGCTGTGGCTTCGACGCATTCAGCCTCTCCTCACATCGCGAGACAGCCGATCACCACTTGCATGTGACCTCCTCCGCTCTATTGGCATCCCGGTGACCCCCCCCGCCACCCGCATCCAGTATCGAGTAGTTTCTTGGCTCCCACCGCCAATAGGCTTTCTCAAATTGAATGTGGATGGTGCGGCAAAATGGAACCTAGGGCCAGCAGGGGGCGGAGGCCTCCTACACGATCACACAGGGAGCCTCCTTCTTGCCTTCTCTTCTTTTTATGGCGTACAAACTAATACAGTAGCCGAGGCTATGGCGATACGTGATGGTCTCCTCCTCTGTGAGGAACGGAACCTTCATAATATCGTCGTGGAATCCGACTCACAGATATTAGTTGATATGTTTAGTACATGCACATGCTCCCAGTGGCGACAACGTCAAGCGTGGAACGACATCATGCGGTGCCGCTCGCGTATCGCGTGCTTTCGTCATCAGCTAAGAGAGGGAAACCAGACAGCTGATGGCCTCGCCAACCATGCGGTACACGCTCGCACCCACTCCACTCTTTTCTATTCTTGGCAGGAGCTTCCGCCCATGGCCCGAGGATGTCATCGGCTCGATCGTCTTGGCTTGCCCTCCCTCCGCACACGCCGCCTCCTCGCGACGCCCGACCCGCGGAATTGGAGGATCGCCTAGAGCTCTGGCGTACGAGGCGTGGACCGCGCCCACCTCGACTAGAGCGTCACTCCGCCCACTCCGAGCACACATCACGACGACGAAGAACCACCCCGACCAGAGCGCTACCAAGCGCTACAATGACCTCGTGGAATCGCTCCGGAGAAACGACAGCGAACACACTTCCTCGGCGTCGCGAGGTATCACTCATGTATCTTTTCTTTTCCCTAACTATGGGCGTGGACGAGTGGGATCCGAGTGTAATTGGGATATATATACTCGATCCACGCCCACAAACATTGAAAAAAACTACACTTTATAAATAAAAACCCTGGGTGGCACCTGGGCACGGCTGATCGGACTACGGGCACAACCCGAGGGGTGGACGCACCCGCCACCGGGATTTTTGCCAAAAAATAAAAATAAAAAAAAACCCTAAAGACGATACGTGGCAGAAAAAAAAGTTTAGGATAAGTCTCAGATTTTGAACAAGTTTGGGATATCTTGTGCTATTAACCCTAATTTTAAAGGTCTATGTTGGTATTGTTGGAATTTAAAGACATAATTTATGGCATCCACAGGAATGTTTATTGACTCGATGAGAAAATATTGTTCTACTTTAAAGACAGATAATTCATGACATCCACACAAATATTTATGGACTCAATGAGAAGGTACTGTTGAAATTAAAATACAAATAATTTATGGTATCCGCACAGATTTTTACTGACTCAATAAATCAACCGTGTTAAAAGCTTTTGACTCCACAATGCTTTTAATTTATGCTTTAATCTGGACTATCATTCAAGTACTTCTGCCCACATAAGAGTTTTTAATGAAACAAAACCCTTTGCCGTCAAATGGGAGAGCTGCGTTTTATTTATTATTTATTGTTGGACTAGAATTGGTAGGTGATGTGAACCATGAAATGTCTTGCACTTTGGTGTGAACCATGAAATGCAATGATAATTGAGATGCGCATGAAATATGTGGTATTGGATACAATATCAGATATGAACAGACCCGCTCCTCTTGAAAAGTTTCATAATCATTGGTAGGGGCGCGCCAGGCCGATGCAGTAGTGCAACGCAAGGGCGACGCGTGAGGGCCCCAGTGGCAAGCCACTGTGGTGGGCTCTCCCCCACAAGAAATTAATTTAATATCATGTGGGCCGATGGCCCACGTATCAGATATTAAACTGATAAGAACAGATACTACACTTGATCTTAGCCAAAAGGCCGAGAAAGGTATGATTTTAATCGAGGTGATTTGACTTTATTTATACCCAACTGCTTCATTTGTTTCCGAATTCCTCGATATGGGATAAAAATACGTTCCCGGAAGACTGTTTCTTATAGATTCCGCCCTTTTGCTCGCAAGAAGTATTCTTCGGACGGTGGAATCTGCTCGGTCGAACTCTGCTCCTCGCAGTACAGGTAGAGAATCGCGAACTTGACTGTTTTCTTTCCATTTATCGGGCCCCGCGACCTCGGAAAATCACGAATTCGGTTGTTTTCTCTCTTTTTTATCGGTCTGCTTCTATTAGAATAGATTGCTCGACAACGTTGGAAGGATTATAACCTAGATTCTCTCCTTGTGAGAAGGAGACATTAACTTCGTGCGGGTCACTGAAATTTTTCTTCCTCAAGCGTAGATGCATCCTTTTAATCGTCGGTGGGATTGCCTGCATTCTCTAGCATAGAAATCCTGCTATCAGAATATTTTGTTTTAACATGATCCATGATTCGGGATCATGACGATTCGATTATTTCGTGCGATTTTTCTCTTAACGCAGTTCCTGTCACGGATCATGGAGATTGAAAAGTGAAATTAGGAACACCTTAAATCCTTTCATTTAGGATCTATATCTGAGGTGTGATCCGAATCTCTGATCTCGTACTTCCTCAGCGAAAATCTCAATCGATCGTCGATCGCATGATCATGATTTGATCGCCCACTTCGATCAATCCGCCTGATCGGTGCTTTGATTGACAATCCGCGAGAGGGAAGGCCGTGATCCGATCGGCGATCATGATTAGTTTGACGATCCGATCATCGATCTATCTGGTCCGATTTTGAAGGTCTAATTGTCTTTATCTTTTTAAGAAAAAAGAATAGCAATTGGCGAAAATGAACCCTCAACTCGGACATTACCCGGAACTTGTTCTGCATTTATTTATAAATGCAGAGCATGGCCCTGGCCATGGTCGTCAGCTGGGTTTCAAGATTTAGTGGGCTTTCTCTACGTAGTCGTTTATTCACTCATTTGGGTCTGATAGGTTTTGTTTTAAGGACGTTGATTTTTAAGTTGAACCATAACAATTGTAAATAGAATTGCGTACTGTAGAATAGTAATGTATGCACCTAGATGTATAATATATTAGGTTAAACTTTGACTCAATGGTATATATATGTGGTTTATGGTATATTAAAGATTATGTTAAGAATCGACGCAATTGGAGTTGTGTAGTTAGTTTTATTGCGCTTAAAGTGGACTAGGGACCAATTAGGACCTAATTATATCATCAGAGTAATAAAGGTATTATTATATATTTGATATTAAATAGATATGACTCTATATAAGTAATGTGAATTGATGTTGTCAGTTGAATTTTATTAATCTATTTTACAAATACATTATATCTTGATGTAAAAGATACACTACCGGAGCATGCAATTGAGCCTGAATAACTATCTGTATTATGCCGTTAATGATTATATGACATGATTAGACATTACTTATGTTAACAAAAATAAGGAAGACAAGCATTACTATTTTGCTTTTACAACTTAATATATGTAAATATGCATGTCTGTAAACAAAAATAGTATTGAATATCTATATAATTACAATTGCATAACTAGTTTTGTTAAATGAATCTGGGAAATTCCATGATCATAATTATGGTTTACGAATATCAAGGTATAGATAATTATTACGACTATTGGAATAAATAGATGCAGGCCTTTTGAAGTTCTCTTCAACAACGCTGACTTCTGTTAACACTTATCTATGTTGAACTTCGGATTGAAATTATAACTTCAAGAGAATGATTTGTCACAAGGACACTAATACAAATAAACTAATTAAATGTGGTGAAAAAATTCATTTAGGATAAAAGGAAGCATTAGAAGGTGAATATCAACTTTTAATATTTCATCAGATGTTATGACTTTGTTAACAATGAACATGAACCATGCTTTTAAACAATGTGGATGACCATTCTTTCGTAAACAAAATGTTATCTTTCATGACTGCATTATAATTAATGGTTAATGATTTCATAACAGACATCATAGAAGTTTGAGACTTAATATACATTAAATTATACATTAGATTTTCAAACTATATTTTGGCTATAAAATGTTGGTTTTATGCAGTTTTTGTGTCCGATGAATTTTGGATGAGAGTAGAATATGTTTTGACTAAAGAATAAAATTCAAATGGAAGATGGAAAGGTATTTAGTCATGTGAGTGAGAAAAATTAGAAGGAAAGGTAATATACAATTATACTTTGATCTTAATATATTTTCCGATTTCAAACTGATGACAAGTGAGTTTGAAATACAGACTACTATGAATGCCACAAAAACCTAATGGATCAATAAGGATCTCAACTTTTTACCAATTATTCTATGCACAGGAGACCTTGATTTAATCCCAAAAAAAGGTGTACCCTTATTCATGTCTCCCAGTTCATTGTATGTTGCACTTGATATATTCATCTGAATCTAACATTTTTCTCAAGCACAATGACTTGAAAAATTGTTAAAAATAATCATTCAAATATCTTTTTGTTGCATTTACCAATGACTTGATTGCATTGTCTTATTAGAGTTTGATTCTTCTAAAAAAAAGGGCATACAAGGTGACTACACAATCACCTAAATGGACTTGCTGTTGAATTTGAGCTATGACTATTTTGAGTCTCTCAAATAGAGATACGAGGATCATAATCAAAACACAAAAAATCCATTCAACATATACATATGGTATATCGGCTCTAACAATTAAAAATATATATATGTGACTTGAACTAAGTGTTCATTAATTAATCATCATTCCATCTAGGCATTCATAGGGGTCAATTTAATAAGTTGGTTCCTCAAATATCACCCATTATCCCTCTGTAGCGTCTTCACAAATGGTTATGGGGTTAACCATCTCCATTACGTGATAGGGAGTTGATAATGCTATTGTATCCATGTATGAGATGTCCTTCTTAACACTCCTATAAAGAATAAGTGATTAGGGATACAAAGTCATAAATGAGAAGACTTTAATTATAATCCACTTATAATACGATCATCTGTACGCACATGCTTAATATTGATTAGTAAAATTAGGCATGAATAATAATGTATATGACATTTGCCACCAAATGTGAAGTATGTGTTGAAATTTAGTTGGGTTGTGGGCCATAACTCCACCAACATGTATTTTAAGTTTATGACTACCAATCAATGCCAGGGAGAACATATTACTTTGTATCTTAAGCTAAATTTAATTTTAAAAAATGCAATTATGGTGTGAAATAATGAAGGCACACATTATTCTTTTGATTTAAAAGGACACGAACTTAGTAAATTTTAATTTTATAAATGAGCTTAAATAAATTAAATTATATTATGAAAAAAATGAACTTGGGTAATTGTACTAGTTACACCTATGAGATATGTGTTCACACAATTGTTTAACTTATTGACATGTTATCAGGGATATAATAGTGTCCTTTATTTTTAGAATAATGTTGTGATTTTCTATAAGAGAGTTGTTATACTCCTCTCTATCCTTGAAAGAATGAGGTGTAGCTTGGCATCCCACGACCAAATACTTAACATATTGATTGGGTTAATCGATCATTGATAAATTAATCTATATGGAGATATAGTTTATTAATAAGGCCCAATGAATTAATTTTATGGGGCCATTAAATGTTTTCAGTAGAATGATACACTGGCCTACAGGGTCACTGGTACATGATATATGGACAGTATCAGATAGTTAAAGTTTAGAGCTGATGCGAAAAGCTCCTAATTAAGTATAAATAGAATAGAGCACCCATTTTAGGTTCCCATTTCATCCAGATGTGGAATTCCCCGTCTTCTCCCTGTATCAGATTTGTCACCCTTTTAGTGAGACTGGATGGTGAGAAGATCAACTGTATCTTCAAGAATGTTTGAATAAGTTAAAGAGGAAATATATTTTCAGAACGGTTGCATGGATACTTCTAGAGGGTGAACACATGAATGGCTTTAAGGTACTCTTCCTCGCACAAGTTTAGAGTAGAAGCATTTTCACATAAAGTGATATGATCATATATTTTTTATTTCTCAATCAAAAGTGGTTTCCATTGTAGGAACCAATTTCATACCTTCGATCAATCCCATAGAACCGAGCACATAATCCTTCATCCGTGCAATACTCATATGATGACTTTGAGTATGATCAATTACCAAACCTTATCAATCTTCATAGTTAGGACTGATGCATTATTAAATATCCAGAAAATATTTTCTTAGCATTCACATTATCTCCATTGATGGTGTCATTTCATCATCTCCCTTGAATCTGGCTTATCTTATACTAAGGGTGCAAGGTCCTATATTGACCACTAACTTGTCTTTGTAGACTTATTGCTGCATCGGGGTTAAGAGGATTTATAATTCCCTTCTTAGAAACACATGAATCTTATTCATAATATAACTATGCATTCAAAATATGTATTTGGTGTCTCAGTTTTTAGGATCATTTGCATAACAGTAGCATAAATCAGCTCAATTCAAATTTAGCTATAACAGCATTAAGGGGTTTGTAAAAATTCATTAGTGGATGGTTTCCTTAAAGAGAACCTGATAAACTCAAATTCAGTGTTAAATTATGTTGTTGATGTGAGTTTAATCAATAGAAATTGAGACAATGCATAATAATTCTAGAGAGTGGATGAGTACAGGTGATCTCCGCATGAAATGTATCTTAGGGATTTAATTTTCTCTAAATAATTATTCAGGTTGGATGAGAAAGGATACCTATAAGTTAAGAGGTAGTGATGTGATGGAAATGGTGAGATGAGATAGAATGTATTAAGTATTTAAATAGGGTGTGACAACACGTGATGTCATAGGAAGATATGTAGGAAGGATGATGTTAATAAGATGAGTGTAAATGATGGAGTAAAATAGGTGAAAATGAGAGGGGATGATGGTATATACAGGAGATGAGTGAGAAATGTGATGGAGGAAGATGGCAGTTTAGGGTTTTTGAGGTAAACAGAGGGGAGAACATGAGATGAGATCATGATGACATGAGTCATGTGTGACATAGATGATGGATGATGAGGGCTGATGATGGATAATGGTAAATGGTGATGTGAAAGGTGGTATTGATCTGGAAATGTATGTGTTGGAGAAAAACCAATGTAAGGCAAAAGACTAACCTTAGATCCCCTTTGATAACACCCTAATTTCTGTCTTTATTTCATGTTATTAGCACAATTTTATGCATTTAAAGAGCTTAAAATGGGGTTATTATCATATATTTACATGAAAATAGTGTTTCAAGTGATTTCTGATTTTTCTCTAATTTTCTGTTAATTCTATGAATTTTAAAGGATTTATGGAAGCTCAAAATAATTATTTTTGAATGAAAATGGCATATTTAATATTTTATTTCGACATTTATCAGCATGGGAATGAATCAGTGAATTTTCTAAAATTTTTTAGAATTTTTTACGAATTTTTAGGATTTTTATGAGATTTATTTGAAGAGGAAATGTATTTATTTCAAGGAAAAAAAGTATATTTATAATAGAAAAAAAATTATTTTTATTATTTTTGAACTTTCAAGGGCCTTTTTACGAACTTTCGTTGCAAAAAGACCCTGAAAACAGCTCTCGGTCGCCACTGCAGGCGTAAAGATCCAATTTAAAATTTTACAGGGTTTTCTTTCAATTTTTAATATATATTTTTAATGCTTTTAGGAGAAATCGGAGGAGAGAGAGTGCGCCAGGGGCATATACGTAATTACTTTTGGGCGGCGTCTAAAAGCAATTCCAGGCTTTTTAAGGACTTTTCTGCAAAAAGGAGGATTCAAAATGCGCCAGCGAATGAGAGAGCGACACGTCATTGCGCGTTTAAAAACGAAATTAATAAATAAATCAATTTTAAATCCAATGGATTAAATTGGTTTAAAATTGATTTATTAATAACTTTTGATCCTGAAGTCCGATTGAGATGATTTTTTTTGGATTTGTTCTTCTTGATCCCCTCTTTTTATCTGTACGGTTGGATCATTCAGATCCAGCCTACATTGATAGATAAATATTAAGTACTAAACGGGGGTAAAATGGTGATTTTTACCATATAACCTAAGTATAAAAGCTAAATTTCGAGAGGGGGAGCTTATTCTTGATGGTTCTCTATCACAGCTGCAAGACAGAGCGGAGTCCCACCTTGGATCAAGTTATCTGGTACTTTTTCCTTGATTGTATTTGGATTTGTGCATTTTGAATGAGATTAGTTCAATTTCTTGTTTCTTCTTCTTGGTTTTGCTCTGAAATTCTAAATCGCTTGGCTTGAGCGGCATGTACAAGCCCTGATTAGGATTGAGAGGAGAATTTGAGGGATTCAACTAAGCATTCAACTGTATTCCAAAGAAAAACTCTATAAAAATTAGTTTTAATTCTTAGGAGATTAAATTACCCCCATTTCAGTTCTGAATTATCAAAGTTGCAAAAACAAACCAAACTCAAATTAAAAATTCCCTTTTAACCTCTCTAATTGACCTCTTGGATCCTTTTATTAGGATCAAAGAAGCCAATTTAGAGCTCCATATTTCTTCTCTTCATCTCAACTCTTCTACCCCCCTTTCTAAATTCTCATCTAATTAGGGTGACTTGATCCTCATTGAAGATCAAATTCAGTTTAATCAGAGTGAAACGACAAATACAATCACCAAATCGAATTCCTTACTAGCTTCCTTTGGACGACACTCGTACTTATCACTATACGTCTTAAGTGGAGTTCTTATAAATTTTATTGCATAAGCCAAAATCCACAACGACAAGGGCTAAAAATTGCATAGTTTTTACCCCTATTTTTGGCTTATCACCCTTAACCCATGGAATCAGGGTGATTTCATGATGCATATCACCCTCTCCTATTCTCCATTGACCTTCTCCAAACACACAAGACACCAAGAAAACCCTCCATGGACCTTCAAAACCTCACTCTTTCAATATACCTCTCCAGGATGAAGGGATTTTAAAGATATTTTTAACAAAGATTTGTGGCCCAGTTTATAAATCCAATTACATATGGATTGAAGAAAGAAAGACACAGCTACCCTAGAAATTTCAGATCTATCAATCTTCTGGATCGTTGCATATCAAGCCCTAAAGTTGGACAATTCCTAGCCATTTATTCAATCCACATATTTCTCTCTCCTCGTTATCATTAGCGTTATCACATCATTTTTAGGGTTTTGTCTTTAGCATTAAATGAAATGCTATGATTGGCTCAGATTCACCCACATCATCCTTGATCGACAGCTCCCTATCATGCCTTGTGTTACTTCCTGAGAAAGACAAAATAATTGAATAATGGTATAATAATATTAAATAAAGAGGGCGTATGATGTGGCGTCATGTGCACTGCGTTAACACACATTTTCAATTGTTCCAATGATTGCCAGACACATCAATACCGCATGTTCATGTGACGCCATGTGTCTCATGACACGTCATCGGTGCCAATATTTTTACCATTCAAATTGTAATAACAAATATTTTTTTAAGTTCCAACTTGTTCTATACACACATTTATTACCCAAAAATTTGTTCCTTTTTTATTGGGCCACATCATCATCTTTAGTAAGGCAATAAAACAAAATTTATTAGTTGTTAATGCCCTCATGGCATCACTAGTTGTGATGCCATAAGTGTTTTGTTTTAATGATTGGATGATGGCAATCATTAACTGGAATCGTCTACAAGTATCTGCTCACTGAATTGAATGGCAACACATGGCATGGAATATTTCAAACCTGAAAAAACTTAATAATTGATATAAAATTAATTATAAAACTAAAAAATATAACTAAAGGTATAATGCAACCAAGAAAAATCATATCTTTATGAATATGATATAAAAAATATTTTGGAAAAAATATATTCTGATTTTTATATCAAATTACAAAATTAGAAAAACCCCTGAAAATACTATAAAATTTTCAAAGTTCGAAACATCTTCCTCAAGAGGGATTTAATCGTTGTAGGCTTCATAACACATATACAAACTAATTTTTGCGAGTAAAAATATAAATATCATTATATTCACCTATGAATAATGCATGTCATCATAAACTACTAGCCCTCCATATTTTTTGACACAAATGATTGTAGGATCAACATCCTCATAAAATTGGAGTAGATACTGCTCTTGTATCCATATTTCAATGTCAATATTGAATATCATTTGCAAGGGAATATTTACAATGAAATGTTTAAAATAAATGATTATGATCATATTATAATTGAATGATCGTTTCATATATTCCTCAACTTCATTCTCAGTGTCACCTCTCAATACTGAGGAATACAATTTTTTTCAATTACCAGAAATGAGACATGGAAGTGCAACTGTCTTACAAGCCATATAGTTCCATTTGGGACCTCCTTTCTTAACATGCCACCTAACCCATCTTAAAAGTCAAACTCCTTTAGACGGGAGCTATGGAAAATAAAGTATATTTACTCACTCAAGGTGATGGAGATCGCCCGCCCGAGATCGCCGCCGTGTCTTTGAATGCCAGCTCGCGTCCCCCTGACCGGCATGCCAAGGCACAAACAAAGGCACCCGGGTTCAAGCGACCCCGGGTGAAAAGCAAGTACATATCTTTCTCGTGTTTTGATTTTTTCTTTCTTTTGGTGTTTTCATCTTCGTCATCATCATCGTCTTATCATTTTGTTTCCATCTTCACCTTTGTCGTTTTCATCTTCGTCATCGGAGTCTACTTGTCCTTTGAGTTATTCTTTCTTTTTAAAGTTGTTCTAAGGAGGGTCCTTGTGTGAAAGGACCCTCCAAGTTGGACCCTTCTTAATGGGCCAATGGACCCTCTTGTAAGGGGCCATCATGGCTGATGCAGGACAACGGCAGAGTCGTCGTCCTGAGAGGGGTATCCGAGGGCGATGCTCGGATACCGAGGGAGATGATACGTTGAAATCATTGAAGACGTTGTCCGTCGGTGTGGACATGCCGAGATGCGACTATGTGATACGATGAAACCCTAGGTGACGGTACGTGCAGGCCCCGACTCGTGGGGTTCGCTAGGCTCTGTGCTCTGGGGTGGGCGACCGATGATGGTGACGGTGACCTCCTGACCATCGTCGGAGTGACGAAAGAGTCTAAACGCCACGCGGATTAAATCCATCGGTGCTCTCACGTAACAGATGGACGCTCTCGTGTCCATGTATACTCTCACCTACTCTATCCCGAGCGCGGTGGAGTGCAATCAAAGGGCATATACGACAATGGATAATTACTGGGCGAGCTAGAGGAGCGAGGTACCTCTTGGCGACGTCGTCGTGGAGTCGTATGCCTGTCGATGCAGACGGGGTCGGTGGAGCTGTGCTAGTGGCGGCCTGGCGTTGCTCGATTGTCCTAGATACATTGCGTGTGGCGAGGCTCAAGAGCGGTGACACTGGAGCAAAGTCGGAAGGAGAGAGGCGACACGGCGTGGACCGCAGACCATGTACGCCGTGCTACCACAGTGAATAGCAGCGGCGATCGGCGCGCAACGCAGCGTGCGATGTACGATACAGACCATGGGCATCAAGGAGCGTGAGCGAGGACGGCACGGACAGCATGGCGGTGCGACAACAGCTCTTCGGCGGTGCGGGTGATGTCGGCAATGACTGTGGCCTGATGTGGGAGCTCGAGCGTTGGGGCGGACGACGGCGGTGTGGACGGTGGCCTACATTTGAGGCGCGGGGAGCAGCGTAAGGGCACGCAGAGGTCCAGCGGTAGCCGGAATCCGACGGTGGCACAGATCGGCCGTGGGCGACCACTGGCGGCTGCGTTGCACACGAGAAAATTTATCATTTTGAGTTGCACACGAGAAAATTATGCTGCTGTATTTCTCTTTCTATTGGCTTGGTGTTCATCATCGGCTTGGTGTTCATCATCGGCTTGGTGTTCATCATCACCATCTTCTGCATTTCTTTACATTCAAATACACTTCTGCGAATCTATTAGGGCTACAATAAAAATCATAGGATCGATTTCCAGTGATTTCAACATCTAAAAAAAATCTAAAGTATCTCAAACTCTCATTTTTAATATTTTGTGTGGGTTTTGGACTAACTTAAATTCCAGAAAATTCTAAAAATATTTATTTTTTCTTTTTGTTGTTAGTAAAAGTTATGAAAGTTAGTGTAAAATATTTTTAGTGTTTTGATTTGTATTTCTGCTTTGATTTAAATCATTGGAAATTATAGAAATTAACTAAAAATCTAAAAAATCAAATAAATTGCATTATTCACTTTTAAACTCATTTTGTTGGTTCCAAGCTTGAGAAAAAGTCTGAAATTAAACTTCTGCCTCATTATGGATCGACCCCTTACTTGCTCTGCACTAGTTGTAAAGTATTTAAGCGGAATGTTTCATAAATATTGTTGGTTAAATCTGAATTAAAACAACGACATTAACCCCCAAATTTGGACTGATCATTTACTACCTATATAATACACACTCCATGTCTCTCTAAACTCTCACACATCTAACTTATTCATTCACGAGACATCGATGTTCTACAATCAATCTCAGTTGCTTATTAAAGGGTTTGAAGAAGCCTATGATAAGTAAACAATAGTCAATTTGTCAATTGTGCTTAAAAATAAAAATATATATTATGTTTTTGGGAACCTAAGATTCCGTCGAGAGCACCTGGAATTCCTAGAAACAAAATCACTCTTGAGCAAATAGGAACATCTGGAGGTCGGACTCATTTGATAAGGGGAGTTTGTTAAAATTTAGTAGAAAACCGAAGGTAAAATAAGAGATTAAAAAGTTAGTGTATTATTATTTGCTTTGGAGGCTCCCTCCCTCTAAGATTAATTGATTAGTATGGGAAACTCAAAAATGAAATTTCCATCTATTTCAATGAACTATATCTTGAAAATTTGCTCTTACGTTGCACTACATTTATTAGCTTTAGTATTGTGTTGACATCCTCATGTTTTCATGGCGTGGAAAAAGAACTTTGGCACCTACGGTTCACTAAGTAATATATTAATTTATGAAACTTAAACTTAAAACTCGATGGAAGTATTGTGAATGCTACAGTTGTCAATGTTCATTTAGTTATTCATTTGTCTCTATACGTACTTACTTGGCGGTGCTCATTAATTTAATGATAATTAAAAACTTACAGTCGTGGTGATGAATACATGGTAGACTCGTTAATTGCATCTGTAATCACATTATACTTGTATGTATAATGAAATGATCCAAGTTAGAGAAAAAAATAGCAAATATTTAATCATTGGGTCTGTATGACTATGATCAAGGATTAACACCAGTCCCATGTTCAATAGGGAAAGTAATACCATGTATATTCCATAATATTTTTCCTTTTATTATAGGAACAACGCTCTGAAGCCTCATACTATCTTATTCAAGCTCAATAACTGACAAACATGCGTATTCATTTATATAAATACGGGTTCACTATAATATTTTGGCCTAAACTAAGGTACGTTACAATCTTGCATTTATTTGTGCAAAAACTAATTCAAGGTTTTGTGCGAATTAAATGAAATGCAAATTTATCTTTTATAGTTACTTGCTCACTTAGTTGGGAGATTATATGTATCCTAAAAGTATTTTATGATACATATTATTGTAATGACATATTCTGATCCCATGGTTCAAATGGATGATCACTAATGGACTTCTACCTTTATACCGGCTGCATTACCTGATTTTATGAACTTCACTGATTAATTGATGCAGGTACTTAAAATTTTTTGTTGTGTGATACATCTCCCTTTTTCCATTCCAGAAGATCGGCGAGCAATACTATCTATTTATCATCCTCTTAAACATACTAAATCCCAACCCTCTTCATTCACGCCAGTTAGTTTGGTTCGCAAGATCCAGATCATAGAATTTACATAACAATGCATCTTTTATAGCAGAAAATTTGTTATTTAGAGAACTTTATAAACTCAAAGTTAAACATAGATTCAATTCTATTATTCCTTGGTCAGCCAAATAGGTTTCAAATTTAGTCATCCCCTCATTCATACACTTCAAGTCCTCTATGAAATTGGCATATTTAACTGACAATCAATTATGAAGAATAATAAAGCAATTATCAGAGAAAAATACATTAAATTCTATCATCTAGTTATCTTATTGTAATTTGCCCCAAATTTAAGGCCAAGGCCACAAAGAAATTTTCTTGAGAAAGAGCGATGATGCAGTGAAAGCACACATTGAACTGATTTCAGCAAGAGTTTCTGAAATAAGATGAACTCAACAGCAATAAAGGAGTCGAATTCATATTTCTTATCTTTAAGAAACTGATACGAGTCAAACACACCGGTTAACAATATCTTTGGACCAAACCGGTTTCCTACGTAAACCATCATTATCTTTTTGGGTGTATTAAGATCGTGATACTATGTGAAAAGGTTTATGATTAATGAATAACTTGCGATAAAGGAATTTTTATAATAAAGAAAAAATATTGTCAAATAAAATAACAAGGCGAGATATAAAGAATCTACCTGTGTGGAGCAAAAGAGATCGATAACCTGTATGAAAAGGACTGTACCCAAGAAAGACGCACCTTCTGATTTGCCCTCGAGTTTGTGCTTGGTGTATGGCCTGAGAAATGGATAACAAAGACAGCCAAAAATTTTGAGAAAAACATAGTTAGGTGAGCAGTTAAGCAAGACTTCATAGGGGGACTTTTCATGTAGCACAGGGGTCGGAAGTCGATTCAGAAGATAGGCGGCGGTGAGTGCAGCTTCATCCTAGAACGACTTACGGCATAGAGGCGTGGTGAAGCAATGCAAGAGCAATTTCGATGATGATGCTTCTGTTCAGCTGTGCTATTTTGCTCAGGAGTGTGAGGGCAAGATATACAATGGGTGATACCCTGTGACAGAAGGTAAGTGTGGAGGGATTGATACTCTCCACCCTAGTCAGATTGCAAAATTTTAATTTTTGAAGAGAGTTCATTTTCAACCCGTTTTTAAAAGACTTGGAAAATCTGAAGCAAATCAGTTTTTATTTCTAGGGGATAAAGCCATGTGTATCTGCTGAAATCATCCACAAAGATGACATAATATGAGTAACCATAGAGAGATAAAAGAGGAGCAGGGCCCCATAAGTCTGAATGAATAAGTTCAAAACAGGATTGGGCTGAATTCCCAGTGGGAGAAAAGGGTAATCGGTGAGATTTAGAAACATTGCAGGCGTCACACAATAAGTGTTTTTGAAAATGAGAAAAGGGATGTCCGAATTTTGAAATGATTGTATTTAAAATCTTCAGTTGAGGATGTCCAAGACGAGAATGCCAGATTGCTGGAGTGGATCTTTCGCCGAGGTTGACACATTTGGGCAACGGTGAGGACAAGTAGTAAAGTCCTCCTCTAGTTGTTCCTCGCAGAAGTATATGATGAGTTACAACGTCCTTCACAAGACAATGAGAGGCATGAAACTCAACATAAACATTGTTATCTGTAGTTAACTTTTGGATCGATAAAAGATTTTTTGTTACTTCAGGAACATGTAGAATATTTCGAAGAGATAAAATTCAATCACTGGTAGTGATTTTGGATGAGCCAATGGCAAGGATATGCAAACCTGATCCGTTTCCAATTTGGAGCTGACCGGTCCCTTGGTAATCTTGATTTTGTTGAAGGAGAGTGGGATCAGTTGTGACATGATGCATGACATGATGAGGCTGGTAACCCGCCAGCCTGGGCTTTCCACAGAGTAAGCATGTGGCTGAGGTCCAATGCGTGAGTGTGAAGCATGTTGGGAGAGCTTGATGCATTCTTGAGACTCTCTTGCATGATGTCCGAACGGAGAACACACTTGACACCAAGGTTGAAATCGTTGATTTCTGCCTTGGCCTCTGCCTTGATCAAAATTTTTGGAGTAGTTTTCGGTGTATTCCCATTTTGGACTAGAATTATAATGTCCAGATGTCTGAGGGGCGTGACATTGAACTGGATTTGCCATTAGAGGAAATCCTCCATTTTTGACTTTGTGATGATGCATTAGATATGCATCATGAGCGTTCAGATTTGCGACAATTTGCTCAAAATTCATATGGTCAAGATTGGCATTTATGCTAATTACGAATGGAGAGTACTCAGTGTTTAGGCCTCATAAGAAGGTGAATATAATCGACGTTTCACTTACTTGTTTGCCAACTGCTTTTAGGGCTTCAACAAGGGAGCGGACATGCTTGACATATTCATCTGTTGTCATAGATCCCTGTCCCACATTATCAAATTTCCGATGTAGCTCCATGACTTTGGACTAGAGTCTGCTGGCAAAAGTTCTTTCTAACATGTCACATGCTTCCTTTGACATCTTGGCCTTGGTTACACACGGGAGGACAGCTTCAGATATTGTTGAGTGTAGAAAGCCAAAAACTTGTTGATCGATCCTCCACCATAGCTTGAATTCAGGGTTATCAACAATGTTTCCTTGTTGATCTGTGATTGATACAAGGGGAGAAGGACCGTCAATGAATTTGTGTAGATCGTACCCATTCAAAAGAGGGAGGAAAATGCCCTTACATGACTGATAGTTATCCGCGTGCAGCTTGGTTGACGCAGTCATTCCTGGAGGGATAACAAATGGGACATGGTCGACGGGCATGGTACTGATTGGACTGAACCAGCAGGTGGCGAGCTTCCCATCTGGCATAGTCATGGCTCTGATACCATGTTGAGATTAGTCCATTCCTTGACTCTACGACATAGCTTGAAAGTTGACAGAAGGAAGTAGAAATAGATTGAGAGGAAGTGAAGATGAAGGATAAGAAGAAGAGGTAGATAGAAGAGAAAGGAAAACGTTAAATTTCAAGAACGCCCAAATGTACAGTTCTGAGATTCTCTTTAAATAGAATATGCAGCGTATGACCATTGCTTAGCTAGCCGTTAGACGTAATCACGAGCGTCAGTGTATTACTTTTAACAACTAGTTGCGACTAGCCATTGACGCAGTTGTGGGGTAAGTGGTCTGCTGAGATTGACAGTTCATTAAGAGCATTCTGATTGGTCGATCCAAATGGGCTTGGACAAGTTGGAGGGTCCTCGTTTTGATGAGTTTGACTCTCATTAGCTTCAATAGTTACAAGCTTTAGAGGAGAGGCCTTCTCCACCTGGGACTTACCCATCTTTTGATCTCCACGTCCGCATGTATGTTCTTTAATACTAATTTTGTAAGTTTAGGCAGGCATGATTATTCATTTCATCTCTGTCCATTATCATGTTCTCCAGAGTACTCATGTTTTTTTTTCCAAATTAGGAATGATGCACAGCCGATTACAAAGTTTTACGATGGCAATGGAGCATTCATTTTGCAAAACATCTTTCGTGGCACTTGTACTATTATGGATTATTTATAAAACACCAGACCAGAGCAGACATGTCATTTTCTCGAACATTCTGCTGGCTCTAATCCGTATGATGAAGCTATGTGGCGCCCCTTCCATGGCCTTAAATCCCAGGATTTAAAGTTTCAGGCAATAGCATAAGCTCTCTACTCTGATTTTGCGCCTTTGTCTGACTTTTTAATTTTTCATTCAATTTTTAGTTCTTATTTTTTTTGCCAATTCATTATAAATGAATTTATGCTCATTGCTTTATCAATCTTTGCAGGTGGGAGGATTTTTATATAGCCAACTCGCCTCCACAATACGTAGAGCAAAAAGATGTAGTGTACGATACCTGTCTATTCATAGGTATCATTCTTGAATCAATAGCAACATAGCATTGGGCCGGCAATGTATCTGTATCCGAATCACATATACATAAGTGATATGTTTATTTTGAAAGTGATGAGAAATACGTGCTTCAATTAGAAAGGATTAATATGTTGATTATGAAAATGATTTGTTTGAGTGTCTCTATTTATTTCCATTAGATAGTCACTCTACAAGAGAGAGGAAGAGATAGAGAGAGAGAGGCAGAGAGTTATAGAGGCACAGAGAGAGAGAGACATAGAGAGAGAGAGACAAAAGGGTACTAAAACATAGGGAGGGAGAGGAAGAGGGAGAGCGAGAGCGAGAGACAGAGAGAGATATAAAGAGGTAGACAGAGAGGGAGAGGGAGCAGGAGAGGGAGAGGGATAGGGAAGGAGGGAGCGAGAGACACATAGAGAGATAAAGAGTGAGAGGCTGAGAGGTACAGAGACATAGAGAAGAAGAGGGAGAGGGAGAGCAAGAGATAGGGAGGTATAGAGAGGGTGGTCGATATTATAAATAAGCAGCGGGAACCAAGAGGGATCATCAGAAGTTACAACATGCTTTTGTAGGATAAGAGTTTCAGGGATTCTCGCACTTGCATGGATCTCGACCTTGGCGGTTGACCTCCTTGGTGTTCAATGACTGCATGTATGCAGTCAAAATCCGTCGCTATAAACCACGAGAGATCGACAAGACGCAGATGGTTTTGTATATGATGGACATAGACTACCGTGAGTGTATAAGGCATCGAGGAGGATTGAACGGCAAAGGTGACTATATTGGGTCTGTGTGCTAAGGAGCTCTAAAGAGTAGTCTCATGTCCAAAATAACCAGAGCTTATTAGAGGAGTGGCAATAGATGTGATCCATTCTGAGTTTCATCATAATGGAGTGAGTGCTATCTGGTGTAGTCATCGGTTCAATAAGCCTAACTATTCCTAGTTTATGCTTACTGATGAGGGACAGGAGGTGGGACTGGGTAAGAGGGCTACCTATCCCTTGACAATTCCAGATGAGACTAGGAATCATAGTACTATCAAATTTCATGGCACACCCTCGATCGGGTGTTATATATGCAACGAGTGTGAGGTGTATCTGAGTGATGTCTTGGAAGTGGCGGGTTGTCTGTATATGAGTCCTCCGATATGGAGGCATTGTCATCCTCCTCGCTCGTGGAAGCGAGTCCACTAATGTCCCCACATGTGCCATCACTAGGGAGAGAGGCTTGACGATCATTCAAGCATTCCTCCATAGCTAGTATTTGGGGTTGGTGGGGATCAGTTAGTGGGTCCATTGGGTGGGGGAGAAACAGAGGGGTATATCGGAGGGGGCGGGGGAGTGAACCAATGAGTGGGGGTGAGTAGGAAGATGGGTGGGGGGGATGGCAAGGGATGGGCTAGCTGGGAGGCGTAGGCTGGCTAGGAGATGGGCAGCGAGGGGTATGTGTGGTGGAGGGCATCGGGACTCATTGGGGAGAGAGTGGAAGAATGGAGTGGCTATCAGTCGAGAGGGACTAGGAGATGGTATGGAGGGCTGGGAAGATATAAGTCGAGAGGGACTAGGGGAAGGGGAAGTCGGGGCAACATGTGGGGCACTAACACGACTCACCCCTACCTCAAGGCGGCTATGAGTATCAGATCCATTTACTACCTCTAAAAGAGAAAAGGCATTCGAGGTCAATGTAGGGGACCGAACCTCTTTCCTTTTCCCAATAAGTGGCCAGTAGATGGGGCATCTTGTGCCCTAGATTTGGAGCCCTTCTCAGCACCCTTCTTCGTCCACTATGCCCCTATAAAAGTAGGTCAAACCGAAATAAGTTTGACTATCACGGGGCCTTGGGCTGGGGAGGGCGACCTACTCGATACACCCTGCTGTGAGGGGGTCGGTCATGCAATAGTCAACAGTCTCTGGTTAGGGCGACACCCTTGGGTAATGGCTTTAGCCTCTACTATATAATCATTGTGGGGCAACGGGGGGAGGTAGTCCGTCAGGGGGGCTGAAGTGGCACGTGTCACCTTTTGGTGACTTGTGTTAATGGTGTGTCTCAGAAGTGTGCACTGTGTACAGAACTGTGGGAGGTTCTTGTACACTATGGTTTGGTGAATCATCTCATCCCAGTCCTAATAAGAATCATGCGATGGATAGGAGCTAATAAGTTGATCTCTACACAAACCCGCTCGGATCCCGAGTAGTTGAACAGATGTATGGCTTTGTCAAGAAGTGTAAATGTTCTTACAGCACCGGCCAATGACTCCAAGGCAATGGGCGTGAAGAGATGAGGTAGTATGCCCGAGAAGCCTATCCACATTAGGACAAAATGGGGGGCATGATCACATGAGGTGCTCGATTGCTCTACAGTCCATTAGTATGTATGCGTAATGGAGCAGTTAATATTCTAGGTGGTACAGCTCCAAGCTCTTCAAAAATTGGCTTCCAATTGGAAGCGGATATAGACACTTTGATGGTGTGTGCCCTGATGACTACCGGTTTGAGAAAGTGCCCTAGTGCTAGATATATTCAAATTTCACTATCAGCATGTAGGCGAATGGTGCGGCCATTCTTGTGACCTCCTCTTTGGTGAATGCATAAAGCCACACTCCCTCAAATTCAGTATAACTTCGCATTAGGGTCATGTCATCATAATGAGGGGGAAGTACAGATTTCGGGGGTGGTTGTGCATTAGTCGTTGGTATAGGTCCATCAACGCTCACCGCCCATGTCATCGCCGGTATCGATCTGTCTATATGTCTGTCTCTCCCTATTCCAGTACATGCATGTCCAAGCTGTGTAGCCCGTTCGCTCATAGTCTGATTAGGTCCACTCGTCTGTTTGACCAAATCAGCAAGGACAAAAGCTAAACTGATATCGGGAGCAGCGTGTAAGACCGCGTCGGGGTCGGCTGATTCAGCCAGTTGAGGGTCGCCTAATGCAACTGAGGCTACCCGGTTTGAGTCGGCCGATTCCACAAGGTCAACTCGGTCGGGGTCGGCCGGGTCGATGATGTCAAACCCGATCGGTTTTATCAGTTTGACCAGATAAACATGGCCTGAGTCAGCCGAGTCAACCAAGTTGACTTGGCCAGACTCAACCAGGTCAACTCGGGCTGACTCGCCCCGAGTCAATTGGGTCATCCCGGTCTGAATCGTCCAAGATGTTGGGGTCGAGTTGACCTGACTTGGCCTAGTCGTCATGGCCCGACTCGGCTGGATCGAGTGGTTCGACCTGGCCAAAGTCGACCGAGTCGACCAGGTTGACCTGGCCTAGCTCGGCCGAGTTTATGTACATTGGTGAATACATGGGCTTAGAGGGTCACACACATGAGATCATAGGGACATTGGTGAATATATTTTTCTTTATGGGGTTTTGAGAAAGACTTAAGTGAAATATAAATAAGGGAAGAGACACCAATTTTAGGTACCCACGCCAGCCAGAGCTGGGTGCTTCTTCCCCTTTTTTTCATTCTAGGAACTTCTCCACTCATCCAAGAATATTTATTCTTTACGGTGAGATGGTCTACAATATTGTTAAGAAGAGTTGGAAATTCAAGAGCAACATGATCACGTAGATACTTCTAGAGGCTGGGCACGTGAACCGCTTCAAAATGATCTCATAATGAGCAAGTCAAGGGAGGAACAAGTTCCCCAAAAGGTACATATGATGTATTGTTTTAAAGATCGATTATGAATCGATTAATCGCTTCCGCTTCATGAAAATCATGCTTTTCATGATTGAGCCAAGATACAAAACCCAACACCTCTAGCACCCACACTAACACCTCTTCCACTTTGTTCCTTATTGGTGTCGCAATGCTTGGCACCCCAAGCCTTTGCCCTTGCGCACCCCCCGCGCGGGAAAAGCACATGTCCCGCATCTCTCTCGGCGCTTTTGTGTGCCATGGCCACATCCGCCGAGGCACGCACGTGCCTTGGCATTGGCCAAATATGGCCCCTGATCCATTGCACATGCATGCCGGTGAGCGTCACCATCTGTGGTGTGCATTATGCTCACACGACAGACTTGGCTTCTGTGATCTAGAGTCTAAGCATCCAATGTTTCCCCTTGGGCAAGTTTGTGGTGAACCACTTGTGCACTCCGCGTGGTTGGCGTACATGCTTCCACGTGAGAATGTCTTGTACCTTGGGGAGTTACATTAGGCTAGACATCATCATTAGTGTCAACAATGAATGCTAGGCATGCACCAACACACATTTGACACTTGATGTTCTCCCAAAAAGGATCCCTAAATTAAGGATTCTTCTTCAATGAAAATCTAGCTCGAAACTCAATCTGTACTAAGACTTACTTCGAGCAAGGGTACATGCGGATACTTGATTTTCCTATGCAACCAACTTATATCGTGTTTTGAAAGAAATAGGTGATATTGGCTTGATAAGCTTTAGATAAATTAGTGGGTAATGCCACTACAAAATGAATTTAATTGGAATCAAGTCTTAGAGATAGGAGTGAAGATGCCACGAAACCTGTTTCATGGTGCAATACCCAGGGAGCTATCTATCTTGCACTTAATCTCGTGTTTTGTGCAAGTTTGAATCACATGGAGATTGGTTATCATTTTTATATGAGAATGAATGGTGGCAAGATGGCTTAAATTATCCTTTGTCTCTCCTCAAATTGAACTTGGAGATACGATTACCAAGACTTTACCAAGGCTGGACATACTCTACTGAGGTTCGTACTCATAATGGAAACAACCATTGTTTTTATGGGGAGGTGTTAAAGTCATCACTGATTATGTCCATAGAGTAACATCATTTTAAGGTGGTACAAAGGTCACAAGAGGGACCGTGACACAAGTTGGAATAACTAAGCCAGAAAAATAAATGTACATTCAAAAATAATTACATTACCTTCCTTTCAAGGTTCATAATGTCTTCCATATCATCTTCTCTTTGAAACTCCTCACGAGTATTTCTGTTTGGGAATGCTTGGAGAAGAACAGAGAAGAATGGACGAGGGGAAAGGTTCAGGATCTAAAATTTTTCATTTTGGCCATCAACAATATCATTATGGCCATCACCATCCCCATCCCCATCCCCATCATATCAGTCATGTTCTTTTGTTTCTTCTTATCATTAATATCAATCCCTTATCATCATCACTATCTTTGTCTAGTTATTTTTTATCCTTATTATCTTCCGCCTACAATCATCCTTATTATCATCATCATCTGCGAAGTTATTCACCTGCATCACCATCTTTATCATCTATCAGCATCCTCATCCTCCTCATCATCTTCTTCTCATTCCCCTGCATCTAGACCTATCGCCATGATCATGATCGTCATATTCTGCTTCACTTTCTGCCATTTCTTCGATTTCTCCCACAATCATCAGCCTCATATTCATCATTTTCATTTTCCTTTTTTCATCTATCACCATCATAATCTTCATCTTCTTTCTCTGCACTTTAACCCATTATTCTTATCATCATCAACACAATCTTCTTATCAGTAGTATAACTCACCAAACCGCATCATCATCATCATCATCATCATCATTATCATCATCATCATCATCATCATCATCATCATCATCATCACAATCTTCTTATCAGTAGTATAACTCACCAAACCTCACCATCATCATCATCATATTCTTCTTCTTTATCATCGTCCTGATATTCTTCTTCCTCTTCATTATCATAATGACCATCACCATCTTGTCCTTGCTCTTTTTGGAGAGGGTCGGATAATTGACGTCTGCTTCTTGGGTTCAGCTTCCAGCGGCCAGAGAGCAAGGAGAGCGCCATGCCCCGTCCCGTCAACGCTGCTAACGGCTTCCCCCTCTCCCCCGCCCCCTCTGTTTCCCCGTCCCGTCCCGTCAACGCCGTCCATGGAGCTCCGTTACCCCTCGCCTCGCGCGCGTTGGAAACGTGATCTACGCCGGCTGGCAGCGCGGTCCCGTCCGTTTCCTGTGACGGCTGCGGGTGGCCCCCACTCCCCGCTGCCGTTTCATTTTCTCCTCTCCCGTTTGAATTTTCCGACCGTTGGGGTCGCCAGGGTAAGACGACCGTTGCATTCAAACATCCCCCTATATTCTGGGGCGGAGACGACTGAAATCTCCTTATCCAAACGTCCTCTCTCTCTCTTCGAGCGCCGCCATGGTCGTTCATCCGACATCTCCCTCCAAGGTTAAGATCCGGGTCTCCACGGGCGGGTTCGGCGCGGACCGGCTGACCAGCCCCGCGACCCGGTCCACGCCGACCGGCCACTCCCCGGCGGGTCCCCGACCCCGGCGGTTCTCCGCCGGCGGCGCCGCCACGACGACGGCGGAGGAGCCGGAGGAGACCCCCGGAGACGCGGCGGCGCAGTACACCGTCCACATTCCCCCCACTCCGGAACACCCCCTCCTCTCCCCCAGCCGGACCAGCTTCGTCTCCGGCACCATCTTCACCGGCGGCTTCAACTCCGTCACCCGCGGCCACGTCTCGGCGATCTCCGCCGCCGACGCAGCGGCGCCGCCCAACCCCGCCGCGTGCGCCATGAACGGGTGCGACGGAACGGCGCTGCTCCCCTGCGCGTGCGGCTTCCCCGTCTGCAAGGACTGCTACAAGGACGGCGGCGGCGCCGCCGGCCGCTGCCCCGGCTGCAAGGAGCCGTACAAGGACGGCAGCAGCAGCGACGAAGACGACGGCCCCGTCAAGCTCCCGGACGAGGACGACGACGACGACGGTGGAGAGTACGACGAAGGGCGGCGGCGGCGGCGGGGCGTGCTTCCGCTGGCGTCCATGAGCCGGCGGCTGTCGCTGATGAGGTCGACCAAGGCGCCGAACCAGGGCAACGACATGGACTACACGCGGTGGCTGTACGAGACCAAGGGCACGTACGGGTACGGCAACGCGGTCTGGCCCAAGACCGGGGTCGAGCCTTTCGACCCGCCGGACTTCGCGGCCGGGTCGCGGCGGCCGCTCACCCGCAAGATCCCCGTCTCGGCGGCCATCATCAGCCCCTACAGACTTCTGATGGGCGTCCGGCTGGCGGCGCTGGGCCTGTTCCTGGCCTGGCGGCTCCGCCACCCGAACCGGGAGGCCATGTGGCTCTGGGGCACCTCCGTCACGTGCGAGCTCTGGTTCGCGGGGTCGTGGCTCCTGGACCAGCTGCCCAAGGTGTGCCCGGTGAACCGGGTCGCGGACCTGGCCGTGCTCCGGGAGCGGTTCGAGTCGCCGAGCCCGAGGAACCCGCAGGGGCGGTCCGACCTCCCCGGGGTCGATGTGTTCGTCTCCACCGCGGACCCGGACAAGGAACCCCCGCTGGTGACGGCCAACACCATCCTCTCTATCCTCGCCGCCGACTACCCGGTGGAGAAGCTCGCCTGCTACGTGTCCGACGACGGCGGCTCTCTTCTGACCTTCGAGGCCATGGCGGAGACGGCCAGCTTCGCCAAGCTCTGGGTGCCCTTCTGCCGCAAGCACGCCGTCGACCCGCGCAGCCCGGAGGCCTACTTCTCGCAGAAGCGCGATTTCCTGAAGAACAAGCTGAGGGTGGACTTCGTCAGGGAGCGGCGCCGAGTCAAACGCGAGTACGACGAGTTTAAAGTCCGGGTCAACTCCCTACCCGACGCGATCCGCCGCCGGTCAGAGGCGCTCAACGCGAGGGAGGAGCTGCTGGAGAGGGCGCGCCGCCGCCGCGACGAGCCGCCGCCGCCGCAGCCGGGGCGGACGTGGATGGCCGACGGGGAGCCCTGGCCCGGGACGTGGTTCCGCCCCGCGCCGGACCACGCCCGCGGCGACCACACCGGCATCATCCAGGTGATTCTCCCGCCGCCGCCGCCGGAGCCGGCGGAGGCCGGCGCGGCGGCGGAGACGGTGGACCTGGCGGGGGTGGACCGGCGGCTGCCCATGCTGGTGTACGTGTCGCGGGAGAAGAGGCCGGGGTACGACCACAACAAGAAAGCGGGCGCGATGAACGCGCTGGTGCGGGCCAGCGCCATCATGTCCAACGGGCCCTTCGTGCTGAACCTGGACTGCGACCACTACGTGCACAACTCGGCGGCGCTCCGCGAGGGCATGTGCTTCATGCTGGACCGCGGCGGGGACCGCGTCTGCTTCGTGCAGTTCCCGCAGCGGTTCGACGGGGTGGACCCCAACGACCGCTACGCCAACCACAACACCGTCTTCTTCGACGTCAGCATGCGCGCCCTCGACGGGCTGCAGGGCCCCATGTACGTCGGCACCGGCTGCATCTTCCGCCGCACCGCCCTCTACGGCTTCTCCCCGCCGCGCGCCACCGAGCGCGCCGGCTGGCTCGGCCGCACCAAGACCCGGACGCGCCCCGCCGGCGACGAGGAGGACCCGCTCCCGCCGCTCCTCGACGGGGACGACGACGACGACGACGGCGGGCGGCGGCGGCGGCTGCTGCTGCCGAAGCGGTTCGGCGGGTCGAGGGCGCTGGTGGAGTCCATCCCGGTGGCGGAGTTCCAGGGCCGGCTGCTGCAGGGGACGGCCGGCGCGCTCCGGGGGCGCGCGGCCGGCTCGCTGGCGGCGCCGCGGGAGCCGCTCGACGCCGCCGCCGTGGCGGAGGCCATCGCCGCCGTGTCCTGCTTCTTCGAGGAGAAGACGGAGTGGGGGCGGCGGGTGGGGTGGATCTACGGCTCGGTGACGGAGGACGTGGTGACCGGCTACCGGATGCACAACCGAGGGTGGCGGTCCGTGTACTGCGTGACGAAGAGGGACGCCTTCCGGGGGACGGCGCCGATCAACCTGACGGACCGGCTGCACCAGGTGCTGCGCTGGGCGACCGGCTCGGTGGAGATCTTCTTCTCCAGGAACAACGCTCTGTTCGCCAGCCGGCGGATGAAGCTGCTGCAGAGGGTGGCCTACTTCAACGTGGGGGTGTACCCCTTCACCTCCGCCTTCCTGCTCGCCTACTGCGTGGTGCCGGCGGCGTCGCTCTTCTCGGGCAAGTTCATCGTGCAGGCGCTGAGCGCGACCTTCCTCTGCTTCCTGCTGGTGATCACGCTGACGCTGTGCCTGCTGGCGCTGCTGGAGATCAAGTGGTCGGGGATCACGCTGCACGACTGGTGGCGCAACGAGCAGTTCTGGCTCATCGGCGGCACCAGCGCGCACCCCGCCGCCGTGCTGCAGGGGCTGCTCAAGGTGGTGGCCGGGGTGGACATCTCCTTCAACCTCACCTCCAAGCCCGCCGCCGCCGGGGACGACGACGACGACGCGCTGGCGGACCTCTACGCCGTCAAGTGGAGCTTCCTCATGGTGCCGCCCATCACCATCATGATGCTCAACGTCGTCGCCATCGCCGTGGGCGTCGCCAGGGCCATGTACAGCCCGGTGCCGCAGTGGAGCAAGCTCATGGGCGGCGTCCTCTTCAGCTGCTGGGTCCTCTGCCACCTCTACCCCTTCGCCAAGGGCCTCATGGGCCGCCGCGGCCGCGTCCCCACCGTCGTCTTCGTCTGGTCCGCCCTCCTCGCCACCATCGTCTCCCTCCTCTGGGTCTACATCAGCCCCCCCGCCGGCTCCGCCACCTTCGACTCCTCCATTTCCTCCTCCACCGGCTTCCACTTTCCCTGATCTTCTTTTTCATCATACAATTTTATATACAATTATGCCATGCAACCCCCCACTCAGACCAAGAATCGATCGATCAGGAATCAAATGGAATAATAACAAGTTGTGGGGAAGAAGGGCGAGCGAGAAATGTTTAGTTTGATTTTATGTACTTACCATGGGAGAGGAGGTCGTAGGGAGCCCAGAGAGCGTCGAGGGGGCAGGGGCGACCGGCGTCGAGCCGCAGCCATGGCTTGCCGCTGCCGCTCCAGTGTAGCAGACTGACCGGGCCGGGGTGGAGGTCCCGGCAGCTGCCCTTCACGTTGTCGCCGCCGAGCCCGTGCTGGTTCCAGCGGTGGTCGATGGGCGCGATGCGGCCGGCGAAGGTCAGCAGGAAGGGCGGCAGAGAGCCCAGCTCGTAGATCCTCCCCTCCTTCCTCTGCACCTCCATCCACCGTTCGATCTCCCGTGTGTGGCCGGATCTCCGCCACCTCTCCAGATCAAGCACCATCACGCCGGTGTTGAAGTAGCAGGGCCGCCGGCGATCGAACGTCCCGGCCCACCGCCGGTCGGACCAGAACCGACCCGTGAAGTACTTGGTGAAATTCGCGTGGCAGTACTCGGGAGCCCCGACCGCGCTTCCCCCCAGCGGCGTCATCCAGAGCTTCGCTACGTCATCCACCACCACCAGGTCGGAGTCCAGGTAGACCACGCGCTCTACGCACGGCTCCAAGACCTCGGCCAGGTAGTTGCGTGCGTAGTTGAGCGGGTGCTCGAGCGCTTGCCGAACCGAGGCAGAGATCAGCCCTCTCACGCGGTCCGGATCGAACAAGTAGATCTTGAATCGAAGCTCCGGGAAGGAAGACCGGACCAGGCCGGCCAGGCTCGCCGTCCCGGCCGCCGCTAGAAAATGCACGAACACGCTCTCCGGACACTGCGCGTGCCGGAGAACCGAGTGAACGGCGGCGATCGAGCCACGGAGGTACTCTTCGTCGAGCGTGATGGCGATGTGGATCAGACGGCGGTCGCAGGCCGACGGATCGTCTCCCTCGCCGGAGCGCGGCGGAGATCCGCCGCAACCGTCTGCATTGCGAAACAAGGGCGCCGATTGGAAGGATCGGATGAGATGTGCGTCGTTCTTGAACGATCGGACGGCCTCTGCGAGGGGAAAAGCTTGGAAAGGGGGAAACATCAGAAAGAAGAGAAATCCGGCGCAGAACGCCCCGCTAACAGAGCAAAATCGCGGCATCGTGTTCTTCAATCTTCGAACGGGAGAAGCGTCGAGGAAGAAGAGGTAGATTAGCACTCCTTCCCCGCCATTTTCACTACTGCTTCTGATAACAGAGGCTACAGCGGTGAGCAGACCCCCTCCCCCCGATGTGGTCACCGCTTGCCACGTGGGAGCCGAACGCCACGTCGGCACAGACAGCTGGTCCGCACGTAACCATTGACAGCTGGAGTACCGCCAGGCTGGCCGCCCCGCCTATCCATCGTACCCCTAGTCCGTCTTTTTTTTTCACTATTAAATTTGTTGTATTAAAAAATCAACCGAAGAACAGCCGCATTAACGAATTACGAAAGGGAATTCGGAAGAATTCTCCAGCGCTGACCTGCGTTGACAAAACATTGACTCTCTCTCACTATCACCATCTTTCATTTTCAAAATTTCAATCTATTTTAATCGACTCACGATAATGCGGAAATTTCCTGTACGAAATTAGGTACCTGTCCTAATTGCACGACTGACGCATGTCAATCAAGATCCAGTCAAAAAAAAGAAAATTAGGCATGATGGACGGCAGATTGGTACGCGCTCATCATTCCTTATTCATCTCACTTAATGTCTGCAGCCCTTAATAAAATCTTCATGTATGTCGGGGTTGATTATTAACTAACAGGGTAGCTCCACGTGGACGGTAGATTCGTTGTAACGCGGTCAACACTGCCGGTCAATCAGCGATCACCGCGCTGCGGTGAAATAGGATGGCGGCGCTCGTCGGCGCCGCCATCGCCACCGCATGTGCTCCACGACAGACGAGTGAGTGGCCTCCTCCGCGCGGTGACCGTAACCTTTCCTCTCTCTATATTTTTTCATCTCTCTATCTCTCTCTCTCCAACAGATATCATCATAATCAAGACCAAGGCCGGCGGGCATCGTCTTCTCGGCCGCAATTCGAAGAGGGAGAGAGGGGAGATGGGGGGAGCAGGCTTGTTCTTCGTCGGGCTGGTTTGGACGTTGACGTCAGCAGCGGCGGCGGAAGGGGTGGCGAAAGACGGCGTTCCCTGCACAATGTGCTACTCCTGCGACAATCCGTGCCACCCGCTGCCGCCGCCGCCGCCGCCCTCGTCTCAGTGCCCGCCGCCGCCGCCGCCGCCGGGGAAGATCTACCCTTCCTTCCCGCCGCCGCCGCCGGCGCCGCTGCCGCCGGGCATCTACTTCTACGCCTCGCCGCCGCCACCGCCGTACAGGAGCTACCCCGCGCCGCCGCCGCCGAACCCAATTCTCCCCTACTTCCCCTTCTACTACCACAGCCCGCCGCCGCCCGGCGGCGGAAACGTCGCCGGCGGAGCGAGCGCCGCCGCCGCCTCCGTCCTCTTAACGGCCGTCTTCTCCTTGTTCCTCTTCCTCTCCCTGTAGAGACGTTTCTGTACGCCGGAATAAGGAAGATTCCAGATCTGTAAAATTTGACAGCTTTTGAAAGCCCGTTAAACTCCGCCTCGCCTGAACAGAGAACGAAAACTCTTCCGCCGCCGCCCTGCCGCCGGGCCCACCGCGGCGCCGCCAGCCTTGATGGGGGACCCCGCCCGTGAACCCCTCTCTTGCGACTCAGAGAGATAGAGAGAGATAGAGAGAGAGCCTGTGTCAGTGACGGTGGAGAGAATTAAGAGGAGGTTAGGAGGCGGATTAATGAACAACGGTGGGAGACAGCGGGCGTTGACGTAGAATTGCTCGCAGAGACAGGCGGGGCGCCCAAGCTGGCGGAGGAAGGAGACGGGTTTTTCATGAAGAAAGCTGATCAGGAGGTCTCAGATCAGATCTGATGGGCAGTGCCTGCTGGCCATGGCCGAAGGTAAGACCAAGGAAGAAAACCGAATGATAGAAGAAATCTCTGTTGCCGGCAAATCGGTGGGCGCGTGCACGCTCGAGGCTGTAATGTAATGGGGAGAAAGGGGGGGAGAGACTATAAGAAACCAGAGGAGAGCGCCATTAGAAGAACAGCGGCCTCTTCTTCCTCGCCGAGGCGCCGCCACGGCCATCTCTGCTCCAGTCGTAGAAGAGCCGCCGGCATTAGCCGCGCGTCCTTGCCCAGGCCCAGCACTCGCAGGATTCCGCCCTTCCCGCTACTCTTCCGCCTCTTCTCTCTCTTCTCCTTCCCCGTCAAGTCGGGCCCCTGCAGCTCCCTCCTCTTCTTCCCATACCGGATTCCGCAGGCATTGCAGAGCGACTGCAACGAAAAAAAACGCACAAACTACTCAGCACAGATCTGATCATCCGCGGATCGAGATCGGATTCCCCGCCGAAGATCACAGATCTGGAGAACAGACGGACGGACGGATCGATCGAGCGTGGGAACCACAGTACCTTGGGGCCGGACGGGCCGCCCCGCCATAGCGGCGTTCTAGTGGTCCGGCAGATGGTGCAGCACTTGGGCTCGCGGAACTGGCTCCCTTCGTCGGAGATCTCGCCGTTGTCCTTCCTCTCCGAATCCACAGATCCCGCGCTCTGCAGCACCGGCGATCACATCAGATCAGCCAAATCACGGACAGATCGCAATCAACGCCGCGATCATCTCCGCCATTACCTTATCGCCGCTGTGATCCATCGCCTCCTTCGCCTCGCATCCAATCCCCGCCGGCCGTCGCGCGCTCCAGGAGATGAATCTCGGGAGAAGGAGCTCGAGAGAGATGAAGAAGGGTGGGGTAGATCTCGAAACAGCGAAGAGGGGGAAAGAAAGGAGGGAAAACGCTGGAAAGAGAAAACGCGAGGGCGGGAGAGAGCAAGTGCGAACGAAACTACGTCTCGGCTCAGCAGAACCGGCGCCGTCAATAAATATGACCGAAAGTCGAGGGGGAGAGATGCGAGCCGGAGCTGCCGCCAAACGGAATAAAAACCCTAGCTCTGAAATGACTAGAATAGCCCTGCCATACCCTGTTATAACGCGCCAGGTTAAAAAAAAATCATTTTTTTTTTACTTTTACGGCAGCGGGCCATTCCGTGCAACAAATTCCCCACAGAGAGACGCCGCCGGCGACAACGATAACGGCGCGGATAGGATTGACCCAGTTTGACCATGCCCGCTTATTTTCCGCCGAAAATAAGCTCCAAAAAACTATTTTTCTAAAAAGAAACTCTCCTCAGCGCCTGAAATTCGACTCCTGCCAGTCCCCCCCCTGCATGCCGATCGGGAGAAGCGAGTTAGACTCGTACTCGGACAACGGAAATGACGGACGAGACGGGACGGTATTTCGGTCCATCACTGGTTACAGAGTTTTCAATCGGGGATGGAGATGAAATTTAGTTTCAGTACTAGACCTGCTTACCTTCACCCAAAATTGAATCCGCCGGAGGGGATGTGGACGTCGTCGCCGGAGGGCATTGCGTCGTCGTCATCCTCGAGCCAGTACGTCTCGAGGATCTTCACCGCCTTCTCGTAGATCTCGGTGTTGTCGTGGCTCTGCAGATTCTCAATTTTCTCCAACCCGTCTGCGTCGTCAATGGCCTGGGCATAGACGTTGACCCCCCCGGTCAACCCCAGATTCTTATCTGCCTCCCCCACCTTGAGGATGTTCTCCAGCCCCTCCAGACAGACGGTCACGATTCGCGGATCCGGGCAGATCAGGAGATCGCAGAGCGGTTTGATGCATCCCTGGCCCACCAGGAACCTGCGGGTCAAAGATAAGAGATAAGGCGACCAGGTCAAAGACAACGAGGCTGGTCAACGAATAACTTACTTTATCTGCTCGTGGGTCCCGCCCGAGGTGGCGTTGGAGATGGCCCAGGCCGCTTCCTTCTTGATTTCGAACTCGCCGGTCTGAAGCAAGTGAATTAAGGGGCCGATGATCTCCCCGTTGATTACTGCCTGTATGAGTCAATTTGAGGCTTCAATGAACAAAAATAATATAATAAAAAGTTAAAATAAGAGAAGTTTTGCAAGAAGATAAAACAATTACGAGACCTGGATCTGATCCTTGTTCCCAGCGGTGATGTTTGAGATTGTCCAGCAAGCTTCCTTTTTTATACTTTTCTTGTGATGGTTGGTCAACAAGTTCAGTAGGCAGGGAAGAGCTTGACTATCGATGATGAACTGAAATCCGGGGGAAAGGGTGGGCCGAAATTAAAGAATGGAACCGTACATATTTACGACAATCCAACATAAACAATTTACCGAAGAATTTATCGCAATTAGTCAAAAAAGAGATCACCTAGTACGGCAGATTATAAGGAAGTCCATCAAATTTTAAGGCAGATTATTTTTTCTTCAAAAAAAAAGAGATCACCAAGTACGGCAGATTATAAGGAAGTCCTTCAAATTTCAAGGCAGATTATTTTTTCTTCAAAAAAAAAGAGATCACCAAGTACGGCAGATTATAAGGAAGTCCTTCAAATTTTAAGGCAGATTATTTTTTCTTCAAAAAAAAAGAGATCACCAAGTACGCGTTCAATGAAAGGCAAGTTTTTGAAAATCCGAAATAAACACTTTCGCATCAAACCAACAGGCTATGGGAAAACCAAGAGATCACATGAAGAAAAAAAGAAGATTTCGTTGGTAATTACGAGAACAATGGCATTTCAAAAATCCGGAGAGCGACCGTTACCTGGGTTTGATAATCGTTTCCCGTGACAATATTTCCAACTGTCCGAAGGGCAGGAATCAACACTGATGGCGACGGATGGCTGCAGAAAGTTTACGGGATGAGATCTCAAAAACATCAAAGTATGATCCGACTAATTAAACAAGACATACAGAAGTAGTTCGATAATTCTTGGGCAAACTCCAGCTTCAATGACGCCTTGAATTTTATCGTTCGTCCCGTCAGATAGGTACGAGAGCGCCCAACAAGCATCAGTAAGAACTTCCTCGTCGTTCGAATGGATGAGCTGAATGAGCACCGGAAGGGCGGGCTTCGTCTGAAGATCCACGAAAAATGTAACATTAACCATAAATAATACGAAAAAACTAGATAATTCAAACGATGAACTAACCTGTTCAAAAGAGGGCTGCGGCTTGCCCCTACAGAAATTGGATAAAGTCCAGGTAGCATTTCTCAACATAGAAAGCTTCGCGTGCTCATTTAATTGATTCAGAAGCGGGGACAATGCCCCATGCCCAAGAACAAGATCCCGGCATCGGGGAGAGTCTCCAGCAACATTGCCCAAAGCCCACACAGCCTGCATCAATCAATTAAATTATGGCATTCAAAAAAAAATTATGGCATTCAACGCAATATTATTGGAACATCCAGAAGATTTTGAGACATGCCTGCTCTCGAACATCGTCGTTTGGAGAACTGAGCAGGCCAATGAAGATGGGCACCGCTCCGTGGTCAATCACCACCTTGGTGTTCTCCGACGTACCGGAAGCAATGTTTGTAAGCGCCCAGGCTGCCTCAAACTGTCAATCAAGTAATCGTGTAATAATAATTCATCAGAGCAAGAAATTATAAGCATAATTTGAGGGGAATTATGCACCTGAAGCTGAGGGAAATCTTCCCTGGTCAAGAACTGGACAAGACGAGGAACAACGCCGGATTGAATCACCTCCTCGATCGGTGGGCTTCTCTCTACGCAAGCATAAATTTTCAATTAATTACACAAAAAGAAGGCAAGTATTCCATAAAAAACGTCACCCCGACTCACCTATAGAGAGAACTTTCCTAATCTGCGTCGTCGATTCGAGCTGCGAATCACCATCATCTGAGTACACCCCGGCCACCATCGCCGGAAGACTCTCCAGCTTTACATAAACAACACAGAAATCAACGAAAACTTGAGATCACAATCATCGTACAACTCAAGAAATCGATAAATCAGGCGAGATTAAGGGTCGCCGAATTTTCTAACCTTTCGATCTGCGGCCGATGGAGGCAAGGCCTGGGCCTGCATACCCTCCCGCCGCTTCTTCAGGAGGCTCTCCTCTCTCTTGCTCTTCCGGATCTCCACCATGTTGTCTTCTCTCCTCCGCCTACCCTCCTCCGCGTCTACTGCTACCTTGTACCGACTGCGCCGCACCTCCGTTCTGGCATTTGGCCTGAGCGACATTGTCGATTTCTTCAACTCCAACAAAGAACGAACAGATTCAGAGTAGCAAATGCAACAGAAAGACGAAGTTCACTATGCTCCCGCGCACGATCTTGGTGATGAACAGGTATGAACAGCTAGAGACCAGAGGGAGAGAGAGCAGGTCAAACGAAGAAAACTTGGGGAGGAAGAAAGAAAGAAAACCCTAGAACATCGCGCTGACGTGCGCCTTGACTTCCCGCCCAGGCGAATTTCATTCGGTTTAAAATAATTTCGGTTTCTTATTTTATTTCATTCGGTATACTTGGAATCTTATGTTTTATAGTAGCGATGGATTTATTTTCAGGGCTTAATAGTTCAATTTGAAATTTGAGAACTGACGATTATATTAAGCCATCTATTTCACCCATGAAAGTCTAACTTAGAAACTTTAGTTTGATTTGGGAAGCCATTAAATTCAAATACTTTTTGTAAATTTTCTTAAAAATTATTTTTGAGGTGGATTATAATATAGTGGCATGATTGTCCAGGACGGGGATGAAGGATGGGATGGGACGAAGGATGATGGGAAGTTACCAAGGACAGGATGAGACAAAGGATGGGATTGGACAAAAATCGCCCCATCCCGTGTCCCAATTTTCAGAGATTCATCCGAACCATCCCGTCCGGAGTTCGTCGCATCCCAAATAATTTCGTGCATGTCCCATCTCGTCTGTGACATTCTCCTCCTATCCGACGTCCCGGATGAAAAAAATAGGTCAACCTTATAAACGATTGACTCCCCCCGGCTTTCCTTGTCTGCTCTCATTCGACTCATGCTCGGCTCATTTCAGCTCGCACTCAGCTCCTGTTCAGCTCACGCGTTGTTCGCGTTTGGCTTACCCTTGTGCTAGGCTCACCCTCAGCTTCCCCTCTCGGCCTCTCAGCTCCCGCTCGGCTTTCCCTCTTGGCTCCTACTTGACTCCCACCAGACGAAGAAACCGTCCCGTCCAACATCCAAGGCCTTGGACTGGACAGTTATTTTGTCCATGGATGAGATTGTCATCATGTCCATAGACCGGAGGTCAATTCTACATCCTGTCATTCGTCCAATCTTCTGGACAGGACAATTTTGTCGTCCATGGAAGAAATGACCATCCCGTCTGCATCCGTGCAATATAATTACAGCATTCTTGTAATTGTACAATTATATTGAGACCATGCTTTTTGTCATTGTGTAAAAAATCAGTTTTCCCATTGATTTATTTTTAAATAAAAATTTATGAGTCAATGTCTGACATGGTGAATATGGGCAGTCTCTTGAAATGTTCCTTTTATTGAGAATAAGTAACAAGTTAAGGGACCACAGGGACCTACTTCGTTTATTCAGTATTCAGTATTAAATACAAACCTACTTCGTTTCCACATTCTGTAGTATTATTATAGGATTCCAGTGTTTGGGGAGGGACCACAGGGATCTTTCCTTCTCAATTTGTGGGAACATTTCTTTATATTAAGATTAATGGAATGATGTTTCAACAGTGTACCTACTTAAGAAGAAACAGTAACAAATATTTTTAATTTGCTAATAGAGAATCACTCTAATTAAATGAATTAGCTATTGATATTTTCATTTCATGATCTCCTTCAAATCTATCATAGAAAGCATACATAGGCATGGATACCAAGGGAGGGTTAGCATATTCTGCCAAACCTCAGATGTAATGCAATTCCCAGTGTCATAAATACAGTGATCACCAAGGTTACTATCCCAAAATCCAGCTGACCATCTATCAGTTTGGACATGAGAGTTCCCATGGTATGTGGGGTCTGTCTATTTTCTCTACACACATAACCCAGTAGTCCTCTACTGCAACCCATTTAGACATAGCCAGAATTTGCACCCTATTATGCCAACCTAAAGACTCGGTATAGATCAATAAGGTGATAGCTCCGGAACTGATATTAAAACTTAATATGCAGAATTACTGGAATTTATGAAACGTATCACTGATGAATGATCAAAGTGGGTTATTCCAAATTTAACTCTTAGTCAAGTTTAATGCTTGACAATACAGTCAATGGCTCAGTTCTTCATATTAGGACTCCATACTTATTTTCCGCTTAGAAAAGCGAATCTCATATTATTACTCGCATACTTAGGTTGAGCAAGCATCATCTTAAGCGTTAAATCTGGTTATCAATGCACTCTCATTAATTTTGGATTTTTATGTTTGAATTATTTTATTAATTTTTATTTTTTAGATTCCATAAAGAAATTATTTTTTATGTCACATTTTAAATCAAATAACTTCTTGAACAACAAGAGCGCATGCATAGATTTTATTACAAGCATTACATGTGTATCACAGTGAATACACTACATCAATGAAAATTGAATTAGATACAGTGTGTGACTGGCTTTCCAGTCCGCGTGTTTTTCCATAAGTTGATTCCCAAATTAATAGGATATCAGGTAGGGTGAGAAACACACATGAATATCAAGTTTTAAAGTAGCATTTTCATGGGAGAGTGACGACTGTTCACTCACATCCATAGTACAATTCATTAGTCACTTCTATTTATTTGTCATCTCACTAGGCAAATTATTATTTGGGGTAGAGGTAAGCATTTCATTGACTCAAGCATAAAATGACCTTTCTTTGATCCACCTAAAAGTTGAATTTGAAACCTTATTACAATCTTCACCCTACATTTATCTCCCACTTCTCCATTCTTTTTGCTAATCCATCGCTTTTAGGACCCTTGTTTCACTTATTGTGTGCATTATGATATTCAGAACTGCCAAGTTTTTAATTCCTTATTGTGATATCATATCTTTATGATATTATTTCCTTCTCTTTCCCCCCTTACTTTTCCTGAATTCCCTTCTTTTGAGCCTTTCAGGCCTTTCTTCCATATTTACACATAGATATAATCTTTTATTAGATCCTTAATACCATGTTTCATTGAAACTTCATGCACATGTCTCTTTTCCCTAGGGGAATAGCCAATCTAAAGGGAAGCAAGTGTGTGTTTCTAAGGGACTACAAACGATTATGTTGTGCCACAGGGGTATGTAATGATCACATATAACATGATAATTACTACAGTAATATCATATCTTTTACATGTTTATTATAAGTCTAATGACCATAGATATGTTATTAAGGCTGAAATAATTAATCATAGTTTTAGGATGATGCTATGATATTGCTACTCTGGTTTTTGATATATTATTCTGACATCTAATTCATAATAATTTCATTTTGTATATTAGAACAAATACTTTCTAGGATTTATTTAAATAATGTTATTACTTGAAATTTCATTTTTTTGTGATTTATGTTAGAATGTAATTTGGTGCGATGCTATTCATTTGAACTGCGATCATTCATTGGCTGTAGCATAATACAATAATCATGACTCGTTTTTTCTCTCTTTATTGCACAAAGACATATGGGGACAGGATCTACATCAATGATTTAAACGGTAATAAATGTATCCAAATGTGTAGAGCAAGTGGCAAAAGGATAAATAATGAGGATTTAAATGTTTTTATATGTGACTGAGCATGGGATAGATGGCAGATCTAGATTACTCAGCATAAAATTTTTCTCTTAATTTGAAATTTTGTGCTTCAATTATTTGGTGAAACATGGTGTTGATTGTGGAAAGAAAGAAATAATACAACTGCCTAAAATTTGCCCAACATTAAAATGTGATACCTTAGGATCCAAAAATAGCTTCAGGATAAATTTTGAGGGTAGCTCCATCTAGGGAAATCACTTCATCATTCATGATAAAACATGATGGGCTGGTAAAAAATAAAATTTTTGAAGGTTGTGATAGTGAAGGATGATGTGATGAAATATTGGTCATTGATGATGTGAGATTGGCAACAGGTATCAAATGTGTGACGTGATGTCCCACGGGACATCAGTCATGGATGATGGTAGATAAGAGAGAGGCCAAGATAGGGAGGAGGGAAAGAGAGTTCGAGATAGATAAGAGAGAAAGAGTGGTGGGTTGGGGGGCTATAGTTTTGATCCATGAAAATTTATTTTCATCGTCAGAAGCATTAGATCATTTCATGAATGATATCCAAAACATGTAATGCATTTAATACTTTTTGGAGAACTTTTCCCACCCTTGACTTGCTTCCTAGGAGAGTTTCTTCAAGCTGATCAATTGATCGACCTCTAGAGGTATCCACGCGACTAGAAGGTTGCTATCTCCTCCCCTTGTTTACCACTCCTTAAAGATCTTGTGATTCTTCTCACCATGAAAATGACTTTGGAATGAGTGGAGAAGGTAGAGAAAGAAGAAAGTGGGGGGTTGATATGGTTTTCCTGGGCACCTAAAATGGTTGCCCCTTTATTAAAACTTGTAAAAGATTTTTCATAAAAATCATCAAATTAAAGTATATCTTCCAACATCAGTACTAACTTGGATGACGGAATGAGTTCAGTGAATCTTTGGAGAAAGAGTTCAGTGAATTAATCCATATGAATCTTTGAATGATATTATATCTAAAATGTCAATCATGTTGATTGCTCTTATGGTTGTATAAGTGATCCATTGACTTGAGACACCGAGGACATTTCATGGGTGGATGACTATCATGAGATCATGAGATCACTAAGGACTATCATGAGATCCTTGAAAAATCATCATGTTGATTGATTGATCTTATGTGTCTCATATCATGAGATTTAAATAAATCTTCACTCAGATATACAAAACAAGACACAATGACTGTCCACCATTAGTATAGGAGGAGATTGACTAAAGGAAAATTATGCAATAAATTAAAGCATGTGCTCTTAATATTCTTATTCGAAGGATAATGGAAAAGGACATTTGAATATTAGGATAGAATAACACTATCTAGTCTCTCTCATATAATGAGTTAGGCCGCTCTTATAGCCATCAGTGTGGAAACACTAATGATATATAGTGGGTACTTTTTAATGGAAAGATTTCACTGAATTTCTCCGCAATAATCCCCGAATGGTATTGTGCTAGTGGTCCTTAAACCTGAGACATTAAAGATGTCTTGTGGACATATAGTTGTGCTTTGATTATGACCTAAGACTCTAATTGTGAGATTCTAAATAGCCATAGTTCAGGTTCATCAAGAAGTCTGCGAAGATTATTGAGTGGTCAAGATGGGGTTTTGCACCCTCGATATAATATGAGATAACTTAAGGAAGATAATCTGTGAAGTCCTTAGCCAAGGAAGAGAAATATCAGAAACGATTTCTCTAAAGATTTCGGATCGCACCAGTACAAAACTCAAATGATCAATTAGTTTTTGATAGTTGAGCATACCCTAAGTCATCCGAGGAGTTTCATATAAATGAGGAATTTTATGTACATGATAACAGTTGATAGACATGTTCCATGAGTGAGTCAATGCATACTCCTTTGTATCTTCTAGAACATGAGGTGTAGCTTGGGACCCCATGTGTTGGAGACTCGACCTATCAATTGGGTTAAATTGATCAAAGTTAATTAATCTATATGATGGTATAGTTAGTTAATTTATAATATAAATAAATGTTATTAGCACACTAGAGTCATTAACTAGAGTGATGCATGGTCCTCGAGGGCAACACGTAAATGGTCCTTTAGAAGTCAGAAGATATACTTAATGTTTGGGGGTTTTAATAAAAAAACTAATTAGTATAAATAAGGAAGGTCATGAATAAAATTAACTGAGACCAGAATCTATTTAAGGCCTTCCCCTTCTTCTACCTTCTCCCTTTTGCTCCTCTCCATTCCTTATGATTGGGATGGCGTAACGACAACGACGGAGGGAGAACAAAGGTCGTCATGGTAAAGGTGAAGATTTGACATATTGAGGATCACATGGATACTTCTAAAGGATTCACATATGAACAGATCCACATGAATCATTCAAGGATCAAAGGACTCAGGGATGTGATTTATTTAGAGATGATTCGTTTAATGTTTTTATTGACGTCATTACAATTTCGTTAGAAACCTTCTACTAAAAATCATTCTTAGTTTTTTATCCAGGTCAAATCCGTAGAAACCAACATTTAAAACCTGATTGAATGAGTACTTCATTAGAAAAATGCCTCGTGCAAGCATAGATGCCATTGAGCAACTCAATATGTGGCATAATGGATGCCATTGTTTGACCACTCTGAACTTTATTGACTAGCTCAAAAACTTAAAGATTTTTATGAATTCAGATCACATAGGGTATGCCCTAGAGAGTGATGGTCTATCATTAGGCCCTCACTCTCTATGGAGATATTAGAGCATTAGAAATGGAAATATGATTCCACCATTGTCTAGAGCTACATGCTAGCTTCTATGTGCAATTAATTGTTGAGTAACATGAAGGGTATGGATCAGAGGTTGATGTTGCTTCCTTTGGTGGAATTATTTGATGAGTAGAGTAAGACTTTGAGCCATGAGATATCAAAAAGCATATTAAGGGCTCAAATGGTTGAGTCTTCATTAGTACATAGTCATATATTGAAGCTGTTATAGTGGAATAAAGGTTAGTAGTGATGGGAGTTAAACTCCCCACGAACCTCATTCTTCAGTCCTTGACTCATTCTCACTATCAAATGTTAATTTAAAATGAAAAAAACATTGAGAATACTGTGCCTAAGCAGCTGAACATGCTTTCTACTATTTAGGACAACTATTATGTGGCTAAACTTGCAAGGGTTTAATATGTATTCTAGCAACACGGTGGCCATTTTTTTAATATTTAAATAAATCAACCTTTGCCATTGAAAAATAAGTCTTTGAGTGTATTAGGGTAAGAAGTAGTGTGGTTGGCTCCCAAAAAATAACACTATGTATCCTATTGGAAAGAGAGTTTACAGAGTTGGCCACAATTGGCTGCATGCCTGAGTGGGCTGGAAAAACATTCTTTGCCTTGCATCAATTTTTGGCACAAATGCATTGCGCCTCATTCCAGCCGGTTATCTCTCCTTACTTACAAGTGAGGTGTTGCCTCTGGTTTTATCTCTCCACAACACGTGCACACACGTGGTCGATTCCACTATAGTCCACATTGCGCTCGCAAGACCACAATCTGGTTTACACCTCCAAGATTTCCGGGACAAGTCACCATTGTAGAGAGCAAGAAGGCACATGCATTGCCCTGCTTAGACCACCTTCATCTGCCTTGTGGTTGGAGTCTTAATTTGGCCACTCCTCTGCTACAACACGCATGCCTCCTTGTCAATCCTGCTGGTCACACCATGTGCTTATGGGTCTTCCACAAAGGATGCTCTCCAATGCCTCCTCTGAATTTGACATCTTATGTGTAGCTTCCAGAGGTCATGGTATTGAGAATGATGTCTCCCTACCCCACGTCCACACTACTCCTCGTCAATAAAACCATCAAGCAAAAAACAGCATTGAATCTTCCAAAGAAATTCCCTACAATACTCTGTGTGCTCTTGGCAAAAGTGGTAGGTCTCTGTGCATGACCAATTTGCACCAATAGCGATAGTTGCGCTACAACTGATGGTGGGCATGCATCGCTCGCACATGCCCACCATCAGTTGTAGCGAACTATTATTGCAAATTGGTCATACTGAGACTACCACTTTGCCAAGCTACCAGAGTATTGTCACCCTTGGGGACTAGTAGTAAGACACATTATCTGTTTGGAATGTCAATGTACCTAGATGACGCCTAACTGCCTTGGGTGATGTTGCCAAGGTGTATGCCCGTGGCCACCATGGGTCTTCACGTATGGAGGACCATCCAGTTGATTGCGCCCCAACCCGTCACCAGCCACGTCGACGTGAAGAATCTACAATTACACTATTAGGTTTGAGAAGTGATAGTGCCGTCTCACTTCGTGTCGTGTATCTTTCTGTAATTTTCATTTTTTCGTATTTGGATTGTTGAGAGGCCCCTCCTGCGTGGGTACCGGCCTCCTACGCGTGTTTTTTATTTTAAGTTGTGAATAAGTGCAACCTTTAGGGGGAGGAAATCCCTATTGGACCTCTTTTCCCCTTAAATACACCTTTTAAGGGAAAGCCCAATAGGCTTTCCCCTTAAAAGGAGGCCCAACTGGGCCACCCACAACTGCCACTCCCTCTCCATTAGAAAGGGGGAGGGGTGGACGTGGGAATTATGTCGTCTTGTTGAAGAATTCTAGATCAGATTTCAAGTTTGGCAGTCAATACTTGTTCATCATGTGAGTGTTTTTTTTTTTGAAAGAAGAAGAAGAGTTTCAGAGGAGAATAAAGAGGGGTTGTGGCTGATAGAAGAAATCTCAACAAATATTGCATTAGAGTGGCAAGTTACAACTCCCTTCCAGTCCAAGAAGAAGCATATATTTTTGTTGTGTCAGAATTTCATCGTCTCACCCTCCAGGGGAAGAAGATTGTTTCCTAGTCTGTCATTCAAACTACTTTGAAGATTACATCATCGGATCACTGTCTTCACCGAAGAGTTTCATCACCATTCGGCGCATAAGTACATGTTTCTATCATGCTCCGAAAATCCAAATTTCTCACCTGCTTGGAGTGCCTGTTATGAAGAAAAGGACGTCAATCAATTGTTACTGATCGCCCCCGCAGCACACCCTCTGCCGCCACAAAATGGCTTATCGCGGAGCTTCTGCAACCCTTACTCTCTGTGTCTCGTCATAGTGGTTCTATCGATTGGTTGCTGTCCACTATTTGCCACTCAGTCAAACCTGAATTATAGTGATGCCCTTTGTTAGCCACGGTGTTCCCTGTGAGTCCCTCATGCCAGCGATGACCAGACGACTCGATTTCGGCGTCTGACGCCCTCTACAGCACTTCCGTGCAACTATCGGTTCTCTAAACATCATCGCTGTCTGAATTAGGGCGTGGATGTCTGCCGTTGTCAACAGATCACCAACGTCACTGCGCCCTTGATTTGGAGCTCCGACACAATTGTTTCCCTTCCCCGGCTGGCTGTCTACGTTTCTGTTGACCAACCGTGTTGGTTGTGATGACCATGTTTCATCCTTTTCGTTAATCCAAACGGGGTCTTCAATGGCTTCCCTCTTGCATTTCCAAAGCATCGAGTCAGTCGCTCTTCCGCAACAATGAGAGGATATATCAACGGGGATCTAAGACACTTTTGGCTACACGGAATTAAAACATTGAGTTGATACTTCTTGGAAGTGCCACCACCTCAACTGTTCATCGTCTCATCGACTCTCGTCACCATGCCTTGGTGTCCAAATTGCACCCTCAGGTCACTTCCAATTACTCCCCTCCATTTGATCAATTTTAATTATGTCTTTCAGTGCCATCCTCGTTTACTTCGTTGCCACGAGAGATTTCCATATTGATTATAGATCTAATCACCACCGGCGTGTTAGGACATTTTATTTTCCAGTATTAGAACTATTCAATTACGTTGATGGTGCAGACACTCTTGGACGAGAACGTCTCCCACTCATCGTCTTTTGATCTGTTCACATCGATCATTGGGAGCTTGATTGTGACAAAACCTGTCACGTGTCGTATAGCAGGTTTGCGTCTTCAGGTCATGTGAGGATCATCGTATTCTCATTAATATTTTCTCAAATCATATACGTTAATTGACGTCATTTCATTGCATTTAGAGTCTACTTTTCAGACATAACACAAGTTGTCAATCCCGACCATCGTATTACATCAAATTGGTATCATAGCCCATCATGCTAACCTCCGTGCTTAGCACCGTTGGTTCATAATGAATCTTTAAAATCAAACATCGAATGTACCTTGTGGGGAACTTGTTCCACCCTTGACTTTGCCGCTTTGAGATTGTTCTGAAGCTGTTCACGCGTCTGGGCTCTAGAAGTACCCACACGATCACTAGGCATTTGGATCGCCACGTCTTCTTCTTCAACTCGTCTTGAAAATCTTGAAGATCTTCTCACCATGAAGACACTCTCCTTAGTTGAGTGGAGAAGAGAGTGGAGAAAGGGAGGGCCCCTCAAATATGGCTGGGCTAGGTGCTTGAAATGAGTGCCCCTTCCCTATTTATATTTTACTTAAGTTTTTCTCAAAAACCCTAAAAAGTAAAATATATCCACCAATGCCCTTATGACCTAGTGTGTGTGACCCTATAGGCCCATGTATCATTCTAGTTAATAAACTTAGTGGCCCAATAACATTTATTGGTCAACCTTATTAATTAATATTGAGATATAGATTAATTAATTAAGGATCGATTTAATCTCAATTGATAGGTTAAGTTTCCACCCCGTGGGGTGCCAAGTTACACCTCCTGCTCTCAAAGATACTGAGTAATATTTGAACTCTCTCATGGAAGCTTTACTGTCATCGGTTATCGTATATGTATAATCCATCATCTGCACAAGACTCTCGAATGACTTAGGCTATGGTTTATTGTAAAGCCCTAATCTATCATTCGATAAGTATTGATGCATAACAGGGATCATTGGAGAACTTATCCAATATCTTCATTACCCTAGCAAGGGATTTTCTGCGTCGTCTTCTTGAGTCAATCTCCTCTTATACCAAGAGCGGATGATCCCGTCTTGACCACTCAATCATCTCTGTGAGCCTCTTAATATATCAGAGCCATGAATTGTCTGAATCCCATGATTAGATGTTCGTAAGTCGTAGTCAAAATGCAGTCGTCCATACATCCCTATGCATCCCTATTTAGATCGAGGAGGTTGGTAGGATTATCCTAATTCATTTATGTAGACACTCTGCTCAAAAGGTTTGGCATGGAGAACTCTAAGAGAGATTCACATTGACGCGACATGGAGTTCATGAATTTAAGGAACGCTCACCTGAGACTCTTGAAGTTAGAGCGATGATAGTGAATGTCCCATTTGCTTCGACTATTTGATCCATCATGTACACAATGCAATGTACTGGGCATGATGTTGCATTTGCATAAAGTGTTATGAGAAGATTTCATGCAGACCTAGGAGAGGAACACTAGGCAGTGGTGAAATATATCCTTAAGTACTTGAGGACTAAGTATTTATTTCTAATTTATTGAGGAGAAAAGCTGAAGCTTCAAGGTTATACTGAATTGAGTTTCCCATTAGACTTAGATGATAGTATATCTACATTTGGATCACTATTGATATTTAACAAAGGCACAATATCATTGAAAAGTTCCAAGTAGAGTACTATTGTGGACTTGATAGAAGCTGAGTACATTGTAGTCGTTGAAGTGGCCACATAAGCATTATGAGTGAAGAAGTTCATTAGTGAGCTTGGTATTGTAACTTTTATATCAAAACCAATTCAATTTTTGTGTGACAACAATGGTGCAATAGCACAAGCGAAAGAGTCAGGGTCTTAATAGCGGTTGAAACTCATTCTGAGTTGCTTTCACTTGATTAGGGAGATCATTGTTGAAGAAGATATTATGATGGAAAGAGTTCCATCGACAAATAACATAACAAACCCACTAATGAAGCCCTTAGCTCATAATATTTATTAGCATCACTACAGAATAATGAGATTGTTAAGTAATGATGTAAAACCAATTGAACCACCATATTTTGATTGAGTTCATTGAAATACTTTTTTATTCGTATCTTTTCAATGTGATGTTTAAAATATAGTCCATGGGTACGTGCAACAACCTAGAATTTAAAAATGAAATCCTAATACAATGATCACTAGCATTTAAAAATGTATTCTAAATATTCCTTTTAATGGACATTTGACATGGACATTAAATTATCCTAATAGAATAATACTATCTGAATTCATAAATATTTTGACTATGACTTAGGAGTCTACTCAAAAGATTCAAATAAGTCTTCACTCATATATAGTAACAAGTGCACAGAGGTGATTAAGTGGTCAAGATGTGATCATCCAACCTAACTATAAGAGGAGATTGACTCAAGGAAGATGGTGTAATTAAATCTGTGGGAAGGGTATTGAGGGTATTGAAGAAGGCGCTCTCCAATGATCCCCATTATGCATCAATATTACCTAAATGAATGATTAGGGTTTGATGATTAAGAATAATCTAAGTAATTTGGGAGTCTCATGAGGATGAAGGATCATGCATATAGGGTAACCAATGATGGTAAAGGTTTCACGGGAGAGTTTAAATACTACTTTGTATACTCTAGAGGAGGTATAGCGTGGCACCCACATGCTTGGAGCTTATCCTATCCATTGGGTTAAATCTGTCCTTATGTAATTAATCTATATGTTCATATAGTTAAATAATTGTTATCTATAATTAATAAGATTGACTAATAATTGTTATCATGACATCATAGTTATTGACTAGATTGATACATGGGCCTTGTCTTGGGTTCTAGAGGTCTTAATATGAATGAACATGATGATTCCATGCAGCGGAAGACCTATAACAGAATCATAATGACATCAACAAACCGTGAGACAAATCACCTATTCATGGATCACATCTATGTTTTTTTAGATCCTAGAGTGAGACGAGTGGAGCTGCTCATGTGTGCAGCTCGTATACGTCCTAGAGACCTGGATTAAGATTAAGAATTCAAAAAAATATGTGGAAGACTTAAACGAATTGTAACGACATCAACAAAATCGTAAAATGAACAACCTCTACATGGATCGCATTTGTAATTCCTTCAGTGCTCGAACGAGTTGCATGCTTGCTTATGTGTGCAACCTCTAGAAGTATCCACGTAGTCCTCGGCACATCAAATCTCCTCCTTCACGTTAACGAGCTCTATTCAACATCCGTAGCCATTGTTATGTTGTCTCAATCACACCGGGAATGGAGAGGAGCCATGGGGAAAAAGGACAAGAAGGGGAAGGCCCTTAACCAATTCTGTCCTGGGTGAATTTTGGTTAGAGCTTTTCCCTATTTATACTGAGTGGGTACTTTAATAAAAACCCTCAATACTTATGTATGTCTTTTGATGTCCAAAGGATCATTTGCTTGTGACCCTCTAGATCCATGGATCAGTCTAGTTAATGACTCAAGCAGCCCAATATCATCATATATATTAATTAATGTCAGATCAATTTAACCGAATTGATAGGTTGAGTCTCCAACATGTGGGATGCCAAGCTACACCTCGTGTTCTAGAAGATATAGAGTGTGTATCAACTTACTCATGGGATCTGTTCATCATCAGTTACCATGTAAGTATAGTCCCAAATCCACTTGTTGCTCCGAGGATGACTTAGGGTGCAGTCAATTGTTAACCCTAATCGGTCATATGAATTAGTACTGATGCGTCCAGAAATCATCAAAGAACTCTTCTCATATATTTCAATGGCTTGGCCTAGGACTTCATCGTATCATGTTCCTTTAGCTGTTACCTCGTATACCTAGGGTGGATGATCCCATCTTGACCACTCAATTGTCTTTGAAAACTTCTTGATACACCTGAACTAAGACTATTTAGAAGCCCATGAAGGGACTCGTAGGTCATAGTCAAAGTTCAACTGTCCATCCACAAGACATCTTTGGTATCTCACATTGGTTGTCCACAAGCTTTTTCTTTGTTTCATGGGTGTGTGAGAGGAGGCAACAAAGAAGAGGAGGACCTGAAATCGATTCTTACCCCTTTCACATACTTCATCATCTCACCCATCATCACCCTAACATCATTCTTTATTTTCATCATGTTACACTTGTCTATTTACCATTCAATCACATATTACCCTTGCATCATTCTTTATCATCATTCCCTTCATGATCTCAAAACCATTATCATAATTCCCATTAATTAATTAAATAATCTTACTTTTCATAATAATTATCACCCTCTCACCTTACATTTTTATCTTCTCCCTACCCCATATTTTATACATGTCTCTTCTTATCAATCACTTCCTAAAAAATGTTAAATCCTTAATTACCATTCCATGCAGAGTTGTGCCCTTCACCAGTTAGATTTACCTAAGTGAGTACATGTTTATTTTTTCTTCATTAAACTAGAAACACCATTGACAAATCAAATTCCTGATTTTGAGTTTATGAGTCAGTACCTCCACGCCATCTTTAGTGAAGCACCATGGACATTTTTTTGCTCCAATAGAAGCTTCAACAATCTCAATTCACACCACAAATCATTAAACGATATATTTGTGTTTGTTTCCCAGTGTACACCGACCCACTTGTCCACCGCGTTCCATTGAAGCCAAACCACTTTGTGGTGCTGCCAATCAACCATAAAAGGGAAGATTTAATTATTTCCATCTATTTGAGCTCTAGAAAATTCCAAAAATTATACAAGTTTGGATAAGTGATTTGAAAAAAAACACACATATTTAGTCATCATTCGAACCTAGTTTTCTCCACCTTCATTGTGTTTAACTATAATATAAATTTGAACTCAAAACTTGATCTCCCATTACCCGCCACTTGTAGAGTCAAACCTTGACCTAATTTACCATTAATCAGAACCTTAACTTAAAAGTCAAGCCTAATTTATGATTTCATACTGTTAATTTAAGTGGCTAAGGAAGAAGAAGAGGGGGGTGAACTAGGATCTCTAACTATATTATTTTTTCTTTTTTAATTAACCTAGGATTTTTCTACCAGAAAATGAGATAGAGGAAATAGGAGAGACAATTATTTCTTTAGACAACTTAAGCTAATTCTTAATGCTGTTTGGGGGTATCCATCCCAAGGTGATGATTGGCCCTAACCATGTTTGTGTGAATGCCCTCCAAGCAAGTCACTTGGTAATAGGGCTGAACAAGGATACCAAAAAAAGGAAAAAGTCACTGAAGCTTTGTCGTCCTCAACCTCCAAAGTCTTCCATGGAAGACTTTGTCTGACCTAATTCAAATGGGTCCCCAAAGCATTCTTCTTATGGCTACCAAAGCCTTAACCTAAATGACCAAAAAGATATAGCAAGAATAATATAATTATGAACAATATCCTATGCTCAACAGCACAATATTAACCACTCAGTGTTATTAAAGATAAAGCCAAATTGCATTTATTTCAACATGAATTTTTTAGATCAAATATTAATTATTACTTCCTTCAGCAATGCCTCCCTGTTTGTTGTTGTTCTTTCCTTAAATCATTTTCTGCTTAAAGTTTCTCTTTGGGTGAAATTATTTGATTCGTGTTTGACCTTTGGTGCTTAAAATTAAAATATCTTCTTCATTCTTACACCAAATGACATGATTCTAACGAGAATATTTTTATTACACAATTAAAAAGAACTTTTATCTCACAAAAATATTAAAAATTAAATGAAAAAAATCTCCAGAGGTCAATATTTCCACTTTCTAAGTTGACCGTTAGATTCCTCCGTGTCCTAGTTCAAACCCTTGGAACTCTTTCAAAAGTCAACCAAAAGATGTGATCTAATTTCTACAGATTTTTATGAATTTTAGAAACTATTAATAAGTTAAAAAATCTTTTTAAAAAAAACTATGTTAAAGATGTCAAACTTATCACAACGTCGAGGCTGTGCTTTGAAAAAATCTCAAATTCAGAGGCTACCTTCTTTCCTTTGAATCTTGAATCACTCTCCACCAAAAACCATGACTCCAAGTTGTATGGACTTTTATTAATGTTAGCAACAAATATTCTCTTGTAGGAATGCTGAACAATTACTTGAAAATGTCTTCATGAATTGAAAAATCTGTCTAAATTTTAGACTGCGATTTTCAAAAGGCAAGGAGAAAGGGTGGTTTGAAATTAGGGCTTAAAACTGTATATATGGACTTAGAAATATGAAAGGGCATAATAATAATTTTTCAACAGTCCAACAATCATATGTATTGATTATGATTTGACAATATGAAGCATGAATCCATTTAATTTTGAATTTTATATTTACTATTTTGCCATAAGTTCAAAATACTTCTCAAATGTTAAGAGTAATAATGAGCCGTTATGCCAAAAATTTCATCTTTAAAATAATATGAAAAGTTCAGGTATATCAGTATTGGATATTAATATCTTTAGATGTACAAGAGAAGGAGATGACAGCCATGGCACACTGCCGAAGAGTGTGGCCCCTATATCCTTAAAGGTAAGTTTGTTGTTCACACCGACAATGTGGCCACCAGTTGCTTCGAGTCCCAAAAGAATCTGACCCCAAAGCAAGCAAGAAGGTAAGACTTCTTGGCAGAGTTTAACTTCGACTTGAAGTACAAGCTGGGGCATGCCAATCAAGTTGTCGATGTCGTGAGCCGCAACGAACCATATATTTTTGTAGTTGCACGTTCGGCCGTCTAAGGAAGCATCTTAGATGAAATCAAGTTGGCGATGAAAAATGATCCAAAAGCTGTTCGCCTTATGAAATGCATTGTTGTAGGCAAGACAAGGAGATTCTAGATTGAAGATATAATCTACACAAGAGGAAACTAACTGTATGCGTCGTGCGCAGATGAGATGCGTCACAAGCTCCTCTACAAAGCACATGACGCACCCCACGTTGGACACCCAAGACAAGCTCGTACGCTCGCAGTCTTGTCTAGTAGCTATCACTAGCTAGTAATGGAGCGAGATGTGGAGGCTTATGTCTATTCATGCCTGGTATGTCAACAAGATAAAATTGAGAAGGCTAGAACTTCTCCTAAGGGCGAGCAGATTGTGGGAGTCCATTTGAATGGATTTCATCACCCGTATTCCGCGTGTTGGTGGGCATGATGCTATTTTGGTGGTCGTGGACAGTTTTTCAAGATACGCGGCCTTCATTCCTACCACGTCAGAAGTGCACATGGATGATGTGGCTCGACTCTTCATGTCCCACGTGGCAAAGTATTGGAGTCTTCCATTGGACATCATCAACAACCATGACACAAGATTCACAGGTCGTTTCATGCAGTCATTGTTCAAGTACATTCAAGCTCAAGTTTTCAACGAGCTTCCACCCCCAAATTGGTGGCCAGACAGAGCATGTGAATGTTGAAGAGTATTTACGACAATATGCATCAGTCAACCAAGAGAATTGGGTGGAGCTGTTGGATGCCACACAATTTGCACACAATATCAATCAGAGCACAATTTGGATACATGGGCATACGCCATTTGAGATTGCAACGAGAAGACATCGGTTAACACCTACTGAAGTGATGAAAATAAAGGGGAATGGACACTTCCCCATGGCCTTCTGCTTTCTGCGATTATCATGCTCATATTGAGGAAGCTTGCGAGGCATGGGAATGAGCTTCAAAAGAACGAAGAACACACAAATCAAGAAAGAAGGGATGTGGAATTCCATATGGGTGATCTGGTTGTGTTGAAGACAAACACCCAAATGTTAAAAATAAAACATGCAAAAAGGCACAAACGTCAAGTACCCCATTCTGATGGACCATTTGAAGTAGTGGCAATGATCGAACGAGTTGCCTACTGGCTCAACATACCTGACGGCTGGCGGTCCATCTGGTCCTCCATGTATTAGTGCTGAAAAAGCCCAATGATGCAACAATGAATCAGCCCCAGCGTGCTCCACCAAATGTGCAAGCACATTTCGACCAGGAGGCAAAGGCGGTCCTAACAAAAATGGAGATTGACCAGGGAGGACGACATACTTGCTAGCACAAGATTGAGTATCTCATCAAGTGGAAGAACAAACCAGCCAAATCAATGACAAGGGAGCATGACTCAGATATGTGACAATTTGAGGGCCAGCTACGGGGTTATGAAGTGATGCAATTGGCGTCAACAAGGGCATCAACAAGTACAGGTGGTGGGGCGTGTAAGGCTCAAAGAATGTGTCATTCCTGCACAGAGGCATGCGTGCTAACTATGGGGACATGTCCATGTCTAGGACTCATGATTTGGAGATTGAGTCCTTTAGTGCCATATCACAACACACACTATGAGCGACGACGCCCAACCCTGATCTTTTAGGCCATTGGCCTTATGGTGTGCGTGCCCGTCATCGCTCACGCGTAATGGACCAGGGGAGGCCCACGCGTGCTCGCGTGCGTGGGACACACAGGCTGTGCAGTAGTGCCGTGACATTATGCCCGAAGTCGTGTGGGCGAGCTGCGGGGCCATGGCCGCCTTGTGCGCATCACATGTGCGGGGTTCGAGGCGGGAGGCATCCTGTTAGGAGACTAAGGCATTGGCGCATAGAGAGCGTTGAGATGGTGCGGGCGCATGGCGCCCCTGGGGGAACTACTGGACACGCAACACCCAACTTGAGGCGTCGATCACGTTGGCGTCCGGGCAGACCACACGATAGGTGTCTGTTGTAGGATGATAGTGGAGATTGGGTAGGAAAGGCTATAAAGTGTAGGGTGGGATAAATCAGACAACAATTCACACGATCGAATTTGAAGATTTAAGTCTGGTGTAAATACTGATGGTGTAGCCCTTTTCCTCGTTCAAGGGCAGGAGTATTGTCTTACAACCATCGTGGTGAAAATAAAGCAACAATTTCAATAAATCAAACGGCCGATCGCTAGAAGATTCAAAGGGCTAATCAACTAATCGCTAGAATAAATGAAGCCCCATCCTACACATCACCATAGCTTACTTACTATGGGAGACATGGAAAGGGCGAAATTCTTCTCGTTATACAGAGACTCCCATGTGCGCCGCAGATATCACGCGTCGGGTCAAGCTCTGGATATAGCGCACCCACCATCTCATCTCGCCTCGCGATCACATGTCAGCCCTCACGTGCGGCTTCCTTCGGTCTTGGGGTATTTTGATGACCCTTGCCCCTGTCCGTATTCAGCTATAGGTCGTCCATTGGCTTCCACCACCAATCAGCATTCTCAAATTGAATGTAGATGGTGCGGCCAAAGGGAACACGGGGCCAGCAGGGGGAGGTGGTATCCTCCGTGATCATACATGGAGTATTCTCTTTGATTTTGCCTCTTTCTATGGAATACAAACTAATACAATAGCTGAGGCTATGGCGATACGTCATGGTTTACTCCTCTACGAGGAACAAAACCTTCACCACGTCGTCGTAGAATCAGGCTCACAAGTGTTGGTTGACATGCTTCGTGCATGTAAATGCTCCTACTGGCGCCTACATTGCGTATGGCAGGACATCATGCGGTGCTGCCCTTGCACAACTAGTATACGTCACCAGCTGCAAGAAGGTAATCAGACAGCATATGCCTTGGCCAACCATGCGGTACACACACGACACCCCTCCTCTCTTTTTCTTTCTTGGCAGGCCCTAACTCCCTCTGCTCGGGGATGCTATCGTGTGGAATGCCTCGGCTTACTGACTCTCCGTACGCGTCGCATGCTATCGAAGGAGGGCCCGCAGGAGTGGCAGATTGCATGGAACACTTGAGGTAGGCACGCCCAACCTCTCGCCTGATCAGACGACTTATGACATCACAATAGCGGGGTAGACTGCACACACTTCCACCATCGTAGCTGCTCCACGGCCACCGCACACTCCGCCCCCACTTTCTCGGAGGGAGCACACACGAGTGAGACGTCGGCACGCGTGAACTTCTCCGAGCTCCTGTTAGTTATCATTTATGTATCTTTTCCTTTCTTGCACATTGGCATGGACGAGTGGGATCTGAGTGTAATTGGGATATTTATGCTTGCTCCACGCCTATAATCAATGATAAACACTCCACTTTATATATAAAATCCCCCTAGGTGGCGTTCAGGGCACGGTTGGATTGGACTACGGGCACAACCACAGGGTTTGGCCATACTCAGCACCGTGTTTTTTGCTATTTAAAAAAATCTAATCGCTAGAAGATTCAAAATCCAAATCAGATAATCCAACGGCAATGGAAAAATAGTCGAGGAACACTGGATGAAGAACGCCGACACCAAAGAGGATAGAATTTACCTCAGCACTAGAGTAGTGTGCTGTGGCAGTGCAGGAAATTCTCGACGCATTGTTGGCGGGGGCGAGTGATGTCCGCTTTGACAGGGTGTCGCAAATCCAACTACGCAGTCAGTTGGCGGGGGTCAAGGGGGGAGTCGCCCCCTTGCAAGGTTCGGGGAAGCACCCCGAAACCTAAATGGTAAACGAGGTGCGATGTTGCAGGACATAGGATTTGAAGCCCTAGATGATGAATGCAAGGGTCACATGGGCAAGCGACTGCGCGCGGCGGTCACTTGGGCGGGGGGCTGCGCGTGGCGGCCGCGTGGGCAGGCGGCTGCGCGTGGCGGCCGCATGGGCAGGCGGCTGCGCGTGGCGGCTGCGTGGGCGGGCAGCTGCGCCTGGCGGTTATGTGGGCGGGCGACCCCGTGGTCGGGCGGCTGTGCTTGCGGCCAGCGCAAGCTGGCGGCAGTGCACACGACAGGCACGGGCAGTCGGTAGTGTGCGCATGAGTAGGAGGACAGGTGGCCTTCTCTCGATGGCAGCGGCTGTAGCTAGAGGCAGCGGCGACAGCTAGAGGCAGCGGTGACAGCTCAGATGGGAGACGACTAGGGCAACTTCCTTTTAGAAGAATAAACTTCAATTTCAAAAGAAATTCACCAAGTTTTTCTTACAACATTGGCCTGTGTATAGGCCTTGGAGGAAAGAGAAAATAAGATAACCGTAACTTTTTAAAAAACCCTAATATTAAACGACGTTGGTGACATGCCAACGTGTCACGCCAACGGACGGTTCTGAAGTTGGCGTTGGCGACGTGTCATGATGCGGGACATCTCGTGAGAAGGTGGAGGCACGTCCGGTACTGGTGCGTTGTTGTGGTCACCATTAGTGTCAGTGTGGGTGCTAATGGCATGTGTGGTCACCAAGATTGGGATGGCATGTGTGAATGCCAGGCCCATGGGCGCGGCGCCTGGCCTAGGGGCACGTGTGTACCGGCAAGGCCAGCGAGGCGCGCACGTAGAGCGGTGGGCCTCAAGGTGCAAGAGCGACACTACCAAGGTGTGTTGTGCATCGTCTCTTTACTTCGGTATCATCCCGCATCTTCTCCCATAGAATGCTCATTACTACAATGTAATCTCTTTATGATATCATCTTCCCCACCCTCTTCTCTAAACCTTTTGATGCATAGTTATACTATTGCAAAGACTTCTGCTGCAAGGATCAAGGTTTCTAAATGTTATATTCCAATCATTTAGGCCAGCACGCACCCAATTTGAGCATTTTTCCTGGCTTCAGATTTGATCGCGTGACACCAAGCTAAAGTCTACGAGAGCATTCATACTTATCATACGAGTCAGACTCAATAATTATATTAAATTTGGATATTTTGATCTGTTTCGAGCATCCTTCAAATAGGAATGTTTAGGACACATGTTTAAATACTAATCATCATCATATTTTGACATCATCGTGTAATTCACTTATTCATTTCATGTATCCATATACTTAAGTTAGTTGATATGATGGCAACACAGATTCCTTAGTTGGTACTGCCTTGAAGTTTATCGTTGTTGCTTTGAATTATGAGAAGAGGGGGATGGGACATTTCTTGATTATTGATGCATTCTCTATGAAAAAGGAAGAAATTAAAACTTTAAAAACAAATACAAAAAATGGAGGTTATAGGAATAGTTATATATGCATTAATGAATCAAGTTCATGCATAACACAACAGAGTTGTGAAATTGTTCTTCCCTATCTATTAAAGAAGTTTGAAAGGTAAAAACATATATATATATATATATATGTATTAACAACTTAATTCATGATTGAGAATGAACAACGACATGTGGCTTCTTTTATCTTTGGGTTATTGAATTTGACGGTCCTGATTAACTTGCTAGTTTTAAATGCATAGATACTTGGGTTAAGCAAGGGATAAATCAATAAAAAATCAGAGAGGTGCCATAATAGTCCTGCATTTTATGAAAAAAGCAGCATAGTGGTGTCATTATTGAACATTTTCTTAAAGAATCACATGTCGGTGTTTGATTTTACAATTATGTTTTACTGTGTAATATGCGTTGAGGCAAAAAAGTTGATGTAGCTCAAGCTTGACATCATTAGGGATATAAAGGCTCATTCTGTGCCTAATGTGTGGCTTTTAAAACCAACCATAGCCAACAGTGCAGACTTGCATGAAGAGGGAGATAATTATGATGCTTTGCATCTATCCAACTTCAGTTCGATATCAGAAAATCAAGATGTAGTTTCAAGCAGGGCAGGGTCCTCTCTCTCTCTCTCATTCTCTCTCTCTCTCTCTCTCTCTCTATCTCTCCCCCCCTCTCTCTCTCTTTCTCGCTCTATCTCTCCCTCCCTGATTGATAACTTGCAAATTATAATGTTAAATTGAGGAATATTACATTACATGTATGTGTTTTTACTAGCCCTTGTTGCATGTTATCATAATTAAATGGACATAAATGTTTTGAATTATAGTTTTATGATTGTTTTTAATTTCTAAGTATTTTTTACACAATATTAACCTCAATGCAATGAAGAATTTTTTTTTTTCAGGGCATAAAACACTTGGCTAGAGGTTGTTAATAGTTTTAGTAAATTTTCTGGAATTTTTCCATATTTTTTTATAATTGTCTGACCATTATATAGCCAAGAAATAATTTTTAGAATTAAAATAATATGTTTATGGTTTATTTATAATTTTAAAATGAATATTTTGATGAATTTTGTGTTATCCACATAATTCACCCAAAAAATTCAGCGAATGATTAGATGCGTTAAATATGTGTTTTATTGTCACATTATGGCATCGCAATGCACAATGCCATAATGAGCAAATCATTATCTCAAAAAGGACATGGCACAGGGGGCGAGGAAAAGGTAAATTTTGTCTTCTGTTTTATTGGCTTCTTTCGTGCAATAAATGCACTTGGGCAATTGATCTCCACGTGCATTTATGGAAGAATATTATTCCTTGTATTAAACATACGCAGAATCAATTCACTACATGCATTGATTGCATGTGACAAGCGATAACTGCGTGCATTGATTAAAACTATAAGATTCCTTTATTTTTTATATGACAGGCGCTGATGCGGGTCGACGTGGGGTGATCTCAGCCACATAAACGGACATTTTTATCTCTCTTAATGGCGATGATTGTGCCATTTCAGCATGCAAAAACATGGCAACGCGCGATTCGAGGGCGGTGAAAACAAGGAGACGAATTAGAAAATGCCACTTATATATGTGTGGAGGAGAGATGAAATAAATCTAACGACCAGGATTAATCGCTAGTAAAATGGCGATATCTTAAGATCTAGTTGTTCGATTGCGCCCAAATTTTGCAGGTAGGTTTGTCTCCTCACCCTTGACAATCCGTACGGTTGGATTTTGAAATAAAGGTTGGGAGTGAAGAGAAAATCACTTTGGAATCTCTCCCCCAAGAAATTGGCCAATAAGGACACAGGTGCTGCTTTTGAAATTGACAGATCTTCGTTCATTATTCAAAGCTGTAAGTTTCTTCTTCACTATTTGAACTTCTTCTTGAACGATTCTAAAATGCCAAGGCATTGGCGAAATGTACATGCCCTTGGAGATTATTTTTATGGCGATTAGTATTGCAATTTGATTTTGATTGAAGATCTGAGTCTCAATTCTTAGTTCTACATTGATTTTCATGTCATACTGCATCTCAGATCTTTAGATAAGGGTCAAATTTCATCTTTAATTTAATTTTTCCCAAATTCTTCTACTTTCCCTCTCTAAGTTAATTCATCTATTTTCTCTATCTAGATCTAGAAATTGATTGGTTCAAAATATGATTCAATATATAAAAACCTAAATCCAAAATTTCATCGAAAAATTTGTCAATCTTCTAGTCCAATTTTAGAAATCCCTTTATTGCTTATTAATTCCCAAATTTTAATGCAATAACAATTATCTTCGTAAATCATCTTCATTGGAATCTTGACAATCTGCATCAATATGATATAAGAATCAAAATTATCCTATCTATATTGGCATGACCGTAAAAATATTAAGATCAAAATAAAACCTTTGCTAAATTTTGATTAATTACAAAACAAAACTAGTCATATTTAAGGCCCATTAAATGCAAAATTAATTCGTTCTTGAATTAATTCATTTGAAATAGGATAAATTCTCACAGAGTGCCTCCCTGTGGTTAGACCCCTTGCTTGCTCCATACATATTATTTAGTGATGAAGAGCTATTATAAATTTTATTGCCTAAGTCGAAATCAAAATGACATTTTTAAACACCTAATTTAGGCTTATCACCTGTGCCTTGTGATCTATTAATGGAACCCAAGAATAGAACAAAACTTGTTCGCAATATAATATTTAAATTTTGATTTATTGACATAATGTCTACCCCATTGTTGTCGTTTTTAGTCTCTTTGAGGGATGTCTACCCTCACTGCAGTACATGACTTGTTTTTTGTGGTGGATAAAGAACTTTATGATTTTGTTTCAAATAGAGGGAGGAAAAGAAGCTTAATTCAAGGCCTCTACTGCAGTGGATGACTGGTATGGAGTCAAACTCAGAAAAAATCAGCAAATTATTATGAAAACCAAGTTATTTATTTATTCCCATGTTATTGATGATAAATTTTGTATGATTAGATAGTAGGTTATTGGATAAGATAAGTAAGTTAATTCTAATCCATGAGTCTGACCTTTCGTTGTGTTTGTACCTTATTGGGAAATTAAAATATTTTTGTTCACACATTTCTTGGGCAATCCTATTCCCCCTTTGACCTTAAAATATAAGCAACGTTCGTATCTAAATCCTCTTCTTGAACTATACCTTCAAAATGATATAGTAAAAAAGAGAATATAATTGAAGATCACAATAGAAGAATGGTAGAGTAAATAAGGAGAATATGATTGAGGATTAATGTAGTAAAAAAATGAGAACTTACATCATTTTTCAATATAAAGTTAAAGATGACTCTTTACATAATACCTTTACTTTGATCAGAGTATCAAATGTGACTTGTGGAATTGTTATATCATATGCATCATCAATTTTTATATCATATGACTTGTGGCTCAAGAGGCTTTTGAGGGAATCATATGTAGATAAAGGAATGTATGCATAAAGGAAATAAAGTGGATAAACCCCAGCATGTGAGGTGGACTAGGATTTACAGTGAAAATTTGAAAACTTTGCTAGGGTGAAACATTGATGTGTTGTCAGTAAAACACACAGGGAGGCAGGCTACATATTTTATAGATAGTTGGCCTAAAACGAGTTAGCGCTTTATAAAAGGCTTAAATTACTCATATTTTGTTAGGATTTCCAAAGAATTATGAAAGCAATTATAAGACAAATTAAAGTAGACCAACATTTGTATACTGAGGTAAAATAATTTATTATATCCTAGGCTTAATACCAACATATAAAAACCAAAATTATTTTGCTGAAAACCAAAATATACTTCCCATTGTTTGAAAACACCTATAATATGGGGGGTGTGATGTAAAATTTATGGCGTTTACATATTGCTAACGAGGAAGAATGTTCAAGCATCAAATGGGTAAACATTTTGCCAATATTTTAGAGCAGCTGAAGGGAAAAATTTACCAAAAATATGGCGCGACAGCTGTAAGGCACAACAACAATAGGGCGGGACAACGACAGAGCGCAACTGGCGTGGTGGAACAATAGTAACACGACACGGTGGCCGCGAGGTGACAGGGCGGCAACGATGGATTTTGGCAGTGTGGCGCCAGCAGAGTGCAGCCGGGCAGCAGAATGGTAGCGGCAAGGCGCTACAAAAAGATGCGGCGGCACCCTAATAGGGTGGGGCGGCGCGAAAGCGCATTGGTGGCAAGGCGCGGTGACAGCAGGTGCGGCGACACAATGGCGCGATGGCAGCAAGGCACGGCGATAGAGCATTGCCTAGGTATGGCGACGTAGTAGTGGCGAGGGACGATGGTCGACGAAGATGAGACACGTAGTTGTGACCGGCAATTGTGGCTTGCGGCCGCGGCTGGGATGTGGTCGCAACAATAGGTTGCGACTGCGGCTGCGGTTGAGGCGGCGGCGCAGGCTGGCGGCCGTGGCTGCAGTTGAGGCGGCAGCGTGGGCTGACGACCGTGGCTGTGGTTGCGTCCGCAGCTACGGCTTGCAGGTGTAGTTGGTTTAATGTATAAAAAAGAGAGCTATTATGATAAATAAAAATCAGGTACTTTGACGAATGGATACTGAAATAGATAAAATGAAATATATTTCTTGGTTGGTTGGAACAAATCTAATAGTTAATTTATTTTAATTAGATAACATGAGAGCATTGAATTTACTTAATAATTGTACTTAGATAATGATTTTAGAATAAATATGAGAACTTTCTCATTATATTGAGATGGAGAATTTAAATAATGTATTGAGAATAGATAAATAAATATAAAAGTTGGACTAAATCTAAAAATTAGTTTCTATTAATTTCATAGCATGAGAGTGTTCAATTGACTTTATCATTATACTTATATAACACTTTTAAACTTAACATGAGAACTTTCTCATTATATTTAGATGGAGAATTTAAAGATGTACTGAAAAATAGTTAAACAAATATAAAAGTTGGAACAAATCTAAAGGATAGTTGATTTGAAACCGCATAATGTGAGAGCATTGAAATGACTTTATAATTGTACTTATATAATAATTTCTAATATACATTAGAACTTTATCATTATATTGAGGTGAAGACTTTGGCAAATGTACTAAAGAATAGAAAAATAAATATAAAAGTTGGAATAGATGTAAAAGTTAGTTTATTTTAGTTAGATAGCAAGAGAGAGCTGAATTGAGTTTATAATTGTATTTATATAATGACCTTAGAATAAATATGAGAACTTTCTCATTATAGTGAGATGGAGAAATTATAAGTTTTCTAAAAAAAAGATAAGTATAAAAGTATGAATAAATCTAAAAGTTAGTCTATTTTAATTAGATAGCACGAGAACGCTGAATTGACTCTATAATTGTACTGATAAAAGAATTCAGAATAAATACAAGAACTTTGACATTATATTGAGATGTAGACTTTAAAAAATGTACTGAAAAATAGTTAAATAATATAAAATGTGGAATAAATCTAACAGTTAGTTTATTTAAATTCGATAGCATGAGAGCGTTGAATTGACTTTATAATTGTACTTATATAACAATTTAGAATAAATATGAAAACTCTATCATTATATTGAGATGGAGAGTTTAAAAAAAGTACTGAAAAATAAATAGGTTGCCATTCTAATTTAAATAGACAGGCTTTAAGAAATGAAGAGTGAAGACATTAAGATAGAATGTGAAACAATAGTGGTAAATTCAGAAGTAGAAAAAAATGAGTGACTGATATCTCAATGAAAGTAAGGTAAAATTTGATAAAGTGTGAGTTATCATGTTGAGATATAATTGAGATAAAATTTTAAAGGCAATGTTTAAAGTAGAATTGACTTAGATATTGGGAAACGTGGTTCTAGATATGAACACCTTTAAAATGTCAATTTTCATATTTTAATTGGATTTAGGCCGATGGAAATGAAATACAATTACATACTAAGATTTGACAATTACATACTGAAACTAACTTTTTTAAAAAGCTAAATTTATTAGATTTGAGACATTAAGACTGTTTAATTCAAATTCAAGCATCTTATATTTCAATTATAATTTCGCACTGTATGAGAATTCCAAAGCTTTCATTTCTAGTTTCTACCACCTTTTGCTGATATTCCCTTTTTTCTTCTGTTCTCCATTATCTTTTATCCAAATCTCACCAGATTCTCTCTCTTATAAGGCCTCTCTCTCTCTCACGCCCACTCTATTATGTTCTCTCTCACTCTCTGTCATTTCTGTCATCAATCATCCTAGTGACGGATGATTGATGACTAATGACGGATAACTGAAAGAAAATCCTTCAGTCATCCGTCCTTGGCTCCGGATGCACACGGATGCCGGCTTCTGCAAGGACGGAAGACGGCCGGTCATCCCATTAACAACTCTAGATTGATCAGATGAGATCGATCAGCTTGCAATTCGTGCCGTCCGTTCTTCATGGCACCCGCAAAAATAGCGTCAAAGAGTTTCCACTATCGTCTCTGGTCGTTGGATCCCGGATAACTCGCTCCTCGTTTTCTGGCTCTCATGGTATCAACATAATCTCCCTCTCTTTCACTATCTTCTCTCGTCTTCTTTGATTTTCTACGCAATTCGCCACTTCTTCCAGCACTGCCTTTCTCTGCCGCTCGCCATGGATCGCCGTGGACGCAAACACCGAGCCGAGTCCAATCCTTCGTCAGACTCGGTAATGATCTTGATCCTTTGCTTTTCTCTTTTGGATTTTCCGCAAGGCTTTGGCGTGCAACCGTGGAATATTCTCCCTCTTTCTCTCCATTTTCTTGTTCATTTTTCTCTGCGCGAGTCCGTTTCGATTTCTGCAATCCATGGCCGCATCTTCTTCTTCTCCTTCAATCCATGGCCGCATTTTCTAGTTCATCTACGAGGCATTTCGAGAATCCTCTTGGGTTCTCTCTCTCACTCACTTATTCACTCTCTTTGTCTCTCAGTCTCGGGATCTCTCTCTCTCTCTATCAAAGTCTCTCTCTCTCAGACTCTCGTCACTTTGTCATGGTATGCGCGTGTGTGTTTTTCTCTCTCTCTCTCTCTTCGCGCTTTCTCTGTTTTCTTCTTTCAGTCTGTGTTGCTCCATTCTCTTCGCCCTTTCTCTGTTTCTTTCTTTTGGTATCTGTTTCTTTCTCGGACTCTCCTCTCTGTTTCTTTCGTTTGGTCTATGTCATGGTGTGCGTCTGTCTCTCTCTCTCTCTCTTGTTTGAATTCCTCCATTAAAGTGGGCTACAACCGTTGTTTTTAACGGTTGCAACCTTTGGTATACCGGCGGTTGCAAGACCTTGATGGAGGGGCTTGCAACTGCCACCCTTTCGAATCCTATTGGGATTCTTTTTAAGGTGTTTCGGGTCCCCTTGGTCCACCATCGAGGGGAGTCCCCAAGGTGCCATCATACTTGAGGAAGAAGCTCCTCGGTGAAGGATCAAGAATGACCCTCCACCCTCAAGAGAAAAAAGAAGAGATCCAAATGGAAGGTATGTTTGTTTGTTTTGATCTATCAAGTGGCATCAGAGCATGATAGATCGACAAAAATTGATCACAAGAGTGATGATTTTCGTCATTAGGATCTCCAAAATCCGTTTCCGCATTCAGTTTTCGGAGTTCTTTTATATTAAATAAAAGTATCCTTTTTCTTCGCAAAATGTTAGTGGCTGGGTTGGTCAAGTTAACTTTGGGGGAAGTCTGGGGTGGGAGGTCGTGGGATCAAACCCCTGCCCCCAACACGCCATTTAAAAAATAAAAATAAAAAAGGGGCCGCAAATTACTCTCATCTATCGGAGGAAATACCCCCCACACACACCATTTTAAAAAAAAATAAAAAAGGGGCCGCAAAATACTCGCATATATCGGAGGAAATGCCCCCCACACGCCATTTTAAAAAAAAAAGAAAAAAGGGGCCGCAAATTACTCTCATATATCGGAGGAAATGCCCACCACACACCATTTAAAAAATAAAATAAAAAAGGGGCCGAAAATTACTCTCATATATCGGAGGAAATGCCCCCCACACGCCATTTTAAAATAAATAAATAAATAAAAAAGCGGCCGAAAATTACTCTCATATATCGGAGGAAATGCCCCTCCCCCCACGCCATTTTAAAAAAAATAAAAAAGGGGCCGCAAATTACTCTCATATATCGGAGAAATGCCCCCCCACACACCATTTAAAAAAAAATAAAAATAAAAAAGGGGCGAAAATTACTCTCATATATCGGAGGAAATGCCCCCCCACGCCATTTAAAAAAAAATAAAAAAGGGGCCGCAAATTACTCTCATATATCGGAGGAAATGCCCCCCACACGCCATTTTAAAAATAAATAAAAAAGGGTCCGAAAATTACTCGCATATATCAGAGGAAATGCCCCCACATGCCATTTAAAATTAAAAATAAAAAATTAAAAGGGGCCGAAAGTTCCTCTCATATATTGGAGGAAATGTCCCCCCCACGCCATTTTAAAAAAAAAAAAAAAAAGGGGCCGCAAATTACTCTCATATGTCGGAGGAAATGCCCCCCACACGCCATTCTAAAAATAAAAATAAAAAACGGGCCTAAAATTACTCTCCTATATCGGAGGAAATGCCCCCCACACGCCATTTAAAAAAATAAAATAAAAAAGGGGCCGCAAATTACTCTCATATATCGGAGAAATGCCCCCCCACACGCCATTTTAAAAACAAATAAATAAATAAAAAAGGGGCAAAAATTACTCTCATATCTCGGAGGAAATGCCCTCCACACGCCATTTTTTTTTTTAAAAAAAGGGGCCGCAAATTACTCTCATATAACAGAGGAAATGCCCACTACACGCCATTTTTTTTTTAAAAAAAAGGGGCCGAAAATTACTCTCATATATCCGAGGAAATGCCCCCCACACGCCATTTTAAAAAGAATAAATAAATAAAAAAGCAGCCGAAAATTACTCTCATATATCGGAGGAAATGCCCCCCCCACACCATTTTAAAAAAATAAAAAGGGGCATAAATTACTCTCATATATCGGAGAAATGCCCCCCACACGCCATTTTAAAAACAAATAAATAAATAAAAAGGGGCAAAAATTACACTCATATATCGGAGGAAATGCCCCCCACACGCCATTTAAAAAAAAAAAAGAAAAAAGGGGCTGCAAATTACTCTCATATATCGGAGGAAATGCCCACCACACGCCATTTAAAAAATAAAATAAAAAAGGGGCCGAAAATTACTCTCATATATCGGAGGAAATGCCCCCCACACGCCATTTAAAAAAACATAAATAAATAAAAAAGTGGCCGAAAATTACTCTCATATATCCGAGGAAATGCCCCCCCCCACGCCATTTTAAAAAAAAAAAAAAAAGGGGCGGCAAATTACTCTCATATATCGGAGAAATGCCCCCCCACACGCCATTTTAAAAAACAATAAAAATAAAAAAGGGGCCGAAAATTACTCTCATATACCGGAGGAAAGGCCACCCCCACGCCATTAAAAAATAAAATAAAAAAGGGGCCGCAAATTACTCTCATATATCGGAGAAATGCCCCCCCACACGTCATTTTAAAAACAAATAAATAAATAAAAAAACTGGCGAAAATTACTCTCATATATCGGAGGAAATGCCCCCCACACGCCATTTAAAAAAAAAAAAGGGGCCGCAAATTACTCTCATATAACGGAGGAAATGCCCACTACACGCCTTTTTTTTTTTAAAAAAAAAGGGGCCGAAAATTACTCTCATATATCGGAGGAAATGCCCCCCACACGCCATTTAAAAAAAAAAAAATAAAAAAAAAAGCAGCCGAAAATTACTCTCATATATCGGAGGAAATGCCCCCCCCCACGCAATTTTAAAAATAAAAAGGGCATAAATTACTCTCATATATCGGAGAAATGCCCCCCCCCACCCCCATTAAAAAAAAAAAAAAGGGGCCGCAAATTAGTCTCATATATCGGAGGAAATGCCCCCCCCACGCTATTTTAAAAATAAATAAATAAATAAAAAAGGGGCCAAAAATTACTGTCATATATCGGAGGAAATGCCCCCCACACGCCATTTTAAAAATAAAATAAAAAGGGGCCGCAAATTACTCTCATATATCGGAGGAAATGCCCCCCCCCCACGCCATTTTTATAAAAAAATAAAAAAGGGCCGCAAATTACTCTCATATATCGGAGGAAATGCCCCCCCCCACGCAATTTTAAAAAAAAATAAAAAAGGGGCCGCAAATTACTCTCATATATCGGAGAAATGCCCCCCCACACGCCATTTAAAAAAAAAAAAAGGGGCCGCAAATTAGTCTCATATATCGGAGGAAATGCCCCCCCCACGCTATTTTAAAAATAAATAAATAAATAAAAAAGGGGCCGAAAATTACTGTCATATATCGGAGGAAATGCCCCCACACGCCATTTTAAAAAAAAATAAAAAAGGGTCCGAAAATTACTCTCATATATCGGAGGAAATGCCCCCCATTTTAGGCTTAGAGGTCACATAAAATTCAAGGAGCATTGGTGGATATAATTGTACTTAAGAAGTAATTTTGTTGAAATATTTAAATTAAAGTATAAATAGCAGACGGGAACCCATTTTAGGAAGTTAGGTTTTGCTAGAGCTGGCATCCCCCTTTCTTCCATCTCATTGTCTCCCTTGAACCAAGAAGAGTGTCTCATGATGATAAAATGTATAAGAGATTAAAGAAAAGTTGGAGAATATGAAGAGGATATACAAGAGCCTTCATCAAGTGGATAATTCTAGATGTCAAACATATGAATAGCTTCAAAAAAATCTCCAAGGGTGAAAGTTAAGGGTGGGAAAAGTTCCTTACAAGTTACCCTAAGTTTGATTTATTTTTTATTTAAATTTTAAATAACTTTCATCTTCTCCTACTTGGAAAATATTTTTTCTAGCCTTCAATCAAAACCCTAGAACACAATATTTTCAGCTTGAGAAACCAAGAAAATTGTAGTTCTGATTTGTGCCAAAGTAATTAGTAGATCATTAGGTTTGAAGGTCCATTATGATTCCATTATTTGTGGTTTCACATTAATCACATTCTTAGAGCTCACTACAAAATGAGGGCGGAAGAAAAGGAACACATTTAAATGTCATTGATAATGTATTTTACATATTTTCATGCATTGAAATTTTAATATATGCATATTATTAAGATTGAAATGATCAAATTAAGTTCTTAGTGTCCTTAGAGTATGGGAACAGGCAAAATAGAATGGGGCGAGCTTATCTGGACTTGAAAATCACTATGATCCTGGTGGAACGTAAGGATCACCAATAAGTATCTTCACCGTACAATGGTTCTTCTCGACATCATGATTAGTTTAGATCAATTTCACCATCATGGCACACCATCACATTGCATTCCTACAGTCTCTAATCACATCTTACCATTTTCACATCATTGTCTTATCATTATTTTACTCGTTAGTCACCATACACGACTTACTCTTTACACTATTTCTGCGCTTTCCTCTCGGTACCATCAATTAATCGTCACTCTTGCTCGATCTCTTACAATCCTTATTAACACTATCTCCAATTACTATAATCATCTTCATTATAGACTAATTATCACTGTCTCACCTCGCACTTTTCGTTTCTAGATTCTGTATTTTGTATTTATATCATATCATGACACTAACCACTTTTAGAAGAATTATAAATCCTCAACCATCGTTCTTTGTGGAGACGATTTGTACTCATCTCTATCTAGATTTACTAAAGCGGGTACATGTTTATATTTTTATTGTTTAGAGTCAAAAAACTCCAACCACGAATTAAAACCCTAATTTCTGAGCTTTTTACTCATGTGGTGACATATTCCCATGTTACACAACATCATCATTTAAAAAATATTTTTGTCTCTTTTTTACACAAGGACATCATCATTTGAAAATTATATTGACTTAAAATTATCAATTCATAAATCGGAAGTGACAGGGACATTGGTGAGGAGAAATAATAACTAGTTAAATCAACAGCTAGGATTCCTTCAACTTCAAGACTGGATACCTGATGATCCAGAAGGCCAATCAAGCTGAAATTTTTATTTCAGCTTCATCTATCTCCCCAATTACCATCCATGTTCTTGGATCTATAAAATGAGATTCTAATCATCATAAAAACCATCCATAAATTTCTTCCTACATCTGAGGGACATTTGAAAGAGAGTGAGTTTTAGAGATCCATCCAGATTTTTTTACTGCCTTAGGTGGTTGAGGAAGAGAAAAATAGAAGTGGAGAAGCTTTTCTAAACCACAAATGTCTGCCTCTAGCACAACCTAAGGTCCATGGAAAATCATCATCATTATTAACACATATCTTTATCATTATCACATGATATTCTGATTTACTCATTTCTCATCACCCTTATCATAAATTCACCTCATCATCCTCTTTTCATGTAACTCTCATAAAAATTCACATCCATTCATACATTTACACTTGCATGTGTCTCCCAATTCCCTTTCTTAACCCATCATCGTCTCCTCACTTCATTGTTCGTATCTCTTTTCCATACTCTCCCTAGAACACTATATACTATCATCCATAACTCATTTTATTCTATAAACATCATCTACTATCTTCACATAACTCATCACCACTTTCTATTTTAGACGTATGTTGTCCCATATCATTAATTACCACTTAACAGAGTTTTACAAACATTCTTAAAGAGTTTTGTCATCATTAGCTTTATTTAGTTTAGTGAGTAATGTTATTTAAAAATTATATTTACTGAACTCAAAAACCAAAAATGAATTAAAATAAAAAACCCTGAAATTTAGTTAATTAGTCATAAACCCTCGACATATTTATGGGTTAACTCAATCCATAATGTGTCAAATTTACAGATTCCATGCAGGCTGCTCCTCACTATGACTCACTACTCTACCCTCTCTGGACCATTCTAGATCCATTCAAATACATAATATGTGATGGACATCATGTGGGCATCACATAGTACACTCCTATGTCATGAATTCATGAATTTTATAATGTGATGTTTATTATGAAGTTGATTAATTCATGCAATGCCTTAGTGAATTATGAGGATATCACAATACATGTATTCTAAATATTCCTAGTCAAAGGATACTCAAGATGGACATCAAACTATCCATAAAGAATGACACTATTCAATCCTAATTATATGATAAGTATGACTGATCATGTGGTCATTGGTGTGGAAACACTACGGATAGATGGTGGGTGACCTTTAGAGAAAGAGTTCACTAATTTAACCTGCTTGAATCCCTAAATTGTATTATATCTAAACATCAATCAACCTGATTCGTGTCACAGTCAAATAAGTGATCTGTGGAGTTGAGACAATAGGATCTTGTACCTAGATGGCTATGTTTTGACTAAGATGTACTAGTTTCTTATCACACGATTCAAACATGTCTTAGTTCAGACATGGTAAGAAATGGATGAATGTGATTGAGTGGTCAAGATGAGACCATTTGCCCTCAGTATAGGATGAGACAACTTAAGGAAAAAGATACATTAAATCCCTTATCAAGGTAGTGGAGATATTGGAGAAGACATCCTCTAATGATCGCCATTATACATCAGTACTAATTGAATGATCATAGTTTACCATACCTTTAGTCATTAGGGAGTCTCGTGCAAACGAAGGATTATACAAATAAGGTAAAAAATGGAGGTAAAAGTTCCATGATACAATCAAATCACTACTATGTATCTTCTACTGTAGGTGCAGCTTTGTGGGCCACTATATAGAACCTTAACCTACTGATTGGGTTATATTGACCCTTGATTAATAAATATATGTGTAAACTGGACTGATACTTGGGCCTAGAGGGACACAATCATAGAATATCTGGACGTTGTGTTGTAAGGACTTTTGCATAAAAGTACCGAAAAAGTATTAATAGAGGGGACACCAATTTTAGGTGCACGCGCTAGGGGGGGCCCTTTTCTTCTTTCACTTATCATTCCACTCTCTCCACTTGAAAGACTTCATAATGAGCTCTACTATATATTCAACAAGAGTTTGAGGATAAGAAGATGCGATCCGCCATCACCTCGATCGTGTGGATCTCTGGAGGCTGGAGATGTGAAGGCCTTGAATAGATTCTCCAAGGATAAGTCGGGGGGGTGGGGGGGGGAGGATTAGCTCCCACAAGGTAATGTGATTTTATAGATAAGGTCTGAATTGATTTATATCTTCCACTACATGAAATATGATTTCCTTCCATCAGTCAAATGCAACAGAATCCATCAATATGATGACCCAATAAAGATAAGTCTAAAAAATAAGTAGAAATAACAATTTAAATATACAGTCTAACTTAAAGAAATAATTTATTTATGATTTGAAAACCATTAGTGTTGTTGTCATAGTTTTGATGAATCAACAGACAGAGAGAGAGAGAGAGAGAGAGAGAGAGAGAGAGAGAGAGAGAGAGAGATACCAGCCCCATGTCCATATCTGAAGACCATCGGTCTCTCCATACATTTACGAGCATTTCTATTGCGTCATTTTGTATCGCTCTCTCCACCTCTCTCTCCCTCCATCCCTCTCTCCCTCCATCCCTCTCTCCCTCTCTCTCTCTCTCTATTTATCCCACTCTCTCTCTCCCTCCATCACTCTCTCTCTCTCTCTTTCTCTCTCCCTTCATTCCTCCCGCTCTCTTTGTCTCTCTCTCCCCCCCTCTCTCTCCATCCCACCTGCTCTCTCTCTTTTTGCCACCTCTCTCTCCATCCCTTCCACTCTCTCCCCTCTCTCCCTTCTCTCCCCCCTCTCCCCCTTCATCCATAGAGAACGTCGTGCGGTGGGGTGCGAAAATTCTCACCGTCTGTGCGATGTGTGGTGCGAACTCGTGAGGAAATTTGCACGACACATCGCACGAATTTGCACAAAATCGGAAATACGCCTGCAACGCCGTTAAAAAAAAATTATTGCATTTTTTTCATTTTTTCGCCTTGGGACTTGGCAGCATCTTCTTCGTAGACAAAAACGATAGAGAGCGAGGGGAGTAGGAGATCAAGAAGAAGGCGACGAAGATCGAGAAGAAGATCAAGAAGATGAAGAAGAATTTTGAATTTTGAAATTTGAAATGTGAAATTTGGGTAGAAGAAGAAGAAGCTTGGCTATGGCGGGAGCGCAGCGTAGCGCCGCCGCCCTCTTCGTCGCCGCCGCCTCTGCCATAGCCGCGGGGCTCAACCTGGAGTCCAACAAGGTGGCGCTCCTCGCCTTCCGCGACGCCGTCGGCCGGCCATCCCTCACCTGGAGCGCGGCCACGTCGCTGTTCCTGGCACTGTGTCGCCCGCTCCGCCAGCCGCGTCACTGCCCTCCGCCTCGCTAAATCTGTAAAAAGAACTTATCTTCAGATCTGTCGATTTAGCGTCTTCTGTCCCCAGGTTGACTGATTGCTTCCTTTTATTCATGCGACAACCAACGGGAACTCCTTTGATAAAATCCGAAGGTCTCAAGGAACTAACAAAAAAACAGAAAGTATCCATTGGATCAAATACACAACAAGATATACAAAAACAAAAGAAAAAAGAAGATGTTGAAAAAAATTACACAGAATCAACCATTAAAAAATGTAGAAAGAAAAAACAATTAAAGAGCAACCTCCAACCTCCTCAGCACCTTCCCCGCCATCACCAACCTCACCACCCTCGACACCCTCAGCCTCCGCTCCAATTGCCTCTACGAGCCCCTCCCCCTCCCCCCCTCTTCCATCTCCGCAACCTCTACCTCGATGAAAACCTCCTCTCCGGCCCCATTCCCCTTCCATCGCCTCCTTGAAGAACCTTATCCGCTTGAATCTCGCCCGCAACACCTTCTCCGGCGCAATCTCCCTAGAAATCTGCCATCTCTACCGCCTCCGCACCCTCTCCCTCTAAGAAAACCACTTCTCCGGGCAGATTCCCCGGCTGACTCCTTGGAGTAGTTCAACGCTTAGATTCCACATGTCGATTCCTCCCGGCCTCCGATCAATGCCCGCCAGTAGTTTTAGTGTTCCCGCCATCGATATTAGTCCGTCATACAGTATCAGACAACCGATATCCGATATTTAGGAAAAAATGGGACGGTGCCAGATGTCGGATATCGGATACCAGAGGATATCCGTCTCTGAGGGGTAGACTGATATCAGTACCAGAAACCGTAGGTAGAGGGACCGGGACGGATACCGGATGCCGGATATTGGTTTTCGATATCCGGCTATCGGTTTTCGATATCCGGATATCGGTTTCCCTCATATGGGAAATTTCTAAAATCTTTTGATGTTTAAATTTGCCTCAGCCGTCATATATGTAAATCCCATTGCGCGCGCCCACAGATGCTACGTCTTGAAAAAATTAGATATGTTGGAATTGCAACATACTTGTGACGTATTATTGTCAAATGTCCAAATTAATATGTCAAAATTGTGACATTTTTGTGGGCTACAATTAATGTTTGAACGAAATTAATATAATGGAGTTTTATGAAAAGAAAAGTGCATAATATAATTAAATTTTTATAGATACTAGAAATAGTTAGTAAGAGGAATAATAAATCTGATGGTTTAATAATAAGGGGAGAGTGTAAGGTATTAGTTGAAGGGTTATTTTAGATTTACAATTAAGATACAAGAGTAAGGATACTAAGCTTAGCATGATATTTAATTATAATGATTATTTATTTTGAGTGATATTAAGATTATATATAGGATAGGATAGAGAAATATAGTAATGACGGATATAAAGATTTTGAAAATAGTGAGGAGGTGTATTTATCTTTTGTAGAAGATAAAAGGAAGGACAGAGAAGAAACGGGATAACAATTAGATTGATTAGGGAAGAGATTATCTAATTTTCTAAAGATTATTTGGGTGATGTAGATTATAGATATAGGATAAGAGCTTCAGATTAAGAGAGAGAGAATGTGAGCAATAGAGAGAGAGACACATATAGAGAGAGACACCCAGATAGAGACAGAGAGACAGGGACAGAGAGAGAGTGAGATTTGAATTTTTGGAAGAGTATAAGAAATCAGATAGAGAAAGAGCTAGAAGATAATGTAGAAGAATGGCGATAGTTAAGAGATAAGTATATGTATTATTAATGGGTAACTCATAGATTATATTAATATATTACATTTCATATAATTTTTTATATTTAATTTGTAATTGAATCTTTATAATAATATAAAATATGAATAAAATTAAAAATAAGAGAAAATCAAATGCATAAAATGTCAATCTATGAAATGCCTCAATGAGGCTGATCTATGAAAATAGATTCAAAATAGTATTTCTGCCTTAATTTCTACCAAATCTATGTAATGGATCCAATCGATGCAATCAAGTCACATCCATGGACCTCTCTTATTTTTTATGCACCCCTATTGCCCCATCATCTGTTCTTCATTGTGTGTCGTATGATGAGGGATCCTACCGTCCTCGTTACTGGTCCTGACCAATCTGAAGCATGCAAGAAGAAATACGAGTAAGTACTGTAACTGTTTTGGTTAAGTGTGAATTATTAATTTTTGAAACTTCAAAAAAATTATAGGAAAATGTTGCAAAAGTATTTAATAAATTCTCCCCCTCTTTTTGGTGCTTCAACATGGTTTGTGGAACCAATATTTATATTATTAAATAAAGTGCAAATTTGACCTAAGTACTTTACTTGTTTCATTAAGTGTGAATTATTAATTTTGGGGAATTCAACAACTTTTCAGGAGAATGTTGAAAAATTCAATAAATAAATTCTTCCCCATTTTTTGGTGCTTCAATAAGTTTATTTAACCAATATTTATATGGTTAAATAAAGTGCAGATTTGAACTAAGTAATTTACTTGTTTGGTAAAGTGTGAATTATAAAATTTTGAAAAATCAACATTTTTTTAGGAAAATGTTGCAAAAGTATTTAATAAATTCTCCCCCACTTTTTGGTGCTTCAACATGGGTTGTGGAACCATTATTTACATTATTAAATAAAATGAAGATTTGAACTAAGTACTTTACTTGTTTTGTTAAGTGCGAATTATTAATTTTGGAAAATTCAATAATTTTTCAGGAGAATGTTGCAAAATTCAATAAATTAAAATATAATTTTATATAAATGGATAAGTCTAAATTTACAACTAAGGCCTTATGTAATATATAACCGTCAAAAACACGCCCTTTCCCTAGGAATTTACCCACAACTCTGTCAGAGGTTTGTGCTTACTTTGTCATCATCTGCATAGCCAAAGATAAGAAATAAATAATGATGATTACGTAAAAAATGGAAAAAATGTAGTTCATGTACTTCATGTGTACCTCGAGCACATGCGACTACCCCATCTTGTCCATTATCGCCATCCGAAACCAGCTCAACGTCAATGTACCATCGTTTGTTGTCTGCACGGAGCCAACACTTCACATCGATGAGTGTTTTGATGCTTATTGGTGATAGACGTGATCTCTTGTACGTGACAATAGCGTTGCCCACCGAGAATATGCGCTCGGTAGGAGCACTTGTCGCACACACGGACAACAGCTCCCTTGTAATGGTTGCAAGTAAGGGGAAACACTTCGCCCCTGTGCTGGCCCGCCAAGATAGTGGAGTGAACACTCCCTCATTAGGCACGATCTCCATTAGGTATTGGTTGAACTCGTCCCACGCCGACCTCGTTGACTCACGTGCTGGTTGGACTTTCCACATAATGTTCTGTAGCCAAGAGTCCAATTCTTTACCTCTTGAGTGCCCCTCTTCAGCGTCCCCTCTCGGTCCATGCCTCGGTGAGTCAAAGGGTAACAAGGACCGTACGTATGTGATGGTTGATTCTCGAATGCCCGGACGGAGCATTGACCCATTGTGGAATGGATCCATCAATGTCGCGGCGGTGATTGCCTCATTCGCCCACAATATCTCTACATACTGTGCAAGCTTGCAATGCATCGCCTTACATGCTTGCGCCATGTTGGAATGATCTCCTTCATGCAGCCGTCGTACGGATGTGAAGAAATTGCTGTCTTCGATTTGCTGGACCAATTCCTCCATGTGTTCTTTGAGGCCGTCTATGAGATATAATACATCACATATCGCCGGGGTCACTATCTTGCAAACATGATTGGTGGATACAACGAAACCTCCAAGGATGCGACAAAACTCTTTCACCAACTTCCACTCATCCTTCGACATCTTTGTCGCCTTCCCCTTCTGGCCAAAAGCCTTCGATACTTCATCAATTATATCACGCTTCTTCAGGGTGGCGGCTAGCATAGCGTAAGTGCTGCTCCATCGGGTCGGACAGTCTAAGACGACCATGTTAGAGTCCTCGACTTCGGGGTCATCTTCACATGCCTTTGCATAAAAGTTCTCTTTGTTGCGTAGAGCTCCGAATACTGTGCACTAGTGTCTGCACCTTCGCAATTGCATCACCCAAACATAACGGCTGGCGTGCTCCGTCATTGTCATCAGATGCTGAGAACATATCTACAAGTTCGTTGTCCTGGTCACTATCGTAGTGGTCTACTATCATGGTCACGTCATCTTCTTTGGGCTCTAAAACTTGGGCCGAAGGAATGCCTAAGATTTTTATTGCCGCTTGCACTACAATGTTCAGAATGTGTGCAACACATGGGACGTGCCTTCTGGCGCTTAAACGTCGGGTTAACGATTTTTATCTTTCTGGCCATCAATGCCAACATCCTCTTATTTGTTGTGGCATTGTCAGTAGTCACGGCGTATACCTGCATAAATACCGGCCACATGTAAAGTCACAGGTTTAATTAATAAGTTAAGCTTGACGCTGAATGATGACCTTCGGCCGTAGACAGAGTTCTTCTAGGGCCTGGAGAATGATGAACACCATGTTGTCCTCGTCGTGCTTGCGATGATTTCTCGGATGGCAAGTACCCGCTCTCGGTACACTCATTTATCGTCCGCCCAATGGACGCTGATGCCTAGTAGTCCAGTACTGTTCTCAGTAGTCCATGCATCTATGGTGAGTGACACTCAGTCCACGTTCTCCTATAGCTTCTTCACATCTTGTTTCATGCGACCATGCCTTTGGATGGTCCACTACTTAATGACCTTCGGATCCAAGTTGAGAAGTGTCGTGTAACGCCACATTTCCTTGAACGTGACATTCTGAACAATGCTCCACGGTGAATCAGTCATGCATATAAACTGTGCAATGACATTCTTCATTTCCTCAGGCGTATGCTCTCTCATCGGCCCTCGTCGGCTTGGCTCTCCCTATTGTTTGCTTTGCATTTTGACGGACATACGCGGCTCATCAGGGTCTTCTAACACCTCACCCTTAAGCTCTGTGTGACAAGCAGGATGGCAAACTTTGAAATATCGCCAAAATACGTTGGTGCTTTTGTCGGCCTTCCGCTTTATCGCTTTTCTCTTATTGTGCGGGTTCATCTCTCGAAACAATAAGCATGCATATTATCCATCACCAATGTGTTTGAAGTAGTCAATGATGACTGAACGATTCGAACGAGGATGATTCTGTACGGCACGAGAAGTTCCCCCGTCCGTACGTTCATGACCTATATTTCCTGACCCAAATCTGTTTTGGGTTGGGGCACTGCCTCCGGGTGGGTTCATGGTCCTGAAGGCATAATTAGGTAATCAATGATTGTTTAATATGCCAATGCATGATGCTGAACTATGCAATAAACACAATAAACAAACAGAGATACAATTAAACAAACACAATAAAGCAAGTAAGAGATATAATGAGAGAAGAGAGGAGAAGAGAGAGGGAGAGTTAGAGAGTAAGAGAGTAAGAGAGTAAGAGAGAATTAGAGAACAGAAAGAGAGGAGAGAGGGAGAATTAGAGAGTGGGAGAGAATGAGAGGAGAGATGGAGAATTAGAGGTAAAAAAGTAAACAAGAATCAGTGGGTGAGAATCAATGAGAGGAGAGGAGAGAGGGAGAGTTAGAGAATAAGAGGGAATGAGAGAAGAGGGGAGAATTAGAGTGTGGGAGAGAGTGAGAGGAGAGAGAGAGAATTAGAGGTTAAAAAGTAAACAAGAATCAGTGGGTGACAATGAATGAGAGGAGAGGAGAGAGGGAGAGTTAGAGAGTAAGAGAGAATAAGAGAAGAGGGGAGAATTAGAGAGTGGAAGAAAATGAGAGGAGAGAGGGAGAATTAGAGGTTAAAAAGTAAACAAGAATCAGTGGGTGACAATGAATGAGAGGAGAGGAGAGAGGGAGAGTTAGAGAGTAAGAGAGAATGAGAGAAGAGGGGAGAATTAGAGAGTGGAAGAAAATGAGAGGAGAGAGGGAGAATTAGAGGTAAAAAAGTAAAAAAGAAGAGAGAGTGAGAGAAGAGAGGAGAGGACAGTGGGAGAGTTAGAGAGTAAGAGAGAATGAGAGAAGAGACTGGGAGGAGAAAGGGAGAATTAGAGAGTGGGAGAGAATGAGAGGAGAGATGGAGAATTAGAGGTAAAAAAGTAAACAAGAATCAGTGGGTGAGAATGAATGAGAGGAGAGGAGAGAGGGAGAGCTAGAGAGTAAGAGAGAATGAGAGAAGAGGGGAGAATTATAAAGTGGGAGAGAATGAGAGGAGAGAGGAGAGGAACGAGGGAGAATTAGAGAGTAAGAGAGAATGAGAGGAGAGAGGGAGAATTAGATGTAAAAAGGTGAAAATGAATCAGAGAATGAGAGGGGAGAGGGAGAATTAGATGTAAAAAGGTGAAAATGAATCAGAGAATGAGAGGGGAGAGGGAGAATTAGAGAGTAAGAGAGAATACGAGAAGAGAGGAGAGGAGAGGGCGAGAATTATAGACTAAGAGAGAATGAGGAGGAGAGAGGGAGAATTAGAAGTAAAAAATGAAAAAGAATGATAATTGAGCATTGGAGGCTTTTACCGACGTACATTTACTCTCAATCAGCTGAATTCAGCATCGGAGGCCTTTACCAATGTTCTATTATTCAGAACATCTATAATTTCCATTTGCAAGAAACAAAGAACATCATTTATGAACTCTAACAAAGAACATCTTTTAATTTAAATGGGATGCAATGATATAGTCAATTTAACTATAGAACTGAGAATCACCGAATGAAGTATGTGTTGGGTTCTAGAGGCCTAGATCTGGATGAATAGAACAAAACGATTCGCAGCGGAAGACTTTTGCGAATCGAATGACGAATGGCATCGACCAAAAACATTAAATGAAGTACCTTTGCACGAATCTCATTCGTGATTTCTTCGATCCCAGAGCGAGATGAGTCGAGCTGCTCAAGTGTGCAGCCTCTAGACGTATCCACGCAGTCCTTGGCACATTGGATCTCCTCCTTCTCTTTGACGAGCCCCGTTCTTTCTTCGTCGGCGTCGTTACGTCGTCCCGATCACATCAGGGATGGAGAGGGGTGTGGGGAGAGCAGAGAAGAAGGGGAAAGGCCCCAAACAATTCTGGAATGGGTGAATTTTGTTCAATGCCTTCCCCTATTTATATGTGGGTTGGTAGTAATGGAATGGTTTCATTATCTAAAATGAAGAACATTTCCCACCAAAGGATAAGTGGGTATTTTTCATAAAAACCCCCAAAACTTAAGTATACCTTCCAACGTCCAAATGACCATTTGCATGTGATCCTCTAGGCCCATGTATCAGTCTAGTTAACGACTCTAGTGGCCTAATAACCTTTATTGGCCTTCCAAATTAATTAACTATATCATCATATTGATTAATTAACGTCGGATCGATTTAACCCAATCGATAGGTCAAGACTCCGACACGTGGGGTGCCAAGCTACACCTCGTGTCCTAGAAGATACAAAGGAGTGTGTATAGACTCACTCATGGAACCTGTTCATCATCAGTTACCGTGTATGTATAATCAGATAGAGAGGATGCCAACACTTCAGCATCGAACGCGTCACCACGGTCAATCGGAGTCAACACACCCGCTATGGACCATGGTCAACCGAAGTCAATCGAAGTCAACATGCCACAACCGTCGACAAGCACGTCTCCACCCACGCACGTCCCTATGCGCGTCATGACACGACGCCAGAGGCAGATCCACAACTGCCCTTTGGCGTGACACGGCGCACGTCTTTATTTTCTCGTCATTTTCTCTTTCCTCCAATGCCTATATATAGGCCATTGTTTTCAAGAAACATTAGGCAATCATAATTCAAGAATCGAGTTTTTGTTTAACTCTTCTTAGAGGATTGCCCAGCCTCCCCTATCTTCCACCTTCCAAACCCTAGTCGCCGTCGTCGTCGTCGCCACCGCCGCCGCCGCTGCCGCCGCCGCCGCTGCCACCACTGCCGCGGCCTTGCGATGTCGGCCTCCCCTCTCCTCTCTCTTTCTCTTCTCTCTCTTTCTCTCCATTCTCTCCTCTCTCTTTCTCTCCAAGGGGGCCACCTAGACTGCCCGCGCGCCGCCCTCGCCTGCCCCGACAGCCTTCGCCAGAGCCGCTCGAGACCGCACTCCGGCTGCCCCTGTCCCGACGCTGTCGGCATTTCAAGCCGCGCGCGCTGCGCGTGCTCGGGTGCGCTCCGCCGCACTCCGCGCACTCCGCGCGGGCATCGGCGCTCCATGCGCTCCGCGCACCCTTCACGCGCTTCGCGCGCGCGGGGGTTCGCCCACGCTTGACGCTGCGCCCACGACAACCGCACTTAACCAGGGCTGTTCAACGCCCGGAACGTCCAGCCTCGTCCTCGTCCAGTGGGCCGCTCAACGCCCGGATTTTCCCAGCCTCGTCACGTTCAGAATTGCCCGCAACCTCTTCACGCACTACGGTGCTGAGGTACGCCTGAACTCTTTGGTGTTGACGTGTTCACCGTCCAGTGTTTTCTCGGGAAGTTTCCACCACCGTCGGAAT